>NC_135021.1:17034961-17348818 GCF_051020955.1 Megalopta genalis
CGCATCCGAATCGGTTCGTGATATTGCTGGACATTCAAACTAGAGCGCATTTTTTGCGACAATATCGGCTGAAATTATTTCACAGCGAAAGGAACAATTCGCTAGAGTTTGGTATTCATTAACCCGTTGAGCTCGAAGCTATTTTATCTGTAAATGTAAGATAATATTTCTGACTTATAGCATTTTCATTTTATATGGCAAAATGTATTTTACAGTCACGCTTTCAAGAATTTGTTAAATCTAAACTTTGCTAATATAAAAATTACCTTAGAACGTGGCATAACAAATTTTAGTGGTGCGAACGGTTAACTGAAATTTATGAAATCTTCGAATAAGGATTCGAAGATGCATGCGTTTTAAATATAACATGAACCCTTTTCGAGATTTCCATTCAATTGGAAAAATTCTATTCGATTGAATTCGTTCTCTCGGTGTCTGATTATCGCAGTGATAGACAATCAACGTTATGGAAAGCTTAATAGTTAGTTTTACAAATTAATTCACCCTCATTTGGAAGCTAAAAGCTACGACGAAATTGAATAAGTTCAAAATGAGAATATTGGTGTCGTTCATAAATAATTAAACAAAGTAAACAATTAACAAAGAACCAGTTCGAAATGTGTCGGACCAACACGACGGGCGGATGAGAGTTATAAATAAAATAAGGGTTATAAGTAGTAAATAGGGTTATAAATAATATTAAAATAACAAGAATCAGAATAATTAATAATTATAAAGGTATAACAAAGAATAATTATACAGGTATAATTATAAACGATCATTAAACCTTCACTGCTAACAATAACAGGAGACCTTCCGAAAACATTCGTAAAACACGATTTTTCGACTAACAAATAAAGCCATCTCTCTAACAACTGCACGAAAAATGATCTTTCGCAAGATAATCTTAAGAATTCCGAGTTTCGTGTAACACTGTTTCGGATAACGTGGAAATTAAACACACGAAAGACTTCGCTTACACACTCGCGTTTCTTGCGATAAGATATTATGTTGTGTATAAAATTAATGCAGCAGCTACGCGCTGATATTGGTCCTCGGGCAAGTATGAAATTACTAAAAACATGTTAACATCCGTTCGCTGGCGACGATTTATCGAGCGACGCACTCTTAAAGGAAAATAATTTTGTCGGCGGAGAAGAAAGGAGGCCGCGAGATTTGTGCCACGAACTCGCAGGAATTCTGCGCCAAGCCGGGCTCGAATTTGCTGGTTTATGGCCCTCGGGAAACAGCGGACGGCCGGAGGAGAAGAGATTCGCGTTTTACGGTTCCATTGCTTCTTCTTTTCACGGCGTGCGCCGCGATGCGTCGAAATTCCATAACGGACCCGTCTATTGGCCTCCCGGCGCAATGGAAGTTCCAGCTCGCGTGACGAGATTAATTCGTCGTTGTCAAATCAGAATGGAGAACGTCGTAGTGCCGGAAACGAATTAGTTAATAGAGCCGTTGCGATCACTCCTGGCAATTTCACGCCGGACAGAAAAATATTGCACCATGCGTTGCTGGAAAAAGTGTGAGCGGAACGAGTGCGGGTCTGATTGGATGTTCCTGGTCGATGCGATAAGAATGTTAAAGAGTAATTAAATAAGAATATTGAATAATTATTAACCCTTAGCGGCTTCCGTTGGCTCCGCTATGGAGACATCCGTCATTTATTCCCTAAATCCGAAGGCTCTGCTGCGGAGCCCAATGTTTTTAGCATGATTACACTGAAGATGCTGCGTTCTTGTCGATGTTGGCAATTGTTATTTGTAGTGAAAACGTGCTTTTTGCCCATTTTTATACTTAGCAACAAAAAATGAATAAAATCAAACGCTTTCACAAGGATGTGTAATCTTTCCCGCTCAAAATAAGACTTCCTCTATCTCAGGCGCTTTGCTCCAAAAATGTGCCGGAGTTGCTGGTAGGTAGTACTCGAGAAACGCGTGGAGCGTTAATAAGAATTTCAAACAATTATTATAAAAGAATTTTAAACAGTAATTTTCACACAATCGTCTAAAATTCTGACGACGCGTAAACGCGTCACGGTTAAATCGTGGCGGAGCACGATGTCGGCTGAGCGAGAATTTGTTGTGCATAGAACGGGTCTGAATGGACCCGAGCGACGCCGGAGCGTTAAAAACGGGGATTCCGCGGGCTCGCTGTTTCGTTCCGCGGACCGTGCGGAACGAACGTCCATCGCGGCCTCGTAAAGTTATATTGCCGGGAAATTTATGCGAGAGAAAGTCGAGTTCGGCGAACGGTTACGATAAAACGATCCGGAAACGACCTGTGGAGCAACCGCGCGCGCGATTTCATTCCCATTTGCTCGGAATGAATTCTGCGTCGGCCGTCCCGATAAATAAACATCGCCGATCGATACGCGCTTTTATTCCGATGTAAATTTCGCGTCAATGCTCCTGACAACAGCCTCGCTACGTGCGCCTGACCCGCCGATATTTCATATTACTTTATTTCATGCCTATTTGCGCCGTAATACGATTTCGTGCTGCCTTCGGGCGCGGGCCTCGCGGAATCGGAAATATTTTGATAGACCGTTTGCGCTTCGTTATCGTCGGACAATAACCGACACTCGACGGCGGACGCTTCAAATGCAATGAATACAAATGCTGTTTTCCGGTTCGAATAGGTTCTTACCAAGGCCAATTTTGAAAATAAACGAGGACGAGATTTATTACACAGCATTTCCCCGTTCAGCTTTACTGCAGAGAAGATATTTGAACACGCCGGGTATTCAAACTACTGCAATTTCATAAATAAAAATTGCATGACGGTGCAGCTCGACTCGTTTTGTAATTCGACGCCCTCTATTTTTATAATCCATCGTTTATTCGCTCTTGAAACAGTTTTGCGCGATATTGCAGGACGAACACTCAAGACACAATTTTTCTGGAAATTGTTACGAATTAAAACGTCTCGCAGTGCAACGAAATGCTCGTTCTTCTGATAAAATGCAATAATCTCCGTTCTGTTTGTGATAAAGACATGAGCCAGCCATTATAGTATTTATATTAATATTATTCTGATTAATTATAGTTATTATTAATTATGAATTTATAATAATATATGAATACTATTATATTCATATATTATATATTTATATATTTATAATTATATATGAATTTATATTAATATATTATTAAAGAGATGAAAGAGGGAGAGAAAGAGAGAGAGAGAGAGGAAGAGAGAGAGAGAGAGAGAGAGAGGGGAAGAGAGAGAGAGAGAAAGAGAGACAGAGAGAGAGAGAGAGACAGAGAGAGAGAGAGAGAGAAAGAGAGAGAGAGAAAAGAGAGTTAAATATAATCTTGACATAACCCAACTCTGAATATGAAGCAGTGACTTTTTCTATTCTTGTCCGTGGTGCCGGGCACTGTGGGTCTCCAGAAAAATTAAAAAATGTTTTCCATAGCGGACTCTACCATGAATTTGAAAATTTAAGCTTCCACTTAACTTCTGGTAATTTCATGCAGTAAAAAGTAATGAAGAATTTCAGCGTTGTAAAATCTTCATTATCATACATTATGGTTAAATCGACATTACGTTTTTTCATTCGAAGCTCGGCAGAACGTCATCGTAAGCAGTTCAACAAGCGTTTACCGCTTTCTTCGTGTAATTCCGTCCATTCTTATGCGCCGTACACTTCTGCCAGCCTGCCTAATGATCGTATTTGCGTGGGCGCATTAGGCGTGCATTAGTACGTTTGGCACGATCGCAAAACGCGCTTCGCTATAAATAATCCAGGCTACTCCCCAAAACACGGCCATAATAACCACATAACATTACCATAATTCTGATAAGCGAACAGTGACGGCTGCAATTGACGTAATTGTTTGCGCGTTATTACTCGGTCGTCAATTGTCACGATTCCTCGTTAAAAGAAATGGAGTTCCCCTCCGAATGCGAAATCTATTCGGCAAATTCAAAGAAAATTCTCGCTTGGAACGCTCAGAAATTGGTCGGAACGGAGTTTTCAACATTTCTGTCCCGTAATTTATTCGAGAAAAGCCGGCGATGACATTTACTTTGAACTCATTCTCCATCATGCTGAATATAAATTTTATAATACTTTGGAGCGCGTGAGTGTATGAAACAGACGCCACGTTCCTACTGAAATTAAAAAGGGGTTAATAGAAACAGTACTCGGTTATTTCACTGTTATAATTATAATTCAGACTCTGGTTAACTGCAAGGATTCTTCCTTGCATTAATCATAAGCAATCGATCACATCAAATGTAATTCAAATGTATTTCTTTCATTATTGGATGTGTCGACAGCACAATAAATGTCGGACACATTTTATTTTAACATTTTTCTTACTAAATCGTAAATCTGCCACTGTTCAACGCATAAAATAGTTAGTAGAGATATGCGAGAACCCGAAAATATCAGCAACTCGATGGTTGGGATGAGCCAGGAAGAGGTCGTCGGTCGATTCGGGTCGGGTTTCCGAAAATGTCGAGATTCCCGAAAGAATCGATTTTCCTGAAACGAGATTCTCAAAAAGTTCGAGAACCGTTTCGGAAACTACTGTGCATACTTATTACTTATTTGTGCACTATTCCTATTCCATATATTACGAATCGTATAATTTTATAATAATGCAGTCGGGATTTTCATACGACTGATGTAAAAACCGACCATTTACATACGTTTCAATGAATATATTCATGATTTCAGATTTGCTATTCTGCGTATATATTTTCGGCAAATTATGTTATTTTACTTTTTATTTATTTTATATGTTATTATGAAATTATAAAATTCGGAATACATGGAATAGAAATAGTACACAAATGAGTAATAAATGTGCACAGTAATTTGAGAAATGTAACCGGGTTCTCGAACTTTTCGGAAAACTCGATTCCTTTCGGAATCTCGTAATTTTCAGGAAATCCGACCCTTTCGGGAATCCGTATGAGTTCGAGCATCTCGAGATTTTCGAATGCCCCTTCCGATCCCGAAAAACTTTCGCGTTCCTATAATCTGACCCGTTATTCCGGGTTCCCGTACACCTATAGTAGCTAGATATTCAATTACATCGCAACCATACCTACTCGTTTCCGTATCCAGCAATAACTTAATTACGTGCACCATATCTGCGAATGAAAGTTCTATAAACAACATCGGATATCGCAAGCTAAATCCAATTAACGTATTTTGAAAGCAAATATCCCAAGAATGCCCTGTATTGAATTGCTTCATAAATTCGCAGTGTTTTGTTTCGAGATGAAATTTTGTTCATTTTCCCAGTGAAAATAATGCTTGCACTTTTTCAGTCATGTTACATCATTAAATGCATAAATGCAAAATCCATTAAAATTGAAACAATATTTCACTCATTCATTACTTATTTAATAATTAATTTCCAGGCATACGAAAATCACATAACATCGAACATCATAAAATCTCTAAAGTAATTTCTTTCGACGCATGCGCGTACACAGTATCGGACATGATTAAACATTAAAAATAGTAATAATAATAATAAGAAGAAGAAGAAGAGGAAAGAGGCTAACAAGAACAATAAGAATAATAAGAACAATAAAACTGAGAACAAATTATTCTTATTATTCTTATTGCTCTTATTGTTATTGTTCTTATTATTCTTACTATTCTTCTGCAAATGATGATGATGGTAAACATAATAATTAGACTAGATTTTTCTTCAGAATAAAAATTGTGCACTACACTCGCAAGAAATAGAAATTGAATGACAAGTCAATTCTTTGATGAATAATTTCATTAGGCTGAAAATAACATAATGACATTTCAAAATTCTTTTAATCCATCTACTATTTTAAATCGAAACTTCTTATTTTCGCTATAAATGCGTAAAACCCGCAGAGTCTAATAATAACAAACATTTACTGTCGGTTTTCATTATTTTTCAATTCTCTCGCTGCAATTTCAAAACCGTTCGAATTGTCTCAAACATAATCATATGAGGACAACGATGATTCAGTGTCTCTTCTACTTTTGCGGAACTTTCGAAATCAATTGTTCCGTATTATCACCTTTAAACGACCGCGATGGGGCAATTACTCGAATCGAAAGCATCGTTCGACTGTGACATCGGGTTTACTGTTGCGAAAGAAACGCTGAATTACCGTAATTCAACTAGATGGTATTAACCGACTTCCAGGCGGCTGGAAGCAGCGCGGGCCATGGCATCGTGCGGTTAGGGGTGTCGGGAATTCCCGTAGAACAAATAGAATCCTCGTAAAGCCCGGTGGTTCTCCCAGAGACGGCGGTCGTGGCCGCGTGGGTGGCGGGGAATTCGCGAAGACGCATTCGGCTGCCGTGAAAGCGGCCACTGTATGAATCTCATTGAACCGTTTAAGACTGGCTTAAGTGTTGTGAAAACGATCGGAGTAGCGTCGACGCCGGTGTTGGAGGATGATAAAACTAGAAGACGAAACGCTCTTCCTTGGCGGCCTCGACGGCGAAACGGTGTCGGCCGGATAAAGGGGCCGAGGGATAATGGAATAGAACGTTATCTGGATATGCACCGTCGTCGATAAGTAATAGGCCGCTTATCAGCGAGATCTCGAGAATTTTTCGAAAATTACTGGATCTCCCGCAATTCGCGCTTATCTCTCGCGATATTTTCTAGCTTGAAAATTCGATCGTTCGATCGTGTCACGGTGCACGGTAACATCGAACAAACAACATGCTCATCGAAATAAAGGCTATCGATCGCAACAGGCGCCATTGTAGCCGACACATTTTGCAGCAAATTACAAGTTGTTCAACTCCATTATAGCTGAAATTACATATTCTGGCCGTTCACGTACTTCGTTTATAAATTTGTTACCTTCGCGAACACTCGCAAATAATTGACGGCAATTTAGTGGTTATAAGTTCTTTGCCGCTACAATGTAGGTCGTTTGTAATTTGAGAACTGTTGCACGTAGGCGGTTTCTAGTTTGGGTTCAGAGAATGCTCTATTGTGGACATAAACGTGAATATAATTAACAAAAAGTAACCGAAACAAGAAGGAATATTCGGTTATATTGTGTCATCTATTGCAAAACACGCTGTGATTTTAAGACTTTTAATAAGGTTGTGTTAAATTCTTTTATTCGCAAATAAGCAAGATAAGTGAATAAGGAAATGTAATATGTTTAAAATAATAAGTGAAAAAAATAAGATAGAAATAATTCAGAGAATGCTCTATTGTAGACATAAACGTGAATATAATTAACAAAAAAGAAAAAAGTAACCGAAACAAGAAGGAATATTTGGTTATATTATGTCATCTATTGCAAAACGCGCTGTGATTTTAAGACTTTTAATAAGGCTGTGTTAAATTCTTTTATTCGCAAATAAACAAGATAAGTGAATAAGGAAATGTAATTTGTTCTCTTCGATAAATAAGTGAACGATGCACGAAAATAAACCAAAGGCACAGAAATTGGTCCTCTCGCAGTAGCCTGCTTCACTATCCTACGTGGACATGGTTCAGTCGCATTTATGCAACATTTTGTAAGTCCTGGCAAAAATAGTTTTTCCAAATCGAACAAAATACGTGCAGTCTGTATACAGTGACTCGCATTAATATTCGGACACAAGAGAGAAGACAACAACAGAGATGAAACAACGTTTGTTAGACGAATGGAAACGAATTTCGCCGAATTATTTAAATAAAATCATCTGTAACATGCCCAAGCGATTACACGAGGTAATAAAACAAAAGGGTCAACCGACAAAATATTAATATTATGATAACACGATTAATAAGATTTTCATTTTATATAAAATTCAGGTAATTCATTCACTGTCCGAATATTTTTGCGACGTTCAATTTTGTCACAATCTTGTTTATCGCTTATTATACAAAAGAACATGTACAATGAATGAACAAAATTTATGTTTCTACTTACTTTAAGAAGCGCTTTATTATATGAGAAAACAATCGATTGAATAATACTATTATAAACAATAAAAAGAAGCAATAAGTCAGTCACTGTACGTAGAAGCAAGAGACCCGCGTTAAAACAACAGAGACCTATGCAATCTGCCCATTCGACGGACGAATTCTAATCTGCAAAATGTCGGGTGGAATTGCAAAGTCTTGCTAACGTGATACGAGAAAGCCGACGAGGATTGCGAAATATCGATTAAATATCATCTTTCACCCGCAGCCAATAAATATCCTAATGCTTATAGACGGCGGCGTACGTCTCAATAAAGTTTCGCTGACAAAAAAATAGGGGGGGAAACGGTCGTTCAGCCGGATAATCCGGGCAGAGATGAATGGTCGAGTTCGCTTGTAGCCGCGAGGCATTTTCTGCGGATATGTTTACTAAAATCCCGGGAATGTTCTCGCGCGATCGGGCGCATTATTATTTCCTGTAAATAGCCTGCTTGGCCCGCGATAATCAACCGGCAGCTAAAAACACGGTTCGATTATTATAATTTAATTATTCTCGGAGATAATTAACGCGTGAATCCGGGCGCTCGCGCGGTGAAAAATATTATAAAATTCATGGTCGGTAAACCGTTCGTTAATGCGAAAACGCTTGGCGTAGTTCGGCCGACGCGACGCGCGATTCCGACAATTCCGGAAAAGTTGCTGGATGTTTAATTGTGCCGGTGCTCGGAAACTCGTACGAATGGAAATTCCCTGTAGCTTCCGACACGGTGATATCCGGATGAGGCGGAAAATTAATTTCTCCGGCAAGAAGTTATACATCCATCCGTCGAGCTCGATCCGCGCCCAACAAAGGGGATATCCCGTGGTCCACCGGTCGGAACTGGGATCTCTCCTTCGTGGCACTGAACGGGAATGATAAATCATTCGTTTGAGCCGGCCGAAGCTCCGGGGATGCCCTCCTCGTCTCCGCAAACCCCCGTAACATCAATTTTAGAGCTAGCGTACTTAAAACTTGATTTAGCCCTGGCGCGGCCGTGAATGATGCGTGCACTTAAAGGCTCCGCCTGCGATCTCATTACGAAATTATGAGTCCCCCGAACTGCGAGCCACGCAACTCGGATTTCGGAACATTCTCCGTCGACTGGGATCCCTTCGCGACCCCGTAAATTCCAGTCGTTTCGCGTTTGTCCCGTTCCCGCGGCACCGCTGTCAAATCAACGCTACTTCGAGCAACATCGCGAAGTAGACTGGAGATTTCAAGAACCTTCAGCGGATGATCGTCCGGAAATCATTCGAATTAAACTCTTGCCGAACCATTTTCTTCCGAATAATAATGATCAGAAGTTTTTTTTCATGTTATATAGAAAATACACATGGTGCTTGGTTATTTATATATCTGGATTTAATATTCTATACGCGATTTACCAGTTTTTACTGAACAATAAAATTTACATAACGTGTAGAAAATTTGGTATTTCTGTTTTAATATATTTTCGAAGACTTCCTAAGAAAATTATTGACGATCGTCGCACATTCGGTTATTGTGACTTTGTTCTACGCATTTTGTACAGCTAGTTTCAACTCATTCGTCGGCTTGAATGATTGATGTGTGTGTGTGAAAGAGAGAGAGAGAGAGAGAGAGAAATCTTTTACCTTTAATAATAATAATTTTAATCCCTTTTTTACCATTCTCTCTACCTTCTTTTTTTTGGTCTTATTAACCTTTAATAATCCGCTCTTTATCGTCTTACATTTCTAAATTAATATATTCATTTCGAAGCTAATATATATAAAAAAAACATAAAGAATTCGAAAAACGTTGTGGAGAGTGAACATCTGTAGAAAAAGGAGCGTTTTTTTATAAAGGTGCATAATTTTCTTCTTATCCTGCATATCTATCTCTATATTTACACGAGTGATTAAGTATCGATGACTTAACAAATTATTACTAAAAGTTTCCCTTCCTCGTCGAAGTACGACGAAAGGTTAAAAAAAACGCTGTGGCAGAGAAATTAAATCGTTATACAGGCTGTAAGATTATGGCATTTCAGAGAAATGAGGGATTCCTGAGGTGATTTGAAGCAACTTTTTCCTTTACAAAAACTTTCTCCGAGGCATCGTTAACGAATTATTCATAAAAAGACACTGACCAATGAGGGGCGAGTTCGCTCGGCGCTAGGCGACCGGGCCAATGAGCGGAACCGAGCTCCATGCGCTCCCGCCGCACGCCAGCCGATCTCGCCTCTCATTGGTCAGTGTTTTTCGTTAATAATTCGTTAACGATGCCTCGGAGAAAATTTTTGTAAAGGAAAGAGTTGTTTCGAATAACCTCAGGAATCACTAAATTCCCGAAAATGCCATAATTATGGGACACCTTGTATAATTCTGATGTCTACACTTGTAGATCTAGTCACATTTAAAAATGTTTTGCTCGCACAATCGTCTATACTGTCACTATTTATTGATATTATACTAAACTGCGACCAATGAATATTCTCCAGCTAATGTCACCGGTTCAAGCAGTGGAAATTGCCCGTGCGGATCGTAAAGCGCGAAGTAATCGAGGAGAATTGTTTTTCGTAAAAGTTTCGAGATCACTCGGTGCAAACGGCGCCACTTGGAATTATTAAAAGCGTGGCAAAACCCGAACGATCGAATGGAATTTGGTGAACGGATGAGATCGTTCAATCATGACGATCATCATCGACGACCATCGAAGCCGCTCGACCGATGCGCTTGAAATTTGGAATATTGTCTTTAAATATTTGTTATTTGCCGCGTGATTTGCCGAGCGATGAAATCGCGGTACGTTTCGCGGATGTCATCGGCAAAAGTGTGGATTCGTCTCTAAATGGCTTTACAGCGGCGTAAACCGCTTATCCAGCAAGCTCACGGTTAGTGTAATATTTAGGGGCGAGCTTGTGCACCGCTTTTATCGTCGACGGTAACGCAGAAAGTGGCGGAATAGAGCCAATCCAGCAAGAAAGCGGCACCTCTATCCGGCGTAAAAGTTACCAGCCACGCATTTTCATACTGTTAATTAACGCGAAGCTATAACCAAGCGGCGCACGCAATTTCGCGGAATAATTCCGGGGATGTAAGAGCGCGGTGTCATACCGGCGCAGAGGGCCGACCGTTTGTTACGCGCGACAAAAACAATGCCGGTGTTCCCATCGCGCTGTGAATAAATAATCGTTGCTCTCGCGGGAAACGCAAACCTTGAAACAAACCATGAAGCCGCGAAAAAATTGTTCGAACTTACCGTCGAGTCCGAAACAACAAACGATCGACGTAATTAACTTGGTAATTGTGCATGACGAGATATTTCGTCATACCAGGAAGACCACTTCAATAGGCGTGACAAAAAAGAACTGTGTAACAATTAACAGGATATATACGTCATCAGGTATGAAATGCATAGATTTTACAGTGAAATTATAAAGCACGCATTTCATAATTAATGGTCTATTATATTTAATAACGATTCTACTAAGGGACATTGCAAACATTTGATTTAAATATGTTCTAACTATATCGTAAAATATTTATTATATTTAATAACGATTCTACTAGGGAACATTGCAAATATTTGATTGAAATATGTTCTAACTATATCATAAAATATTTATTATATTTAATAACGATTCTACTAGGGGACATTGCAAATATTTAATTAAAATATGATCTAACTACATCATAAAATATTTATTATATTTAATAACGATTCTACTAGGGAACATTGCAAATATTTGATTAAAATATGTTCTATCTATATCATAAAATATTTATTATATTTAATAACGATTCTACTAAGGGACATTGCAAATATTTAATTTAATTTTGTTCTAACTATATCATAAAATACTTTGTTAAAATATATATGATCAACAAGTGAGAAACCATTTTGTTTTTATTACATCAAGCGTGATAATGTAACTTCTCGCTGCAAAGAAAAACGTCCCCGACGTTTGAAACGAGTTGAACAAAAGTTAATTCCCCGGTTAACGGGTTATGAAGTTACGTATTTCGAATAAGAAAGGTACTGCAAGTTGGAACTTTGTTTTATTTACAAACTAGCGAATTTACGAGAAGCTCGTTAACTCTGCGCGCGACCTTCATTTCTAGTATAAAATAAAATCACATCAGAGGGACGATTATATAGGTAAAAAATAATTTCGGCTTTTCTCATTACGTTGCAGCAATGAAAACACGCGTTGCGTATGCGCAAGACGTCGGTAAATACATATGAAAAGAAAAAACTCGAAACAGATATGAGAGCTTTTAAAAATCAGATTTTCTACTGTATCATTCTGAATGATCGACATCTAAAAAAACTGATTGAATTCGAAGTGAATTAATCGATACTGTAGAATAGAATTCTCCAATTATAAATCAGGTGTGCTTGACAGAAACTCTCTGTTGGAAAGTTTCTCGAGGAACGTTATTATACGAATTGCCCACTTCAATTTATTTCATTTACGTCAAGTCCCCAACCATAGGGTACCTCGTCTAGTACCGGCGGCGCACTTTCCATTTAAAGTACAATAAAACTCAGATAAAAATTCTCGAATCAACTCTTAAGTGGTTACTCGAAAGAGGAGACGACTTCGCTTTATGAAGTCGCGATGAAACAAATATGGAAAAAAAAATGGTTTAAACTCCGCGGAGTCGTCTGAATTTATACAATCTCGAAAGCGAGAAAAGAATGTCGGCCTTTCGCTCCCGTTTCATAACCAAAAAGAGATTATGAGAGAACTGGATCGAGGAACATAAAAGCAGAAAATTCTACCCTTATAACGAACACAGATAGAATATTTTACGAGGTTTTTTCAAACGAAGTTGCGGGAGCTCAAAGATCGACAACTTTCTCGCCTCGTAATTCGGTAATCCTCCACGATTTTTGAACTCCGCTAATTTTCCCGCCGTAATCTAATAATCTTAGCCGATCTGTGAACTCCGCTCATTTTTTTGTCATAATTTGGCGGTCCTTTAATTTTGTGGAGCAGCCATATTTCACGACTCGAACACGATATATTTATAGCGATTCGAGTCTCATATTCGGAAAGCTTTCTGTGACAGAACACGAGTTATTATGCTCTGTTTTTCGCAAAAAGAGATTCGGGCCGTGACAGTCACAATACATTTACGTCCATCCTATTTTTATAACCTATAAATTATCAGCCTGAACCGATTGGAGTATAGCGGACAGATATTACGATTATTGATGATCTCAGCACCCTTCGTATGGAACACAGTCTACGATACATTCATAAACACTAATAGCACAGTTGGGTCAGTTCATCCTTCGCTGCGAAAACAGAGAATAAATTAAACATTTTCTTTTTCAATGACTAGCATCGCGATATTTCTGGAGAGAAGTTAAAACAATATCGTGCAGCATCTATTTCATTTGCGACGTATTTAAATGCTTAGATTCTTTCCGGACTGTACTACAATACATATAAAATTGTTAAAACAATGTCATCCGAACTTTTCAGGAAAATAAAGTAGAGACTCCATGAAACTTACGCCTGTCTGGAAATACAGTAATGTCTCCCTAACTAACGCTCAGATTGTGCACAAAAATGGACAATTTCGGAAGAGGAGATATGGTCGTTTTTATAGTTTCGAATTGTCAACAACTATAAGAACGAGCTGCAGGGCTCGAATAATCGTACCTCCTTTTCCCAAATTGTCCAGTTTTGTGGACAATCTGGGCGTCAATTAGGGAGACATTACAGTTGGTTTCTTCATGATGATACAAAACAGGCACGAAGAATAGGAAAGATACAATTCTGTATGCAAGTGAGTTAAGTATCGTTTAAGTATCGCAAGTAATAAGCTAAGTATAATACTATATTATTTATAGTATCGCGCTTTAAGTATTCGAATAAATCGCTTTTCAAAGTATGTAAATGAGATACAGTAATGCCTCCCTAATTGACGCTCAGGTTGTGCACAAAAGTGGACAATTTTGGAAGAGGAGATACGATTATTCGAGCCCTGCAACTCGTTCTTGTAGTTGTCGACACAATTCGTAACTATAAAAACGAGGCGCGAGGCTCGAATAATCGTGTCTCCTCTCCCTAAATTGTCCATTTTTGTGGACAATCCGAGGCGTCAATTAGAGAGACATTACTGCACAGACGGATCCGACTGTTCCAGGATCGTTCTCAAATTACGAACAACGAAACAAAAATCGATATAGTATACTATAATTCTCCGTTGCTGTATTTAATACGCTTTTTATACTAAATATGCGTACAACTAAAGGGATTTATACTTCGTTTAACAAATATTATTGTTATTATTCTGATCAATTACGGAAGCTTCCAGGCTGAAACAGGCTGAAAATGTTTGCCGATGAGAACGAATCCGAACTTCGGAAATAACGGATAACGCGGGCCGGGGGACAGTGCTTATTCCGCTCGAAGCTCATTTTCGGTGACAATCTAGATCTCTCGATAGTGTAACGAGAGGAAGAGAGAGAGAGAGAGGACTAGCAGCGTTCGTTGTCTCGCGCTCCGGGCCCGAGTTTAAGTGGATACCGCTGTATTACTCGGGACCGGTTCAATTACAGGTATCGAACTCTTTGTGAAACATTTCATACATAAATATCTGACCCTTTTAATCTGCATCAGTTACCTCTGCAGCGCAGCGCCGCGGCGTCGAACGTCGGCCAAATTTACGGATTTAATTTCAGCCTGCCAGAAAGCGGTGCAGAACGGTTGTGAAGTCATTTTGTGCAACAGACACAATTAACTTTCATTCTGATCGCTTTGAGCGTTCGCTCGCGGTATCGATGCGACGCTGTTCAGCAGTTTCTACGGGGGGGGGGGGGAGGGGGGAAGAAATTGATTCTCGACGCGATAATTCGCGTTAATTAACTGTTCTTCAATATTGTTCCCGGTAGCGGGGGCGAATGAATGGGGGATCGTTACACGTCAGACGAGAGGTTGGGACGTGCGACAGCGGCGCAGGAAAAACCGATCGGACAGAAAATGCGTCGCGCCCGGCAAGAACCGAGGGAGCGACGGAACGAAGCTATCGAAATTGAAAATTTCCACCGGGGGAAATTGATCAGCCAACACGGTGCACCGGCCAATTCCGTTTTGACCGGCGATTGATTATGAACCGAGTCGCGGTGGGCAAGTGAATTGCAGGTGGAATAGAAAAAGGATGACCGGCTCGCCAGGGCTCGTTGAAATACGCGACACAAAGGGGAGGACTTCGAGTTCGAATCGGTCTAGGAAATCGAAAGGTCGATGGTTCTCGGCGACCGTTGGTCGTGCCCGGCCGCCCGCGTCCTTCCTTCCCCACTGTTTTAGATCGACCGAGATTCTCCTTTTTCGTCACGTTCCTTTTCTCTCTCTCTCTCTCTCTCTCTCTCTCTCTCTCTCGTAGACATGAAATATTACGTCGCCAGCAGCGACAACTCCATTTTTATGAGCCGGCTGGCCGCCGTGGCCTTCCGGTCGGGAGCCCTAAAGCCGTTCCAGCATTGCCCGGCCTCGCTTCTAGCTCTTTACGCCCGATTGAAGCTTCCGCGCCCCGTTTCGAACACTGCTATCGTCGGCTCTCCTTCTACCGGTCACCACGGAAATTCGCTGAATGTTGTTACCGAGTCAAAGCTCGCGACCGAGGGGTCCCCGGCGACCGGCGACGGTTTTATGTCTCCTTTCGGGGCGAGCCAGACCGCTAACACAAAAGTCGCAAAGGGCCAACCCGCGCGGGCTAGTTTTCGATCATCTTAACACGTTGACTGCCGCGTCACCCGTATTCTGGTGACGCTGATTCGATTACTTAGCAAGGATTTCTGGAAATATTTGGACAATTATTCTACAGGAGGTAATGAAACTATTGAATTCTTATAAGAATGGTTTATTAAAAAAATGACTGTGGAATGTGGAACGTACGCGACGTGTGACGTACAAGTGAGGTTACAAGACTTTCCTTCGCATGTCATTTAATATCATTTTACAATCGTAAACATTGCCACTGAAAAGATCGGCTTTATCGAGTGATAAATATTATTTTATTATTTTATCGCGATTGTCACGATTATCGCGATGACTATCGCGTCAGCAGGAATACAGATTTTGTTGATGCGATCATAGAACATTTATGCAATCATAGAACCTAATTAGAAGATTACGGCTTTCACCGCAATTTTGCTTCACCGTATTTAGGATAAAATGGATCTCTTTTAGGGCAAAGTGTACGTATGGTAGGGGTGTCTCGTTAACCTTAAGAGAAAAACTCCACTATCCTCGTTTTGCAAAAAAAAGAACTACAGCTCGAATGCAACAAGAAGAAACAAAAGAAGGCTGTCCTCCATCGGAAATGGAACAGAGGTTCTTGACAGGAAGCCATTCGTCTATGTACAAGTGCTGGAGGTGATGATGGGAACGAAACCTTGTGCTGAGGTCTCTGACACACTCATGTGAAAATAGTTGCACTCTGTCTTGTCTCATTTCCACAACATCTGAAAATGTTAAACTATATGTTGAACCACATCTTCTGAATTCTAATGTTTATGTTAATTTCATAGTACCACTGTTTCGAATTCGCGGAGTCCGTAGAATCGTTGTGGCGAAGAACATAATTCGAGAGTAGAAAAGTCAAACATTTATTACAACGATTGCTTCTGTAACCCTGTTACGACTCATAGATGCGAATAAAATTGGGCTTACTTAACCTCAGCATGCTTAAGGGAGAATCAACAAATATCTACAGAATTTTGAACATGTATTCTTGTTCCAACAATGTTCGTCCATAAATCTTTTGTATTTCCTTTTCGCATTAATAGATGCATAAATGTATTATTTAATAGCATTGTATAAATAAATATTCGTCGGACAGGAAATGTAATATTTATAGCACTTCTTTTTACACGGATGCAAAACAGACCCTAAACTTACAACTTCTAACACCTTAATAGATTGTGAATTAAAATTTTAATTAAAGTTGTCACTAGACTGCGTATCATTCATGTAAAATAAAAATGGTCTGCATTCACGACATGGGAACCTAACAGACATTCATTCCTTCTTTTGATAAGCTTAATGAGTTGAACGTAATACACAATAGCATATTTAAATTGTTGAAACTTTTCCAATATTTTGAATTTCATCCATTCAATTTTGTCGCAAATGCATAAAATTCGCAGCCTAATTATCACGTCACAAAAATCTCTCAAAATCAGAGAGCAGTAAGGAAAAATCATTACCAAATTCGCGATCAACACACGAAGCTCTATCGGATTGATCGAGCTCGTAAGAAAAGGATAGAAAACGCTTCGATTTCGTCGGCCAAGGCTATTTAACCACCGCGGACACAGGTGATTGCGAATATCGGGTTACAATATACGCCGGCACTTTCAGCTTGAATCATTGTCGAAATTCGTCGTCCAAGTCGGCCGCGGTGATCGAGTGGTAGGTTTACGATTTCCTGTTCTCGGGGTGCGGCCAACAACCGAATGCCCTCGCATGATCGTGTAAATTTTCAGCAAAGCAGTTCGCTGCGGCTCGAACTCTGCCGCAAGTCGAAAGCTTCGTGACAAAGCGACCGTGCTCGCCGTACCGTTCCCGTCAGAGAATCATACGTGTGAACTGTCCTATTTATCAGATCTACCTGCAGCAGGTCTGCTCCGGTACACCCTCTCAAATCACGATCGCTTGGGCGAGCCGACACGACTCGGATTAGAAACTTGCGGCGCGATGTTCCAGCACGATTCCAACGAATTATGGGACCTGATAGCAAGTGTGGAACAGGTAACAAAACACACGCGATTACCGGTACAACAATTACGAAGAAATCGATTAGCCGACATATCGATTTCGGGAAACAACGAAACGATCGTTCAAAATCGAATAAGATTATTGTAACAATTGCGGTCGCGATATCTCTGGATAATTGTACTGTTCTTCCTTTTCATTTAGCACCTGGAATCTTATGCAAATACAGTGTACAAGTCGGATGGTTTATTACACTGAGATAAAGCAAACAGCAAAATTTGTAGACATCACTTCTTAACACGTTGAATGCCACGCCGGTTTTACAGAAATTGCCCGTGACGCCACGATGAATTTTCTTTTATGTGATACATATAATGTTGAAATATTATCTGCAATAGGTAAGTTACAGTGTATAAACATGCTTCACATGTTAATTGCGACGGGGATCACAGTTTGAACTGCCGATGGTAATAATACAAAATTTTAGATATTGACATTTGTTTTAAATTATATATATATATATATATATATATATATATATATATATATATATATATTTCTATCAATTTAGGCGCGCCGGTCACCGGTGGCCCCCATGGCGTCACCACCAAGTTTGGTGCCGGTCACCGGTGACCCTCGTGGCATTCAACGTGTTAATAAACTAGAAGATAACATGAACAATAAAATACAAAAAACAAAAATACAATTTTTGTTTCCGCAACTGCTCGGTAAGAATAACACACGCTGCCTGCGAAAACATTGCCATACTATCTAATTCATGTTTTGATTAAAATAACCACACTCCGTATTATTTATAATGCCAACTCGAGCAAGGAATGTGCTTTCCAAACTGAAATTCAGCGCATCGTAGTAAAGAATATTTTTAATATTCTCGTTGCGAAGCAAGAACTGATCGTAATGATGGATAAAACTGATTGTAACGCTACAATGCAGAATCGATAAAATTATTATTTATATATTCATGAATTGTTGCGTTCGTCTGGATTAATCCGGCGCCTATCGAGTGTCAATCGTATTATCGATAATTTAAACACCGTTCTGTGACTGAAAGAGAAATAATATTATTCATAATATAATTCATATTTTCACGATAAACAATGGTTCTTTTATTCCACGTACAAATTTACGAGTTCGAAGTCACAACGATCCAGAGTCATGATATCACGCGTTCAAGGGTGATGCCCAGCCAACAGAATAATGATAAAATGAACGGCATCCGGCGGTACGTGATACGAGAGTATTGAAAACTCGCTAATGAATTTTATTTCGCCAAACACAGAAAGAGTATTACGCCAGTGTTTTTTTTTCTTGGATTTCGTATAGTCCGTTGGTGTAACAAAATAAAAATAAAAAAAAGTAGCGTGAATCGATGACACGATTTTGATCGATACAGTGCATTTTTATGCCGATTTAACGGCGGAAAAGCGGCGGCCGAGCGAGCAGTTCAATAACATTTCATTGAATTTATCAAATTTCATAAATGTGCCGAGTTTGATGGAATCTTCGCGGCGGATTCGTGTTTCGCGTTGCATTCAATTGACGCGCTGCCATCGCGCCGACGAATCGTAGCCATCGATCACAATGCAACCGGTCGAATTGTTAACAAATAAAAAGCAAACATGCATGAGTAGGAGGCAGGGCCGGGGATATATGGCCGAGTTACGCGGATTTGTTGAATTCGAGTTAATTAATCCGCATTCTCGTCCGACGATCGCTGTGTTTTTTTCCGGTAAAGTTCGTCAGGAATTGCATGCATTATTAAGGCAAATTCCGGTTTGATTTGCTTCATGTTGCCGACTGACAGTTATCAACGGATACAGGCGGAATGTGCACTGCGCTGTCTACCGACTATTGCAACGGAATGTACAGCGAATTCGGTTAGTCCTTTGTTACTAGACTGGGGATTTTTCTTTACGCAAAATGAAAATTTTCCTCGTCGAGCATGCAGAGAGTAAAGCATCGTTTTAAGAAAGGATATTTGTCCTTTTAATGATGTTAATACAATGAAAATAATGCCACGGTATCTTCAAATTCTTCTTGTGTCTTTAACCCTTTGCACTCGAGTGGTGACTCAGAGGCACCACTAAAATTTGTTACGTCACGTTTTAAGATAATTTTTATATCAACAAAGTTTAGATTTAAAAAATTGTTAAGAGTGTAACTGTTGGGTGAGTCCCAAAAATCAATTTCGTATGCATAAAATGCATTTTATCATATAAAATAAAAAATACTGTAAGTGAAAAAAGTGATTTTATATTTACAGTTAAAATAGCTTCGTGTGCAAAGGGTTAATACTGTGCGTATCGTTCGATCATTTTTACTATGAATGCATCAAGTCCGCGGTCTATTGATTACATATATTAATGTAGTAGCACTAATACATTTTAATCAACTTCTCCTCGTACTTTACGCGTCTGACTCGGGATGAAGATTTATAATTCGAATCTGTCTTCCGAATCTGTTTAATATGAATGTTATTCCGTCCTTTTAAATCGAAATAATGTTCTGTACTCTCGTCATCAATATTTAAGCTATCAAGTAAACGTGGACATACAGTAAATACGAATTTTTTTTATTGTTGAACACAGAATTTAATATTTCTCTCTCTTTATCCAGTTTAAAATTTATCTTTACTCTTAAGTCATACGCAGTCCAATTTATATTTTATATCACATATTATTATATTGTATTATATTATATTACATTACATTATATTATATTGTATTATATTATATTATATTATATTATATTATATTATATTATATTATATTATATTATATTATATTATATTATATTATATTATATTATATTATATTATATTATATTATATTATATTATATTATATTATATTATATTATATTATATTATATTATATTATATTATATTATATTATATTATATTATATTATATTATATTATATTATATTATATTATATTATATTATATTATATTATATTATATTATATTATATTATATTATATTATATTATATTATATTATATTATATTATATTATATTATATTATATTATATTATATTATATTATATTATATTATATTATATTATATTATATTATATTATATATTACATTTTCTATTTATATTGCGCAGTCTACACAAATAACCATAACGACGCCAACGGTCCAGCATCCGAATAAAAATATAACTTGAAATTCTCATGCTAAGTAGATTCGTCCGACATTTTTCTCAGGACACTTATTCGCTATGGAAGAAGCGGGGGCGTTCACGCGGGAAGATAAGTTGACAAATTTTTCACGGGCGATCCGGTAAAGAATCTCCGGCGTTTTTTGCGACGCCCAGGGACAGCGCGATCGTCTCGATCGTTTCGTCGCTGCGTTTTTCAGGCAGAACGGGCCGATTAATCGTCGCGCGGCGACCGTACCGATGCTAAATCGCCTTAAATTGCTACGAATTACCTCTCGCGAAGGAGTCTCGCTTTTCTGTTCGCCGTGTCCCTTCCGTGCCCTACTTCGACTCGTTTGTTCCCCTCCCGCCTCGCCGTTCTTATCGAGCACGAAAGCAACATTCATCCCGGTTATTATTCCGCGAAATCCGCGGAATTAAATTGTCGACGATCGGTACAATGGCAAGAAAACGCTGATACGTAAGAACAAAAGGAGGACCTCGTGCGACTTTTATTGGGCATCATTACGTCGAAACGGCCACTAGTTTTCCGCGTTGATGCTCGCCCGAGGTCGTCCACCATCTGGGTTTGCTAATGAAAATATTTAAGCGTTGCCCGTCCTCCAAGTCATTGATAATGCGAGGGACAAAAGATTCGGGAAGGGGCATTCAAGGCTTGATTAATTCTTGCGCGGTTCTAGCTGCGTACAGAGGCTGTGGATGAGGTGTATCAGCGTAGCCAAAAGCAAATGTCTGACGTATATGTTGTGAGAGCTAAAAACTTTATTATATGAAAGAGAATGTATTTTTAATTATAGAAGAGAATTACTTACATCATTATTACTGAAATCGTATTACTGTTGCTGTTATTATTACTGTAATTATTACTGTAATTATTACCGTAAATATCACTGTTATTATTACTGTAATTATTACCGTAAATATCACTGTTATTATTACTGTAATTATTACCGTAATTATTACCGTTATTATTGATATCACATGATCGAATAAAGTACAGATTACAAGCTTTGTCCCTACGCTATTGGCACGGATAAAATAGTTGACAAAAATAATTCTCCTAGTTTGTGTCGTTATTCGGACCAATTGCAATTTTCGCAAAAAGTTTTTTTCCGCATTGCCTAGCAATCCAATCGTACTAATATCTGAAAAAAATGTCAAGCTATTGTACTTTTAAAAGTGTTCGGGCGGCTGTCTGCAGACACGCGCCCGCAAAGAGTTAATGAAAGAGAAGGAGCGCAGCGACGTGTGTGCAAAAGTTAAAGTCGCAACGTCTTCGTTCGCACGTTCTGTCGGCTTATCAACAATTTAAATAATAAAGGGAAGGTTAGTTTAAAATGAGAAGAGAATCGGTGAAAATTTTCGTCCGCGGATCCGCTGAACTTGTTGCTACTTTGCCGGTTGAAATAATGGGGGAGAGAAAAGGAGAGAGAGAGAGAGAGAGAGAGAGAAGAAGAAAGAGGAAGAGAGAGAAAGATGAGAGTAACCGGTCAAGCTGTTGTAGGCGTAAATATTAGCTGTAAACGTCGCGATATTTGCACGGAAAATTGGTACATGCCTCCAGCAGTTCGCAGATTTTGCAGGAATAACATTTCAGGCGGCATTAACTTGGGTGGAGAAAATATTAGCATACGGCGCGCGTTTACCCCGAACTATGAATTCTCCGTGTGTCCAAACGACCGACTAATTTGCCTCATAGAGGCAGAGAGGCGAGGAGAAGGCGAAAGAAATATTATTGCACAAGCGAAATTGGGGCCGGGTTGTCACGAGCATTTTTGGCAAAATCTTCTGCAATCTCCGCCGCGCTGATTCATTCGCTTCTGGACAGGTTCTTTCGTGTTCCGTATGCGACGAAAATGAAAATGTTTCGCAGATCAACACGCAATTCATGGCGGAACGGTGGTCACCGTGGGCTCGCTCGCTGATTGCCCGTTAATAATTGCAAATACCATTTCACCGCGCGCAGTCTCTCGTCCGTCCACACTCTACATGAACAGCTCAATGATGAGGGCGCGAATCGATCGGGGTGATTGCCTCCATCTAATATCCTTTCACCTAACAACAATATCTTCATTACGGTCCATGACATCGTATTGACCACGTACCGTGTATCTGTAACAATGAGTGAAAGGTGTACTCCAAGTACAGTAAATTTACCCCAGAATGCCAAATTTCGGGTTCCTGTGAATTTCCCTGTGCTAGTCCTACGCCTACGTGATTTATTGCTAACGTCGATGCTAAGGCTCGACGGAGTCGGTCGAGCGTGTGATGCAGCACGTGACGCGGCTCCTTTGACTCGAATTCCTGGAAGACAACACGAAATGGTTTGTTTGGGTGTGAGTCAGGTAAGGAAAACCGCGGAGCTACAAGGTACGTGATCAATCGCGACGACCGTTGATGGTTAAGTTTCTCGTTGAATCGAGACATGTGACCTGCGAATTGCCTTCGAATCGTAGCACGTCGCCTCCGAATTTCCATCGAATCGTGGCATGTCGCCTCCGAATTTCCATTGAATCGTGTCATGTCGCCTCCGAATTTCTATCGAATCGTGGCATGTCGCCTCCGAATTTCTATCGAATCGTGGCATGTCGCCTCCGAATTGCCTTCGAATCGTGGCATGTCGCCTCCGAATTTCCGTCGAATCGTGGCATGTCGCCTCCGAATTTCCATTGAATCGTGGCATGTCGCCTCCGAATTACCTTCGAATCGTGGCACGTCGCCTCCGAATTTCCGTCGAACGTAGGCCTGAATAGCATAACTCCGCCAATATTTTCTTTTGAACGACATACAATAATTTCTCCCGGAAATGCTAAATTTCAGGTTGCTGTGAATTTCCTTGTGCTAGTACTGTGCCACGTCGATGCATATATTAGCTACGTCGATGCTAAGGGTCGACAGAGTCGGTCAAGCGTGTGATGCGACACGCGACGTGAATTCCCGAAAGACAACACAAAATGGTCTGTTTGGGTGTAAGTCAGGTACTAGGTACCTACAAGCACCGGCACACTGGCTGCTGCCTTTTTTTGTCGACTGCCACGAGTTTCATTCCATCTCTCTCTCTCTCTCTCTCTCTCTCTCTCTCTCTTTCTCTCTCTCTCTCTCTCTCTCTCTTTCTCTCTCTCTCTCTCTCTCTCTCTTTCTCTCTCACACAAGGTGTCGGCAACTATAAAAACGAGCTGCGAGACTCGAAGAATCGTGTCTGACCGTCCACCGATTACTGTTTTTAATTCCGAGCTCCGAGTCTTCTAGGGAAAATTTACTGTATTCGTGTACGAAGCTGAACATTCTTGCACGGAAATTCCCAGTTTAATGGTCTCAATACTCAATGGTTGCTAGCTACTACATTATTAAACCCTAATATTTTATTTTAATATAATTTTATTTTATTTTACTTTACTTCATTAATTGTAAATCCCAAAATTTCAAAGTAATGTTCGTTAAATAATCGTTATGGATATTTAGTATAAACAATAATTTGAACGTCGTCCAATAAGATTGCAAAGCCAGAGGGAGTGGAGAACCTAATTGTTTGATTCAATATAGATACAGTGTGTGTACGAAACATGAATCTATTAGGATTATAATTGTTTCTGGTAATTGATTTTAATTATTAATTCACATGTATCTATCGTTGACCTGTGTGATCCTATTAATTGTGTATTGATGACATGGTATAATGTCCATGAAACTATAATACGATGTCAACAATATGCGCATAATGCAGTCTTTTTATTTTAGGTAGAGTAAGTGGTCCACAGCTCCCATGACTTTAGTATATTACAGTCCAATTAATGTGTACGATAACATTGTCGACGATTAACAAAAGCAGCAATGCTGTGATGTTCGTTTAAAACAGTAATTGATCCAAAATTTACTGTATTACGCAAACGTGATGCAGAGGTTATTCATATTTCCAAAGAATATTGACGTGGCTGGCATGAAGATTTTTCATAATTACCTATTAATTATGAATATTACTCCGTCGGCATAAAATTCTGTTCTCTCGTCATCAATATTTAAGCACTCTATTAGTCACTTTTTTGAGGAAACAAAGTGTACTTTGTCAAAAAATAAAGATCGGGCGCACCCTAAACTGTATTAACACTAAACCTACCGAGACCTAAAACTAACTAACGTATGTTGTTTTATAACGACGAAATGACTGTATTTATTTAAGCCTTTCGCCATTTTTATTATATATTATATATAACAGAATATATTACATATAATATTATACAAATCTATACTCGAATAAAGAAATCGATTCAATCGTTCCTTCAGAGAAAATAATTTCAACAATTTGCAAACAAAAAGTGTGAAGCCGGCCATTTGACCGCCAATGGTAGATTTCTAACAGTAATAAATTCCTAACAGTTAAATTCCTAACAGTAATAACGAAAATTTCTATGTGAATGAGAAAAGGAAATTATATTTTCAACGTTCTTCAGCTTCGTTGATATAAATGCGCTTTTAGTTGAAATCCATATTTTGTAATTTCTAAAAATTGTCTCTGAGAAAAAGTAATCACTCGAAGAGTTTGCAGTCGCACAAACCTCAGGTACCAATCTTGCCCATCAGACAAACCGTCATTTTTTATTGTAATGAATTCTACAAAACTGTGCTTAGGCCATCTAGACCGACGAAACAATCCATTGCGCATCCGTACGGTAAAACTAGCCAAAGCCCGGAGTCCATAACACCGCAATCAGAGATTTTGCCAATTAGGCCACTCCGTGGAACAGAGGCGTCAGGAACAAGCTAGATTCACACCAATAATCATCGCGGAGACGATGATCCAGATAACGTCAGAGGGACGGACGCGCATTAGTCGGGACTTACATCCGATTAACGCGAGTTGGTATCCATCGCTAACTAGTTGCCGCATCAATGCGACACGCAATTCCCTGGGAAGGCAACAGAGGCTCCTTCACGCGCAGATTGCATCTCAATTCGGTGAGATGAGATTCGTAATCGAATCGGCCCGCATTCAGTCCTCGCCGTTTAGTCCGTTCGTATCGCGCGCGCGCGCGCGCGCTATCTCTATTGGAACGCGATACGCGACACCTATTGAACATTTTCGATTCGAGAGAGAAGAGCCCCTGATAAAACGTCCCGTCACGAGTTTCTCGTAAGCTTCTTTGTCACCCAAATGTGTGTTTTTATTGCGGGACGTGGGGTTCCATTTGAAAGACGAGATTAACCGACAGCTCTATTTCGTCGTGGATTAACTTGAAAGAAGCCTTTTCCAAGCATTAGAATGATTTTTATGGCTCGGCGTCTGTTAGCAGGGTTAATTTAAGCTTGTTTAGAACTACTATCTCTGTATTAACAAGTTCGCGGCGTGACACACGTGCGACGACCACAACTTTGTACTTCGTGTAAAAAAACATTAAATTAATTTTGTGGGTATTATTGTTTAAAATTGCGTCACTTAGGATGATACAGTAAATTCTCCCTAATCGATGCTTAGCTTGTACAAAAAAAAAAATGGACAATTTGGAAAGAGGAGATGCGATTATTCGATCCTCGCTGCTCGTTTTTATAGTTACCGATTGCCGACGGCTATAAAAACGAGTCGTATCTCCTCTTCCCAAATTGTCCCAAATTTGGCCAATCCGAGCGTCTCTCAATTAGGGCGAATTTACTGTACATCGAGAGTGAACTTTAAGAAGAGCCGCTTTTCGATAACAGAGGATTCAACTGTATTCGCAATTAATTACCGTTACAAACATCCATAATTAGATAATTTCCTGCCTCTGCATATTTGCCCAACGTCCAATCATGCTGTGAGCTAGCACCGAGTCCGGTGATGCCGAGCGAAAAAGAAGAGGTGCCGGATATTTCGTCGCTGTTTCCATGACAACACTTCGTTTGCATAAAGACGGGCCCGTAACGCAAAGAAACAGGCTCGCGTTCGTCTGTATTTCAACTCTAATTAACCAGCTACCCCGCCCGCCCTCCTCTCTCGTTCGCCTGATCCTATTGGATGTTAATGAATACCAGTATACATCCATCAGGCTGATTACGGTGAAGAGTTCTGTAAACGCGTAATGTAGTGATTCGACAAATATTGAATCCGGTTCGCAGGAATTGAAAGAACAGAGGAGGAACCACCGTGTAATCGTGCCACTTGGACGGGTCAGCAGATAACGATTCCCTGCCTCGAACGAACCGGGGGAAAAAGCTCTGCCGGGTCCGTTTCTAGTAACCATGGCGACCATCGGCGTGTTGGAGGAAAAACTTTTTAACATAAGAAAGTTTACGTTCTGGTCTATTCACGTCGCAATTTCCTCGCTGCGTCACAGCGGTCAAATGCGCACGGTAATGCAGACGAAGTGGAAGACAGAATTTTTAGATTACGGAATCTAATTAACGCTGTATTAACGCCAGTATACGGGCCGTCTGTGCACAGTTTCAGTTTTTCAGCGGCGGTTCTTAAAATCAGCACCCGAATCAACGGCGGCCATCAAAATTTAATAATGCGTTTTGAAATGTATTTAGCAACTACGCGCGTCTGTTCAGCAAACAGAAGTATTAAAAAGTTGCGATTTAGAGACCAACTTACGTTAAACTAGCTTTTACAAATGAGAAGAAGCATTTCCGATAGAAAGAATTGTTTCGAAAGTCTAAGTTGTTTGAAGCGTGTAAAAAAGTGTAAGAAAAATATAGAAGTACAGTAATGTCTTCCTAACTGACGCTCAGATTGTACAAAACAATGGACAATTCGGGAAGAGAAGATGCAATTTTTAGAGCTTTGCATCTCGTTTATTATAGTCACCGATTGTCGACAGCTGTAAAAACGAGCCACAAGGCTCGAATAATCGCATCTCCTCGTCCCAAATTGTCCGTTTTTGTGCTCAATCTGAGCGTCAATTAGGGAGAATTTATTTAGGGAAAAATTATTAGGGAAAAATTTATGTGCTCTGAATACAAAGGAGGTATTTAGAGGCCATTAAAGCAGCGAATCCTTTAACTTAGTATAATATACAAATAATTACAAAGTAACATATAAAATATTACAAAGATCTGCTCTCTGAAATTACACTTCAATTCTAAAATGAATGACCGAGACACCTCTTTTAACTAAACAAAACGACTAAATTGTAACGACCGTCGAACAAATTATCAACAAATTATCAACGTATTCGAAAAACCTCGCCAGAGGTTGGAAAATTATTCAGCGCGATTCTAACTGTGTCTTTTTAGCGGTACAAAACTATCCTTGGAAATAACTGCACCATCGCAGACACTACTCACAATCAGTATTTACAAATGAGCCCGCCGAGGTATAAAGGGAAGATTACACCAGGAACTAACGTAATCAGAGGCGAGGTAAAATAGTCCGACTACGGCTGGAAGCACTTCCCACGTTCCTTATTGTTAATATACGTAACAAAACGGCGTGTCGTTCGCTTCGGCAAGTTTCCGCCGGTGAATGTATCTAGTTTATGCCACGGACGTGCGCGTGTCGGAATAATTCGCCATATAATACCCCCGCATTCCCGATGTATAATTACCATATCCGGTGCGTGGCTGCGCGGCCATGAACGGCGGACACGAAATTATTTGAACATTTAGCCGGCGCTTGTTGTGCGTATTTACGGCTGTCACGTTTGCGGAGGACGACGGGAAATTTGTGATGCTCGGCCAAATACAGAGCGGACTAATTTGAGACGGGTCCCGAGCGTAAAGAAGTCGGTTAACGTGTTTCGCCGGGGTTGTAACTCTTTCTTCATTTCGTTTCGACCGGTGAAAAATCGAAAAACGGCGGACGAAAGGAAATTAAAGGATGCTTCTCGGGAGCGGAAATCTAGCTCCGGGCACGATACAACACGAAATTCGATTGTCCGCTTCGTATCCGAGGATATCGTCGGATATTAAATTCTATCACTTCCGATCTAAGATTCGAGACGACGACGCCGCTGTTATTTAACCCTTTCGCTACGGCGGTTCAGTCCGCCGTAGCGCCACTCCTGAACGGAACCACCCGCCGAAATTGTGCACATTGCGCGTGGATAGTGTATTTGGGAAGAAAAGGGATTTTTCTTTAAAACAATATAGTTATAATTTCTGCATAAGTTATGAAGTTATTTAATAGGTAAAAAAAGTTTCATTAACAATGGGAAAAGTGAAGAAATAATATATAATATACAGTAATAAAATAAAACATAATATTCATAATGCAAAACATAATACATAATAATTAGTCCTAAAGTTAGTACTTTCGATTTTCTATCCCTTTATGACATGTAACACAATAATAATGGGAAATGCAGGTAGAACAAATATAACTTGAATGGTGTGTCGTTTATTTCGGACTGTCGTTTGTTTGTTTCGCCAAAAGATTCACGCAATAGTAACAAGAGGCGATTTTACCAGCATGTCGGATATATCCGGCGTTCGTCCCCAGAGGGCGATCATATGGATGACGGATATATCCGTCGTTCGGAGCGAAAGGGTTAACCGTCGCGTCTCACCGTCGCGTCCACAACGGCCGAACGTCGCTTCGACAAACTAACGCGCATTTTAATTACACGCGTTTTCAAACAAGAGACGATAAAATGATGGAGCCGAGCTCCATCGTTTTGCGTTATTCGTGCTTACTGAAACAATTCGCCCGACCGATGAAATTCTGTTTTACCTCGGTGATATTATTCTTCGCTGAGAACTTATTTTGGGAAAATATGTGCAGACTGAACGTAACGCACTCTGCCGCACATTAATTAATCGGATACCAGAGAGAAAGGGGAGGGTACAGTGGAAGTGAGCTTTACGCTTTACCCGTGTTTGAAAAATGAATGCAAATATTTCCTTGTTGTTGTTGACGAACGTTGCATTTTATGAAACTGACGAATGCCGTTTCATTACAAAATGATTATGATGATATGCCCATTTGCCAGTGTTATGACGCGACACACGGAACGGAAGGAATGCCTAACATTGTATTTCTACTTTATTTCGTTGCAAACGTTTTATTTCTTATTTTATTTTTATCTGATGCGATAGCTAAGAATAAAAAAACAGTGGATCGTTTATCTAGAATTAGATTAACACATCTTGGAGCATTTTTTATTTAAGGATAGCCGTGATCACAGTATACTGTAGTCAATTTTGTGAAAATAATCATACCAGTTCAGAGGTAAAAATAATCAATATGTAAAACATATTGCTTGATCTGTGAATTTAGCTTCTTATCAGCGACTTTAAAACTCAGGATATCAAATTAGTTTTGTCACCATGCGCACAGAGTGAGTCATTTAACTGATTCGCCTTTACTTTCCTTGCAAAAACTACATTTTGCATAAAGAAATATTTCGAACGAAAGTTATTTAATATAAAGAGAAGGGTCACCTTAGATTTTTTTAATTATGACGTGCAACATTTATTCATACTATTCGAAAGTCAATCAAGTACAGAGTAAAAAATTGTTAAATTGTTAAGGTGCAAGGATTCAGAAATTAATGTTTATCGAGATATTTTTTAAAATTGCTTTTTGATGCAAGAAATGTTGAAAGTAATGTTCATTAAGTGTTTCACATTTTATCAAGACTAGCAAACAAATAGCAACAATGAATTGTTGACGTCTACGTTCCCCTTTATACGAAGCAACTTTTTTCATTCAAAACATTTGTTTGCAGGTTATGTAGTTCATAAGAAAAATCCAGAACGAAAGAGTTAAACGACTCATCCTGTACAACATCTTTCGTATAATAAATCTGGATGGCCGAGGTTTGTATAAGTTCGAAACTGTCCGTGGAGCCGGCCGATCTAGAAAATCGCGTGAAATGGGAGGGAAAAATGTACGTAATGGCCGCGCGACTGTCTTTCTCTCGGCGCATTTACAGGAAATAAGTAAACCGTGGCGATGATAGAATGCCGGCGCTACGAGGCCGGTGGTAGTTATTAAATAAACCGCACGCATTACGCCGTCCCCTTCTCTGTCTCACGCCCGATTTTATGAGCCACCGAGCTCCAGTTGTTACGCCTTGCAGTCGCGGCGCAAGAAAGATTCTTTTAAAATTAAAGACCGCCCGAGAAACCGCCATTCGGTGAGAACCCCCGCGAAACAATGGAAGCGCCGTGAATGCGGAACCCGCGGAAATCTGAAACGCACGAGAACTGTAATGTATTTGAATAATATGTTTCTCAATGCCGCGGCGTAAGAACACGTCACACGAGCTACTCTTACAATGGTATAGCTCCGCGGTCATTGTTCTTCAGCCCTTGGAATTTTAACTGCGCGGATTTCACGCTTTCGAGAATCACCTTTTCGTCTCATCTATTCTTCAGGAACTTCTAATATCTCGCTTTAATTACGCGAACGGAGACTTCGCGGACGCAATGCTCGCAGTAAATGGTTAACTAGCGTCAAGGGTATTCAGTCTCGAAGTTCCCGAACTAATCGTTAACTTGCTTCTTCAAACTGGAACTTCTTGCGTACGGATTAATGTCGTCCTTTCAACGCTTCGCGTAATTCTATGGCAATAAGGACGCGTCCTCGAGTGAAAATTTCCAAAAATTTAACATTAAAAATTAACACTAGAACTGATACGCGACTAACGTATATTGTTTTATAACAGTGCCGAGACTGGATTTGTTTAACCCGAGAAAGATAACCTACGTCGCAGAGGCGCCTGCGAAGACTGTTGATTTTTGTTAATTTTTCATAGAGGTCTAGTGATTTAAGTTTAAAATTACTTAAAATATAAAAAAATATAATATAAATGCATTTTATTTTTACGATAATGCCAAACCTTTAAAATGACTAGATTAACTTAAATAAATATCCATTATTAGAATAAAATTGACGCCTTAGAAAAGCATGCGCCTCTGAAGCGTATGGTTATCTTTTACGTACGTTGTCATATGGTTATCTTTCTAGGGTTAAACTTCGCATGATTTATACTGTAATTTATACATCAATAAAGTAGCGTACTTAAAAGTTTCCCCTGGAAATATTTTCATAATACCAGGAACAGTGAATGAAAAAAAAACTCAGGAACCAGTCATGTAGCATATAGGATTTGCATATTAAGACTCAACAAAATTATGCAATTTGAAACACTACCAATACGAAACATTAGCGACGAGAACTTTAAGCGACGATGTCTCGGAAGTGAAAAACACGTTCTCCCCCGCAGCCACAGAATGATACGTCAGCTTTGAAATACGTTCTTTCGAAATCCATATTCCATGTTAACTCCAAAACCGTTCACGATTAATCTTCGCGCAGGCACGATATTGTTATCTACTCGCATTGCTCATCTATCCAAACTATAACATCAATGCAATCATTCGTAGGTATTTTGTCAGGATTATCGTTACACGTAGAGTTCGCGTAAATGCGATCATTTCATGTTATCTAGCAATACAGTAAATTCTTTCGAATTGACGTTCGGATTGTGCACGAAAATGGACAATTCAGGAAGAGGAGATACTATTTCTATAGCTATTGACTATAGCTACTCGTTTCTATAGCTATTGACAAGCCACAACTATAAAAACGAGCCGCAAGGTTTAAATAATCGTATCCCCCTTCCCTAAGTGTCCACTTTTGCGTACGATTTGAGCGTCAATTAAGGAGAATTTACTGTATTCGCATTTTCGTTATACATATACACACGCACAATACATTAACGACGAAGCACACGTCATACAATCTAACATCAGCCACGTTTTTGAATTCGCCTCGCCCTTCTACAACCAGCACTTAAATCATTAACATATAACAATGTATAATTCTCTTACAACAAATACCTCGCGCGAAGCTCGGTTGTACAATGTAGATGTACGATTATTGCGGTATAAATCGACTTCAACTTATTCAACTTATTAACACGTTCCGTGCCACGTGTACCATCGATGGTACACGCTTGCATGTTTACTTAGTGAACTGAACAAATTGTTTACAAGAAATTTAGAACCGAAGAATCAATTTCCACCGCAAGAATGGGCGTTGATAAGTTTTTGTTACGTTGTTATGTGTACGAGAATTAATAATTGCACGTAATACATCAAGTTTTAGTCAAATATCAAAGTGTGAAGATTCGAGTAAAAAAAGCTCGGCACGGAACGTGTTAATCGGCTTATTCTGTTGTCTGCAGAAGTCGTTCGGGAATAATACTTCCTAAAATCTTCTTATTCGCGAATCAAGGAGAATGGAAACCTAACAGGTGTTCAATTTTCGGCATAACGACGTACGCCAATATCCGCGTTTCTAATCCCCCATCGAGATCTCGCAACGTTCCACGTTGACTGTGTTCTCGGTATCTTTCTGATCACCGTGGTAGATCAAACGGAAGCGTCAGCAGCTCGATTACAAAGCCGGCTGTGAAGCCAGGCTCCGCAGCGGGGCAGCTCATCAACAAAATGATGCAGTTCGAACATACAAACCGGATAGTTCTGTAACCAGCTTACCACCGTAACTCAGCACGCCAAGCAGGAGATGATCTACTCGCGACAGGAAAAACATCGCTTCCGGCGATTAATTACGCGGCTCTGGCAGAGCCTGGCATTAAGCCTCCCCCTCTCCCCAACACCCATCCCGAATACCGATACGTCAGAATGGCACACCGGCGGGCAACACGTGCGTGTTCCCATCCATCAATCACGCGGCATTCTCGCTGGCGTACCATCGTCGCGTTCGCTACTGATTATCGTGTGCCTGGCAAGTTTCACCGTAGATCTGGAGGGATCCGCGACGGGAGATCTCGTGACCCTGTCACCGGATTCCCGGTGTTCCCGTGGAAACTATCTCTCTGTCGAGCACCTGCCGAAACGGTCGACCGAAGAAGACTCTTCGGTCTAGCCGTCTTCTTGTTCATCGGTCGCCGCCTCGTCGACACAGCCGGTGGTCCGTCTAACGAGACATGCATTATGTACCAAGTTCGCTCACTTTGGAAGGGCTGCCGCCCATGAAAAGCGAACGATGAGACGAGCGAGTTACGACCCGCGCCACGCGAACCATGCCGCCCGCTCCTGCATGCGCGATGGCGGCGACGAGAGAGCCTCCGACGACTTTCCCCGGCGTAACCCCTACGAAATCTGAATTATTCCCTCTTGCCCTTCTCCGCGAACTTCCTGTCTTCTTGCTGAACGCGAAGTGTTTTGTTCCGCGATCGTTGCACTGTAGCACGCCGCGCGCCGTTGTTTGAATGCCGAATTAGGTGATCCATTGTGCTGACACCCACGGGTCGGGCTTACGAGGAACGGCCGAGTTTCGTACGTTGATGCGGGCGAAACCGGGGAGACGGTAATCTTATCAAGGATCATGGATAATTCTGCGCCGTTTGTAGCGTGGACGAAGAGCGGCGGGGACTTGCGGTGGGTCGCGAAAGTAATTTAGCGGCGCAACATTGCCGGTGGCTCCTTAACCAGTTAGCTGTGTTCAACGATTATGGTTATTAATTATGGTACTTCCAGGAAATGAGAAGCTCCTGGGGCTATTCGAAGTAACTTCTTCCTCGGCGAAAATGCAATCCGCGGCTTTGTTTACGAGTTATTAACGAAAAACAGTGATAAATGGGAAATACCGTAATTTTGGGACACCATGTATATCTAAAACGTGTGTGATAACCATTTTTAAAAATTATATGATACAACATAAATATAACAAGTATGTGTATAGTACAGCACGTTTGCTGCACAGTGCAATGAAAAGTTAATCAAGATGCGAATTAGTAATTAGTAATTACAAGTAATCTTGTAATCATCGGAAGAATCTGAAGTTAATGCTACAGTCACGCTTTTGCATCTTGTAATTTCTCAGCTGATTTCTTCTGTGCAGCGGATACAGTACGCTTTTCGTTTGTTTAAGTTTCCCGCCGAGTGTCAATTTACAATCGTCACGTGAAATCAAGGCACCATTGTGTTTGCATTCCCCCTCCTACTACCTGCCCACTGCCGCCGCTAATAAGATGTCTGCTTCTCGCGTGCACTAATACTATTTCGACTAAATTCTATTTATAATTGTATTTCCACGAAAATTGCGTTCTGGCAGAATTTTGGAAGGAGGTACCACTATCAGACAGTTTTAACCAGTTAGCTGTGTTTGACGAGTATACTCGTCACGGAGAAATGACAATATTTTATGACACGACGAGTATACTCGTCGTGCGTAAGAAGTAGTGACCATTGGTTACTTAAATTGTAATTTTAAGGAAAACAAAAACATATTCTCAAATTCCAAGATGTTCAGAATATTTTGAGACCAATCCTGCACGAAGTTGTTTACATTGTTATAAAAATAAAATTAGAAAAGAATCACGGTATTGGTGTTCGACGTGCAAAGTGCCATTATACATTGTTCCTTGCTTTGCTAAATACCACTCTCTTTACAGCAGCAATTTGAATTTTTAACTTTTATAAGTATTCGATTATCCCTGGGTTTTTCGTTTATTATGTATATGGTATATGTCAACGTCAAGCGAATAAGTAAATATTAGTAACAAAATTGTGAATTTTATCAAATAAAACCGTCTTTTCGATCCAATATTTTAACAGCGACACTTACATTGTGTTCGACGAGTATACTCGTCGTCGCTTGATTCTCGCGACACGTATAGGTGCGCGCTCTGGAATGGAGGCGCCACAGCTAACTGGTTAAACGGAATGTAGAAGTTTGGACAGGATTTTGTTCAACTGCTTATTCGAACGCTCTAATGTATCATTGTATAGAGTTATGCGGAGACTGTGAAGTTCTCGTGGTTAGGGAGATGTTTGAACATCGCTGCTTGGCGCAGTAGTTTGCTGGTTGTGCATGTGTTACAAGAAAAGCGACACAAAGAACATTTGAGAAATGCCGAATATACAGGGTGTCCCAAAATTATGGTATTTCCGAGAAATGAGAGCTTCTCGAAGTCGTTTGAAATAACTTTTTCCTTGGCGAAAATGCAATCCGCGGCTTTCTTTGCCAGTTATTAATGAAAAACACCGACCAATGAGAGTCGAGCTCCCCTAGCGTTACTCGGCCGCCATGCGCTAGCAGAGCTCGCCTATCGTTGATCACTGCTTTTCATTAATAACTCGTAAACGAAACCCTGAGTTGCATTTTCGCTAAGGAGAAAGTTGCTTGAAATGATCTCAGGAAGCCCTCATTTCCCGGAAGTACCATAATTTTGGGACACCCTGTATGTGCATTATTTCTGCTTCATTATTTAAGCACGATTACACTAATAGCGAGATGCTGGCTTAGGGGACGTTAATTATTAATGGGCAAACGGTTTAGCAGAAACAACGAAGATTGCGCTGTTGGGAAGGTTTGTTTGGACGTCGCTGACACAGCGGTTTGGAGTGACGAAAAGTTCATTTGCAGATGCTGAATATTTAGTCACAGTACTCTCTCATTATCTAGAGCAAGCATAGTTAATAAACACCCTGTGCCGTGAGACCGTTCTAGATTGCCCGGGGACAACGCTTTGACGTCACACCCATAAGCTCTCGGTCTTGCGAGTTCGATATAGACGGTAACTGAAGACTCATCATCTGTCCTGCTCCGTGTTACAATTAGCACAGTGACTTACTAAGTAGGCGTGGTCAGAGGTCTTGGCAGAGCCACGATAATGCTCCACTGGACAAATTTCTATTCATGTTTGTTCCAATGGACACGGTATTACTATACTTGAAAGAAGTCCATAATCATCGGATCGCCATGATGCAATCGAGAGCTGCGGGGCAAATAGAACTAATTTTGAACAAATTTTCGCAATTATTTCTGTTATTCTTTTGGATCCTACGATCCTAATTTCTCTTTATCGAAGTAGGGAATAAATAGATTTTTGAAATATTAAGTAGAATAGAAATATTTTTACCTTCTCATGCAGTACAGAATTTGGCAAATAAACTAAACTTTTTTTTTTAAATAATAGTTACGTATAGATATTACGTAGTTAAATATATTTGAAATACTATTTCCATATGTAATTACTATTTCACGAAATGTGTAATAAACTCATACATAAGTCTTCGATATATTTATTTTAAATTGGTGTAACGTTTAAAATTGGTGTATCGTTTAAGATTGTTTTTTAGCAGAAAATTATCGAGTTTCTCTTAGACGCAATTCAGTCATTGCTTATTAATTAGGCTTTCGCTAGAGAAAGCGTTAATATAGGAATGTTAGCGAAAATTTCAAGCGCAACATCGACAAGCTTTTTATCAGAATTTACTCGGTGACTAGAAATTTATGGTTGGCACTGCACCCATCCACACTTTAACCCTGAGAGGGTGGACAGTTGCATATGAGCCGTTTATTTTGAAAGTGGCATAAGTCACTTGTATTTGTTATCTCAGGATACTGATTTATTATATACTATTACGTTACTATTTGTTATCGATACTATTTGTTATCTCAGTATAAATAATTTCGTATAAACATTAAAAAATCACCACTTTTTTCATTACGATAAAGTGACTTATGCCACTTTCAAAGTAAACGGCTCATATATGACGGCGCAGTGGTCTGTTTGCCCAATCTAGCTGCCCAAAAGCCAATTCCATCAAACTCATTCCAGGTGAAAATAAATTGTTACTGAATAAAGTCGAATAAGCGGAAAATGCTACTACAGTGCCGCTATTTTCTTTTATATATCGTTGTGCGGAGGTGAGTCTGTACAAAATTGTTTTCAGCCGTGCACGAACTGAATTCGAGGTATTTCTATGGGATAATAACAGACCCGTTTCACAACATTTTTGTTTTCGAAGTAGATTAAATTTGCTTCGAAAACATTTTTTTCTCCAACAGAAGGAAATATCGAATATTTTCACACGTTTTATTAGTTCAAAGTTTCATGAATTTACAATAAAAACAATGTTCATAGACGATATCATTGTTACACTTTATCGCGGCCCTTTCATGTCGATCGTAAAACAAAACTTTTCAACTACAGTATTACCTCCTCTATTTTCCGTTCCTTCTTTTTTCTCGCCAAACAATAAAGACAATACAAAAAGAGAAGGACACTAAATTTTCCAACCAGTCCACCGGATGTTTCCTGTTTCGTGCGGTTCACAGAAAGGAAGAAAAAACGTTAACACCGTAGTTTTCCCTTGCTTCCGTTTCTGTTCCCGTATTTTTTTGATGAAAAAGAAAATAAAAGTAATGCACGATAACACCGCAGAATTGAAACTGAATTTTCGGTTAGACCGCTGCCAAATCCCTCTGAAACGAAAAACAATTTTCTCTGACAAATTCGGCCCAAAAGCCGCCTTTTGTATATTCCGTGACAATCGACAAACGGCAGCAACGTGTTCGAACCATTTCACAAGTGTCGCAAATCGTGTTACCGTTGAAGAGAGAGAGAGAGAGAGGGAGAGAGAGAGAGAGAGAGAGAGAGAGAGAGAGAGAGAGATCAACGCGAGTCGACCGAGCGAGCGAGCATGAAACGCCGGCAACCGTCGACAGTCCCTATTAAAATAAAATTTGCTGGCTACGTGAGGCAATAAATGTTTCGATGAGACCGATAGATCATGGCCGCTTTGCATTCGGCTCGTCGCGCTCCCGTCACAATTTTTACTGGACACCGTAAATTCGTGCGAGCTTTCGCCAGCAGTAAACCCGTTGTCAGCTGCTGTCGCTGGCACTGCTGCCATTGCGAAACTCTGTGTCGACTCGACCGGTTGAAAGAGCACCGGCGGCTTATCAGGAACGCAATACCCACGGGATGTAACGCGTCCCCGTCTTGCGAGGATACGGGCAACTTTCGTTCCGAGTTTCCACGGCGTAAGCTGTCCCCGCGTCTCTAATTAACGAACAAGCTGCGCGCCGCTCGGCAATTTCGCCAGTTACGCTGAAACTCAGCCCAAGGGGCGCGTTACAATCTTTTGCGTCGCTTCGTTATCGAGCGTGATCCGAGCGCGCGACCGGACTCGGACGACGGATGATCAATGCGAGACGTTGTTGCCCCTGACGGAATTCGAAACTTTATACCGCTATATGTATAGCTGCGCTGGCTTCTACGTCGGACCCTTCGGCGATCCGATGTCTCTCGGATCGGAGCTGGCCTGCGGTTCACTGTTTTCTTGGCGAACATGAGGTTGATCGATCGTTGCTGAGGTAAGATGGGAGACGAGAACGACGACCATTTTGCAAATATGTACGTCCATGGGAAAGAAGATGTGTCGAAATCGCTAATATCTTCAAACAGAAAGGGTTATAATTCGACCGCAGATTCTTACGTAAATTGTACTGGGTCTGGGAAAAGTTCGTGGCGTTTTGTTAGTAAAAGTCAACTGGATTTCTTATATTGTGAAAATGAATTTATTTAAACCAAATATGCTCCATCATTATCGACAATGTTTCGCCATTTTTCGGGTAGAAGCATGATGCCATCGGTGAAGAACTTCTGCGGTTTCTGGTTAAAAAAACTGAATCAAGTGGTTTTCACAGGCTTTTTTTGAAGCCAGTTTAATTCCATCGAGAGAGTTCTGCAGAGATCGGAACAAGTGATAGTCAGAGGGTGCTATGTCTGGACTATGCTGTGGGTGCATCAAAATTTCCCAACCAAACTCTCGCAATTTTTCACGGGTCGTCAAAGAAATGTGTGGTCGGGCGTTGTCGTGATGGAAGAGAACACCTTTCGTATCATGCAATTCGGGCCGTTTTTTTTCGATTGCGTGGCGTAATCTCTCCAGTTGTTCACAGTAGAGTTGAGAATTAATCGTCTGACCAACTGGAAGTACCTCATAGTAGGCGATTCTCTTCCAGTCTCACCACACACACAGCATCACCCTTTTTAGCGTCAATCCTGGTTTCGCGAACGCTTGCGACGGCACACAATCTTTTGTCCACGATTTTTAGCGCTTCCGATTGTCGTACGTGATCCATTTTTCATCACCGGTTATGACACATTTCAGAAATGGCTCGATTTCATTACGTTTCAGCAGCGCGTCACAGATGTTGATTCGATTCATCGTGTTTTCCGCGCTCAACTCATGAGGAACCCAAACATCCAGCTTCTGTTTGTATCCAGCTTTGTGCAAATGGTTCAAAACAGTTTTGTGGTCAATGCCTAGTTCCATACCAATATCGACACTGTTAATATGCTTATCTTGCTAGACCTTTTCAACAATTTCATTAGCTTTTTCAGTAACTGGACGGCCAAAGCGTGACTCGTCTTTCACATCAAAATTACCGAAACGAAAGCGAGCAAACCATTTCCGCGCAGCTGATTTTGATAATGTACCTTCACCGTACACAGCACAAATTTTTTCACAAGCCTGCGCAGCGTTCTTCCCTTTGTCGTAATAATATTGTAAAATATAGCAAAATTTCTCATTATTTCTCTCGATTTTCAAACGCCAACAACTTTCCAAGTACTGCACCACCACGATGTTTATAGGCTCAAAATGACAATAAATGTGTCACCTTTAAATGAAGCGTTTAGTGGTATCGTTGCAATAAGTTGTTCGTGAGTTATTAACAATTGACGCCACGAACTTTTTCCCAGACCCAGTACTTTCTCGGATTATTTATAAAAATGGCGAGGGGGGACCAATTCAATTTGCCAGCAAGAATATTTGTTTGGGAAAAATGTAGTATGCAATAACGTTTCCTCGTATTTCATACATGTCATTAGCAAGCAGGCGCGAGAGGACAAGCCCGTTTTATGAATTATCTACTGCATACATCGGAAAATCGAAATCATGTTACATTCATACATATCTTTTAGTCGCATTTATTGCTATCAAACTCGTTGTCGAGCGATCCATTAGAATTTAAATGTATCACTTGCTCACATATGAATTGTTAATGATGCAAAATGCAAGTACAATAATGCTATTCAAAATATTCATTGCACTGTCCGGCCGTGCCGGTTTCATAATTCGTGACGTATAATAATTCTTAATCGCTGAATGAAATATTACTGGTTACGTGTCCCACTTTTCTGCAAAATTGTAAATTACATATTGAATATGCAGTTGGATGAACTTTGTGTTATTTAGGTAGCAAATTATTGTGAACGATATCGCGAAGTCGGTGTAGCAGTGAATGAAAGAAGACATTAAAATAATTTATGAATTTTAATATATTATTTTTAATTTATTAAAGTTAGTAAACAACGGTAGTACTTCTGGTTGGTTCATATTGCGGCTGTTACGGGTACAGTTCCACTTTTGTATAGATTTTTAACAAATTAAATTAAGATTAAATTAGAATTAATTAAAATTGATTAAAAACTACTTGGCCATTTACCTTGACTATGGAGGTCTTGTCTGATTCCTTAACACGTTCCGTGCCACGTGTACCATCGATGGTACACGCTTGCATGTTTACTTAGTGAACTGAACAAATTGTTTACAAGAAATTTAGAACCGAAGAATCAATTTCCACCGCAAGAATGGGCGTTGATAAGTTTTTGTTACGTTTTTATGTGTACGAGAATTAATAATTGCACGTAATACATCAAGTTTTAGTAAAATATCAAAGTGTGAAGATTCGAGTAAAAAAAGCTCGGCACGGAACGTGTTAATAATGTTTCTGGTACGATCTCCGAGATAAGTCAACGTAGATATCAAATTACTTTCCCAAACTGTCCACTCAAGAGCTTATGAGAAAAATGAAAAGTGCATACGATAAGTTCACAGAGTATCCGCAGCTACCAATATTCTTCCACTGCGATCCCATTTCATAGAAGCGAGACCACCAGCTGGGGATGAAAAGACTGCTCTTCTTTTTTTTTTAACAGCGCGTTAACCGACCAGCTGTTGTTTCGCGTTAGAAGTATCAGTGTAGTAACAGCGACAGGAACATTTCAGTCTGGTACGATAGGACTCCTTTGTTACTCCGACCAGGAGGAGTTTTTAAGCACGATTAATAGACCGTGGAGTGGCTGCCTTTTTTCAGAACGCGCAAGCCATGGTTCATGTCGCTCCTAACAAACTTCCCAGGCTAGCGTTGCCTCCGTTTCGCTTTTGTTGCCTGGCTGGTTACGATTGTTTGGCTTACACGTGGAAATCGTTTTTACGCTCGCTCGTTTGAATCGTGTTTTGTCATTCATGAAAACTGCGTATTAACCATTGTGTTTCGCTCGCGAGCCGAAGAATTCCATTTACCGCTTCGTTCTGTTGGAAACGTGAACGTACGGTGGGCGAGAAGATCCGCAAACACTGAATAGCTTGGAAATTGAACCGATTACGCTGGCCTTTTGACATTTAAAGCTGCAATTGAAATGTACTCCTTACAGCATATCTCTGCGGACAGCAGCCGAAGAATTTGTTGTCAATAACCATTATCGTTGAAGAAAATTTAGTTTTCGTGGCTCGTAACAGTTATAAAAAAAGAAAGAAATTTTGTTTCGATCACTCGTAAGTTATCGACCGAGCAAATTTATTTTCGTTGTTCTTAATTTTGTATTTCGGCCACGGTAATTCTTCGCACTGATTATCGGCAAGGAAAAATTTTAATTATCATGCTCCGACTTCCTTCCATTGCGGTTATAACGGTTGGGATCCTTGAATTTTTTGCACGCATTGCGAACGTAATATCGATACTCGTTATACACTATCGTTATTTGTATGATCTTTTGACATGTTAAAAAGTGAACTGTGGAGTTTTCAAAATCGAGAGTGTCAAGTTAGATATTTAAAATGTAAAATTTCAAAACTGATTCCATTCGAAAATTTAACCCGAGAAAGATAACCTACGTCGCAGAGGCGCCTGCGAAGACTGTTGATTTTTGTTAATTTTTCATAGAGGTCTAGTGATTTAAGTTTAAAATTACTTAAAATATAAAAAAATATAATATAAATGCATTTTATTTTTACAATAATGCCAAACCTTTAAAATGACTAGATTAACTTAAATAAATATCCATTGTTAGTATAAAATTGACGCCTTAGAAAAGCATGCGCCTCTGAAGCGTATGGTTATCTTTTACGTACGTTGTCATATGGTTATCTTTCTAGGGTTAAAGCTGATTCGGATCTGATACAATATAAATTATTCCATAAAATGGATCATTGAGAAGAGTGAACTTGAAGTTAGGCGAACTTCAATTTGAATACTTCCTTTCTCCAACGCAACAATTACGTACCTCCATTACTGCAAACGTGTAAGTCGTTAATTTTCAATTCGGATGATGTACTTTTCAATATTCTACAAACATGCACTCTTTCCAATGTATGCATAACCCATATCTAAATGGGGAACGTATCCTGAATGTTCGAAGCGGAGTTTACCTAACTCGCGTTTCCCCGCCGATCATAATTCTTTCACGTTTCAATTAGATTGAATCTACTGGCCGAGCAAACCGATTTCCATAAATAGTTTCTCGAGCAAAGTTTTCCAGCACGAGGGTGCAACGCTTTCGTGTAGATTTTTCTCTTCGCACGAATATCATTGAGTTCTTTTTTTAATTCGACACCGGTAATCAAAAAGTTAATTACAGCGAGAGTCGTGCGGACCTGACTACCTCGTACAATTTCGCTATATGACGCGAACTTTTGCGGAATTTCTAACGCGTTCAAGTTGTTGCGGAAATTCACAGCGATGCAGAATGTCAAATCTTCGTAAAGCATGTTTTTCGTTCTTGGAATTCGCAATCCTTTAAATTTTGCACGCCCCTTCGAGTATATCCGTCAAAAGATTTCTTTCGTTTTGCATTTTCCCATTCTCCACATGTGTTGGAATCGGAATTCCTTCGTTAAACTACTAATTTCAGTCTCTCGGAATATTTATGATAGCTGATTCTCGACGATCGACTTCTTAAAAGAACTTTCATTTCATATTCGTAATGATTGCTTCGTGCGTATTTTTTCAGTATAATTTGAATTTTTGAATAATGAGTTTCGTCGTCTACGACGACAGACACCCGCGTCTCTATTATTAATTACTAATACTAATACTATTATTATTAATTAGTGTATCAATGAAAGCGTGCCGTCCTTATTGTGAGCATTTCACAGAATCTTTTCTTCTTTAAAATACATTTAATTTACAATTACAGGATTAACGTCGAGGCACGCAAAAATGTTGAGAACCGCGCAACGATCGCGAACTATTCATAATCGTGACCAATTGATAAAATCTAATCTACATCGCATTTCTATGTACACATCGATCGAGCAGCGGAATAAAATTTCGCTAGACTGAATGAGACGAAACCAATGAAACCATGAAACGCTGTGCCAATTGGCTTAATAAAGTTCAGTACGTCCTGATAATTAGCAATTTGCCCGTGGGACAGTTATTCGTGTCCGCAGCTGCGCGTCTGCGATCCTGCCGCGACACAAAACGGAGAAAGAAAACGCTGCCAGCCGGTGTCCTCGCCGTTGAATATTCGTGGAGGAATGTTTGCTCCCTCAGCAATTTGTTCTCTTCGGTTGAATCACTGTTTACAAAATTAATGAAGTTCCGGTGTAGCACCCCAATTAGTCAACAAAGTGACTAATTAGTATTGTCGCGTCGCTATTGGCCACCTTCTTCCCCCGGAATCGTACGAACATTTTCAGTTTCGTTTGTTTTCGCGTCCACTGAAAAGCGGAAGGCACGGGCACGATGACAAATAATCTTGTTCTTTTATCAAACGTGAGACAATGCGCTGCATGGAAATTATTAGAGACTTTATGCGGCGTAATAAAGTAGACTGCGGATTTTACGCGTTTATGACAAGAAGGAATAATTGCAGTTTTAAATAGGAGAAAGAGTAAAAGAATTGGAGAATATCGATACGCATTGCCTTCGAAGTGTCACGATTATTAAAGAATGGACGAGCTTTTTAAATGACTTCTGTTTCTTACAACGGAATCGGACAAATTTTATTTTGCATAATTATCCGCAGTCTTAATGATAAGCCGTTGAAACACTGGAGATAAAGAAACTTGGAGATAAAGATAGTTATTGTCAGAAAGATATTTTTAACGTTTTTTTGGAGATGATTAATCACGCTCTTTGACCGCTGTGAAATTTTCTTCGGTCTGCTGTACTTTTATGGAGAAAGAAACGTTACATTTACCTTATCGTTAACCGCTTCGTTCCGATGGTCGTATTATGTCGCGAAGCTGATACTGTTATAAGGTCACAGACGAGATATCTCGCGACGTAATGCCGCTTGTGCGGTGCCACGGGCTTGTTATCCCGCGACGCATTACCGCTCGTGCGGTGCCACGGGCATGTTATCCCGCGACGCAGCACCGCTCCTGCGGTGCCGCGGACGAGTAAACACGCGTGCTTCGTTATTAGAGTGAGAGCTTTAATTCGAAAAAGTTTGGCACCATTGACACAACACAGAAGCAAGCTAAGTGGCCACAAACAGAAACGGAAGCGCGTGTTCACTCGTCCGCGGCACCGCACGAACGTTATTGCGTCGCGGGATAACACGTCCGTGACACCGCACAAGCGGCATTACGTCGCGAGATGTCTCGTCTGCGATCTAATACGAACAGTATCGTTGTCGCAATATAACACGTTCATGGGAAGCGAAGCGGTTAATAAAACTATTCCAATATTTCCTAATTTACTCCATAAAGGTCTCCATAATTCGAGTACACTATAAATACATATAATTTAACCCTAGAAAGATAACCATATGACAACGTACGTAAAAGATAACCGTACGCTTCAGAGGCGCATGCTTTTCTAAGGCGTCAATTTTATACTAACAATGGATATTTATTTAAGTTAATCTAGTCATTTTAAAGGTTTGGCATTATTGTAAAAATAAAATGCATTTATATTATATTTTTTTATATTTTAAGTAATTTTAAACTTAAATCACTAGACCTCTATGAAAAATTAACAAAAATCAACAGTCTTCGCAGGCGCCTCTGCGACGTAGGTTATCTTTCTCGGGTTAATAACATCATCCTCCATAAGTAGCAGTGAAAAATGACACGAACCTTTCGTATGAAGTTTGACTGATAAATGATACCATCGCGTCGAGACATGCCTATAGATGAAGCTGTTTCATGATTCGATTTCGCTCCATCAGTTTTCCAGTTACGCTTAAGTTTTCATTCCCCAATACTTGCGGACGACAGTGTAATGGAAAACCAGCGAGAACTTACGGGCGGTTTTAATGAAACGAATAATCGAGGAACGAGGAGCTCGATAATTCGATGGCCACTTATGAGCGAATCCATATCGACGTTAGCACCGCCGCAACAAAACAGCGGCTCTCTATAAAGCTGCCGCAAGGTTTGGTAACATTCCAGCAGTTTCCCTGCGAAATTTTCTAATCGGCGATACAGTTGATTCTTCCTGATTGGCGCACAGCTTGGAAACAAAAATGAACAATTTGGGAAGAGGAGGCACGATTATTCCATCCTCGTGGCTCGTATTTATAGTTGTTGACAATCGATAACTATACAAACGAGCCGCAAGGCTCGAATAATCGTATCTCCTCTTTCCAAATTGTACTTTTTTTGTGTACAAGCTGAGCGTCGATTAGGGTGAATTTACTATGCCCGTGGACGACGGTGCAAAGGAAGACAAGCGGCAAACATCGTGACGGCGGGTTTAACCCTTTCGCGCCGAGCGCCGCATATATGCGGCATCGAAATGAAGCGTGTACAGAATTTGTAGCAAAAATGATAAAAGAACGGATTCGCGGTACGAGTGCAAAGCTTGCGATGTTGGCCTTTGTATAGATCCTTGCTTTCAAATATATCGCACAGAATTATATTATTAGTTTTTACATATTATTATCTTTTAATTATTTTCGTCTAAATGTTTAATATCATTAATAACGAGAGACGAAAATAAGGCTTTGTAATTATATAAATACCTATGTTGCCTATAATTTTGTAAGTTTTTTTAAATTAAAAATGTAAATATACTTGTTACATTAGAGCAACGATTGTTTTATTCAGCACAGTTATTATTTAAGACTCGGAACAACATATATACAGAAACCACGCGCACTGTGCATATTTCCGGAGCGAGTTTCCGTTCGGTGACGGTACTTCGGCGGATGGAGTTGCCGTAGCGAAAGGTTTAATGAAACTTATAGGGTTGATGTCCCAATTTCTGTGCTCTCGGATTAAAAACGCATAGAAAAAGAAAAGCTTTTTTTATTACGTTCATCTATGAACATGCAAGATTTAGAGAGAAGTATTGCAATGTTTATGTATTAAAGTGTAGTAAACATTTTTCAATCGATGCTACAGCAGTTTTGACGAGCCAAAAATCGACGAAAATACTTGCCCAAGATTTCCGTATAAATGAATTATTAATGTGATTCGCGTCGTACAATACATTATATAATAAGAGGATTTCATTTGTATTAAAAACGATGAAAAGGAAACGCTGAACATGCACATTTTTATATTTTCCTAATAAATCCAGAAATAGGTTCAGATTCTAGAACATGCCCATATTTCAGTATTCTCTTATATTAGACCGCGTAATCAAACCCGACCTCACTTTGTGAAAATATTATTACGAGAAAAGCAAAATAGATCGGAAATGTTATTAAAAGAAGCACGGTAAAATTGCAGGAGATACCTATATGGTAGAAATACTATAGGTGGCACAGAAGTACAGGCAGACACAGACATATAGCGCACAGAAACATGAATAAACACAGAAATACGGGGCACGAAATTATGTGCAGAGCCTCTGTAGGTACACAGAATTGGAATAAAAAACGCCTGTTTTCATTTCATTAAAAAAATTAACTAAATTACTAATTTCTGTCAAGCAAAAAAATGTTCCTAAATACAAAAATAAATAAATAAATAAATAGATCCTAAAAAATCGAAATATAGTTTTAGCGCATTAAATAAAAAAAATTAGCGTGTCCAATGAAAGCTTCAGCGAAGCAAAAATTTGCTCGAAGGCACGGATATTGGGACATCTGGGTGCCTTAGTCGTGGAACGCGGATCTCGATAATGCGGTGATCAGCCACGGGGATAAGAGGCGCCGCTAATGGGCAGAAATCATTTTCCAATTTTTTCGTGCGTCACGAGTCCGCGCAGGGTGAAAATGAAATACCGAGGCAACGATCGACGCACGGCCGGCACTGCTTCGATTTTAATCGACGTCGAACGTGACTCGCATTACGTGACACTCTTCGAGACAGTTCCGCCGCGGGAGATATTAAAATGGAAGCTGCGAGCCGACGGGAAATTGTACGGTGTCCGACTATCGGCGCTGCTTCGTGAAATATTCATGGGGCTAGGTTTCGATGACAGACAGTTGTTAGTTTGCCAGCGATTTTTTTCGTATTCAGCCAATCTTCGGCTGCGTTCGAGCGACCGTTTCAAATACGAACGCTTCTTAATAAAATATCTGCCGCAGGCTCGTGTATTTAGACATGTCGGATGATTCCGCGACTTCTCGGCAACTGCGTGTAGAAGCACAGGTTTTCCTGTCGGAACAGCCGTGACTTGGTGGCATCGTCCGTTTGATTTCGTTAGACTCGAAAAGACCAATATATACGCAGTCTACGTTTCACTTTGAAACTTCAAAGGCCGACATCGGGACGTGTATTACTACTTCGGATGCTGTGGGTTGGATAAATCGCGCGTGCAGATCTTTTTTTTATATTAAAGTACAATTCCTTACGCCGGAATTAATCGTTCAGATTTAGTGAAAAATATTTCACTCTGCAACGATGCGGTCAGTGCGTGTCTTCTTTAGAAACAATTTCGAAAAATGCCCGAATGTTCAGAGAATTAATCCAGAGATATTAAATTGTAATTTCATTCGCTAAGAAATTCGGTAAAACAATTGCTACTTCGAATTGTAAAGAAGTTCAAATTCGACTGCCACTAAGAAAAACATTTAAGCTTTCTCCTCATTATAAAAATTTCACATTGGAGTCCAAAAATTAGTAATAAAATAAAAAGATTAGAAGTTTTAAAGTATCTCCTAATTTATTTTAAAAAGAAAAGACATGAAAGGACGCTTTCGATGAAACGGAATCAAAACTGAGAGATCCTCTTTAGAATCAGCAAATATAGATCTTCTAAGAGCCGCTACAAAAAGGTAGGAACGGATGTTGCGTTTTCCCGTTAAATACTTTATTTAAACTTGCCTTTAATCATGATCATTGCCTAGTAATAATTGTCATGATTCGCAGCGCGGCGCGTGCGCTCAAAATTAGACGCGATCGGAGTTAACAAGATGCAATTACCGGTTTACAATACATCACACGGTACAAATATAAATCCAAGCCACCGCGTCACGTGCGATCATACAATGTGACGCTACGTGACACCAGGTGACGTACAAATGTGTTTCCACCTCGCGCTATCTATTTCAACAATACCGTAAATCGAGACTCGAGCGTATCGCACGCGTTCAACGATTGCCAATCGAAACTTACAATCCCGTGTTCCAACGCACGGTCACGTGTTCCGAAAGGTCCAGTATTTGCTAATTTCCTCTCGCGCTGTAACAGTTAATACCCTGTACCCGGAGTGGATGCTCGGAGCACCCGTCCCGGAAATTCCCGACGATATCGTCTAACGAAAGCACACATTCTCTCCCAAAAATACGTCCAGCTCCGCAAACACTAGGTGCCCCGTTCCTGCCGAGTGCTTTCCAGGCCGAACCGGCCCTCGTGAAATTATTTCACGCGGCTCAGCAGGTTTCGCGTAAGAGCATTTCGGGCCCTCGCTTATCGGCCACTGCCGCCTCGTGTTTCCTTTCACACTACGCTACACGTTTTATACCACCCATGGCGGCGACGCGAATGGTCCGAACCGTCGCCGGAATGGGACATAATTCGGCCAAATTTTTGTTCGTACGAGTCTCGGAATAAACAGGTACGGTAATGTCTCCCTAATTGACGCTCAGATTGTCCACAAAAATCGACAATTTTGGAAGAGAAGATACGATTGTTCGAGCCTTGTGGCTCGTTTTTATAGTTATTGACAACCGGTAATTATAACAAACAAGCCGCAAGGCTCGAATAATCACATCTTCTCTTCTCAAATTGTCTATTTTAGTGCACAATTTGGGCGAAAATTAGGGAGATATTACTATACTTCGATCAATCAACTTTCTGTTTTGGTGCGACCAATCTAATGTAATTTACATTTTCACGTGCATCGAATGAAGTAGTACACGGTGAATTAAAGCGGAGAACCGGATGATTGATACACCCTTGTGGCTCGTTTTCTATGGTTATCGATTGTCAACAACTATAAAAACGAGTTGCAAGGCTCGACTAATCGAATCTCCTCTTCCCAAATTGTCCATCTTTGTCCACAATCTGTGAGCGTTAATTAGGGAGACATTACTGCATAGTCTTCGAGTGAAAGCTCGATTGAAATTATTCGACAGCGACGAATAAAAATTCGAATGAAAATTTAGGTGACTGCACAGATCACTGACAATGTCGTGCAATTTCACGTGCGTGCAACACTGTGTGTTTTTTATTCGAAGTACCGTTTAATTGAATAAACTCTAACTGTTTTTAATATAATTCGCAGAAAGAACGAACAACCGTGATACGGTCAGAGATGGCCAAAGTTTTATTCCTATGACGGATAAAAGTTAGAAACTAATAAATGAAATTTTATTTGACGCTGTGGAATGCAAATTTATCCAAATGAGATTTTATTCGAATAAGAATTCATACGAATAAAAATTCATTGAACTAAACAGACAGAATAATTTATGACGAATAATGAAAAACTGCTATTCGAATAAAATCTTCGACTAAAAGGTATTCATTCGGTTTATTATTACTCTGGATACGAGACGATGACCATGTGTCTTGCGACGTTCTTATTTTCTTCACAAGACATTTGTTCACTGTCGATTGACATTCACGACATCGCGCGATTATTCTCCCGAATATTTTCCGTCATAAGGTCTACCAAATACGTTCGTGGGAAATTCATGAATAATATTCACCAGTATCGTCAAATGCATCCTCGCAATGATGTAACTTTGTTCTCTTTTGGAAACTACAGTGTAATGTCTCTCTAATTGACGCTCAAATTGTCCGCCAAAATGGACAATTTGGGAAGTGGAGATACGATTAATTTAAGTCTTGCGCCTCGTTTCTATAATTACCGATTGTCAACAACTATGAAAACGAGTTGCAAGGCTCGAATAATCGTATCTCCCCTTCCCAAATTATCCATTTTTGTGCACAATCTGAGCGTCAGTTAGGGAGACATTACTGTACCCGGAACAACGGTGGCGACTAGCATGACCAGCTATTTTCCTTATCCGCTGCAGTGTGCGACGCGCAACACGGAAAAGAGGATGGTGGTTGGCGAGTTCAGAGCAGCTGACATTTTACGGAATGACATTTACGGCGTCGCGTGCCGACTAATCCGATCGAGTGGCGCGAGCATTTCGCAAATTTCCGTCCGGTCGCGCGTCGGAATGGCGGCGGACGAGCACCACGGTTAAGAGAGGCGTCCCGGTCATGTTTACACCAGATTAGACGCTGTTCACCGTTGAAAGCTTATATCGGAGATACAGGCTGCACGGGGGCCACCTCCGCGTCCACCGTGTCCACCGTGTCAGTTATCTGACTGCTCTACTTGGACAAACGCGGCTCGGAAGACGGGGGGATTACTAGCTTCGCCGTGGAAAGCACAGCCTCTCTGCTTTGTTCTAATCCGGCCATCTTTTTATAAGCCGACGTTTTGCAAATTCCACGCTGATTCACGTTCATGGCCACTCGCGTGTCATAGAGAGCAGCAGAATTTTAAGCATTGCATCAAAGTAGAATTAAGATGAAACTGAAATTGTGTTTATGATATATGAGAGAGAATGATATTTAATTAATAACATTTTAAATCGAAAATTAAAACGTCGCAGCAGAAATCTCACGCACGATATTTCGGTACACGCAAATAACAGTCTTTATCGCCGTTCGCTTCTCATTTATTATTCGATTGTTCAATAAATCGACTCTCGTTTCTCGCGTATCGCTCGATTATAAAATTGTTTCCATTTAACCTGCAAACCGGGGGATTAACATTTGATCAATTCATTTCGCAACGGGGACGTTTCTCTTCGCAACGATAAGTTATAGCATCGCGCTTTAAGTATTCGAATAAATCGCTTTTCAAAGTGTGTGAATGAGATACAGTAATGTCTTCCTAATTGACGCTCAGATTGTGCATAAAAATGAATAATTTGGAAAGAGGAGATACGATTAGTCGAGCCTTGCAACTCGTTTTTATAGTTGTTGACAATCGATAATAATAAAAAACGAGTCACAAGACTCGAACAATCGTATCTTCTCTTTCAAAATTGTCCATTTTTGTGGACAATCTGAGCGTCAATTAGGGAGACATTACTGTATCTCATTTACATACTTTGAAAAGCGATTTTTATTTCTTCTTTCTTTTTTACTTCCAACGTCCTTCGGTTGAATCGATGATAAATATACATATACCGGAAGGTGAACATAAACGAGATCATCTTAACCCTTAGCGCTCCACGCGTTTCACGAGTACTACGTACCAGCAAAAAGTGTCGAGAATGAACTCGTCTCTCGAATGAAAAACCTCGGCAAATTCGTTTCTCTGCTTCTTGACTCCGCCATTATCTCGACGCTGGAGCTTCGAAAAATAGTTCTGTGCACAGTTCGCGCGGCAACGTTCGCCGACTCCAAACTTCCCTATTATCAGTTCTCTGATAATGGAGCGGCGCGTTGCGGTTGGTCCGGTCGTATAAGCAAATGAAAATTGTTGCGCGGCACCAAATGCCTCGGAACTCTTAGGACAGGTTCGGGCACGACCGCGGCGCGGTTATCTTGCGGCTTTCTTCGGCTACCGGCGCGAGTTTGCACGTGTAAATAAAGACTCGCCAATGTTCCGCGGTAGTTGTTTCGGGCAGCTTTCCAGCGGGACGCTTCATCGAATTTGTTTGCCTTCTTTCCAGCTGCTGTTTGCTCTTAATTCGCGGCCGGCCGCGGGGAACACGTCGTGCGGGACAACGTGCTGTTTGCCCGTGGAAATTGTCGGGGCCTGTTACTGCACGACACGCCCGGACTAATCTTGAACTGCGATTCCCCGTAGATGTCTCGCCTACCGAATCTTGTTTGCCGCAAACTCCTTCGCTGATAAGCTGTTGAAATTAGCCCCGGAAATTCTATCTTTCCGCGGCGAAATTTTAAAGTTGAATCGCGCAATGCGCCCGAACTGGTGCAAATAATAAAATAGAGCTACTGTTATTTAGACGGGTAGAAGGAATGCAGACGTTCGGTTAATGGACGACTTATCGAACGATTCTTTTCGCTATGAACGATTTTTACTGTAAATGATTTTTACCATGAATTGTGTTTATTATGTTTAATGATTCACGTAATATACTTTAAATGTCTAAAAGGAATTCTTTAGAAGAATTTTGATGGTTAGATGTTGCCGAGTTCTTGTTGATGTACGAAGCTTGTTAACACGCTGACAGCGAAATCCATTTTAACCAGTCAGCTGATTTCGACGAGTATACTCATCATAATACAGAATATATTGCCATTTCATCGCGACGAGTACACTGACTAAAAACAGCTAACTGGTTGAGAAGGAGATTTTTTACGTCGTTTATTAAATGATATATTTTATAGAAGCGTGAAGAAAATATGAAGAAAATCAAACATATACATTATATAATTATAGTAGCCAAAAAATAAAAAGAATTCAAAAAGATTGCAACAGCTAACTTGTTAGTCAAAATCGATGAATTTTAGACAATTTTTAATTGTAAGACATTTGTAGGTATAACAGAACTATTGTATAATGTATCTACATTCTACCAGCCTATCTATTTTCTGTAAAAATATGCATTTGCATATTTATCCAAGCGTTCTCTGTTCAAATCACAGTAAAATATGTGTCCTTTACCAGAGCCAACAATAAATAAACTTGGCTTTATTATTGTGCGCAGTTTCGAAGGAAAGGTGGTGTTTTAATTTTGTCCGTAGTTTACTTTATACTTTGGACGTGAAATTAATATCAACTATACATAATCCTCGCCTCAAAATTTTGGGGATTCGAACCGAGTATAATTGGTTGGTCACTTGCGCAAACGTGCGAACTTTGTACTCGGCGCGCACGGCTACAGTGACTGTTGTTATTTCATACTCCGAGTCCTGTTTTTCAACCTCACGCCAGTATCGGCCGTAGTGTACAAAAATATTTCGTTTCGTTGTATCTTCTCCACGCGATCAAAGAGATTCTGCATTGCGATTTTCAACTTTTACACGTTACAGTTTTACGTTTATTTTTGTTTGTTATAATACATAACGTGTCATATAACGTCATATAACGTGTTACGTTTTATTTTTATTTGCAAATTCGCTATCGATTCAAATTCTAGAGTGATAAAGATTGGATAACAGATCGAATAAATTCCTTCTTTTCATTGAATAAATTCTTACTCGTATAAAAGATCCGAAACATAAATAATTAAACGTACACAGCTTCGACATCTGGAAAACGGAGAATCTAATTGCCTGGAAAAAGTGGCTGGGGAAGCTATGTTTAAAATAACGGCGAACGCGTTCCTAAGCCTCGGCGAGTTCACAGTCGCAAAAAGGTCGTCCGTCCGAGAGTTCAAATGAATTATTTCGGGTGTCGATGTACCTGTATCGCGATGCTCCATTAACTCCCGAGATGCAATTAGGATCGAAACGAAGCAGTCGTTCCCGTAGAGATCTGTTTAATTCTTAAGTATGCAAGGGGAGGGGATCTGATGGGACCAGGTAGACCCAATTATTCTCTCAGTGTCGTTGGTAAGCTTGGTAGATTATCTCGACTAATGGTGAGCATCGCGCGCGATGCTAGGCCGACTTCGAAACACTGTCAACGTCCATATCCTGTCCATGATCTAGATTCCGACTTCCGCCAGAGCGGAGTCGGTCTACGAGATATCCGCCCGATGATATTCCCTGGACCAACAGTCTGACAGCCGGTGTTTATTCCTCACTCGTTGAATCAACGCAAACATCTGCGCGCAATATTCATCCGCGGTGAACGCGATCGCAGCGGTGCCGCGGCCGCTGTCAGTCGCCGTTCGATAAAAACTGCACTTTCAGCGCAGCGAATCGGATTGCAACGTTGTTTGCCCGACGTTGCGACTCTCGTGCGCCACGCCGCGCCGGCCGGACCGCTGCCGCAACATTCCGCCCGTAATTTTTCTTTCAACGACGTGCCCGAACGCAGATTGAAAATTTAATTAACTCGCCCCGCGTCCAAGCGGCACGCGACCGCCCGAAAAATGAGCTACCTGGCCGCGAAAATGGCAGCGGACAGGTATGTCTGTCCGGTTGTCGCATCGCGAAACCCCGAAAAAATTTGTCGGATGACTAATTGAACGCGTTCACGGTTTGACGGCGTTTCTGATGCGGTGACATCGGCGACCGTTGTTTTCAGCCCCGATTCCTCGACAAATTGAAGCCGCGTTTCCGAAACTTCCCCTACGGCGAAGCACTTCGCTAATCCTGGCATTTTTCACGGAGCACCACGGCTGGTTATTTTGAAGGAGTATTATTATTATTGCTATTATTATTACTATTATTATTACTATTATTATTATTACTATTATTATTATTACTATTATTATTATTACTATTATTATTATTACTATTATTATTATTACTATTATTATTATTACTATTATTATTATTACTATTATTATTACTACTATTATTATTATTACTATTATTTTTATTATTATTATTATTATTATTTTAGGGAATGAAATTGTTCTCTATTAATGACATACGCGATATTATTTCGTTAGTCGATAACTTTAACCTCTTGACATACCATTTTCTTCGCAGTTACTGCGATTAGATATTTTTCGATTGCAATAACTTCTTAAAAGGCGAAGAAAATCGATGCTTATTGTGTGCCTAAATTTACTTGAGAGAGATTAGAATAGAGATTAAAATGTTAATCCAATTTTAGAGAACAGTATAACATCTATGCTCAATGAGTTATCACTAGAAATTTTCCTGACGAGTCGGACTCGTCAAAGTATGGCAAGAGGTTAAAGAGCTGAAAACAATGCAACAGTTTCTCTAAATTCTTTGAATCCTTCTCAAATAAAATAAGCTAGCATAAGGAAGGGACGAGTCGCCTAACATGCACACCTGAAAGGTCTCCTCGATTTTTAATGCCATGGAGAAATATTTGTTTCAGTGGACAGTTCGGTGTCTTCCAAGTTCATTAGAGTCGTCCTTTTTACTTTTAATAACAGTTTAATTAGTGCAATCGAGGCCGAATTCAACCGTCCCTTCAACATATATCAAGCACTTTGATCAGTGACCATCGATTAAGAAACCATGATTAAATTGATCTGACACAATATAAAATCAAGTAAACAGTTTGTATAAAAATGAAGGATGTCTAAACGAAAAGTACATTGCTCTCGTATTGCGCGATCATTGTCCTTCCCTAAAAAGGTCAAGCCGTGAAAGTAAGTCGCCTTGTCTTAAAAGCCTGTTTCTTGTGTTAACATCGGAAGCAGCAACTACACTCTGTTGGCGACAGCGGCATGAGCACCATGTTTGAACACTGTCACAGTCTCCCATTGTTCGATCATCTTTTCACCGGTCTTCAAGTTGTTATTGTGGGCGGGCATCGCGTTCTTTTGTCGTGCTCTCCATTGTTTCCTACAATTTCTTGTACAAGCACAAGACTGAGACTTCGAACGATCGAATCTCTTTCATCCAATCGCGATGATTCTTATCATGTTTTAGAATTGCTAGCTAATAGCTTACTTATAAAGTACGCGCCTAATCATAATTTATAACAAAAGTTGATTCCAGTGCTTTCGAATTATCAATTAATAATAATATCAAACGATATTAGGGAAAGAGACCTAAAAATTCAATGTCGACTATCTCTCATGTTCCATCGTCCTCTGTAAAGAACCTTGAGTAAGAGTGTGGCTTCGTTGCCCTTAATTTTGACGGAGCTAGGACAAGGCCCTAGATGATCTCAGCGCCAGAAAAAGTAACTAAATTCGCAAGCATTTTCACTGTTCTCTTCTCGCAACAAAATGTTAACTTCCCAAGAACTTCGCTGTACCAGTTGAGATTTCTAGGCTCTGACGTTCAAATAAACTTCAAAGAAGTTTTCCAAGGAACTCACAAAATGATTTGCCTGCAAATGCTTAAATTTCTATTGTCATGAGTTGACACGAGGGAGCAAATTAAATCGCTGGAAACGCGAAACAGACGAGGATTAACCCTTTGTCGTATTTAACGCTCCAAGGCGTTCGAGATTCTAATATCTGCTGCCGGTATGAACGCTCCAAAACGCTTTTGCTGTATTCGAAATAATATATTGGAGATTTGTATCGCGTTCTGTGGTTGAAACACTAGGCGTAGCAATTAGGTGAGTGGATTAGATAAAGAGATAATATTAACGATAACTCTTGCAATTTATTTTTCATGCTCATTTTTCTTCGGCGAAACATAAAATTACACCCGGACTCGTTCCGTTTACAAAAACTTGGTCATCCTATCCCAGCAGTAGTCCTTGTTGAAATGAACTTCGTTGTCATTTCATCCAGATAACCGGCTCCCCATTTTTCATCCAATCCAAACATCCCAAAATCTTCTACAAACTCATGTTTCCACCCTTGACTTATCTCAAACTCCGTCTCATCCCCGACATCTGCCCTTGCCTTATCACATTCGAACCTTTCCCTGACCACGTAATCTTCAAAACTCTGACCTCGCCATACCAGCACTTGCAATTTCTAAATCCCCACCACTCAAGTTTAGAGCCTACGTATGCACACCGTTTTTCCTCAGATCATCAGATTCTCCGTTCTCCAAAATCGCATGCAATTCGTTCATCTTACGAATAAGATACTATTTAATGGAATAGAACAATTTTCAATTTTTTAACCTTTCACCGAACACCTTTATTTTAAAGCTTAAATATAGGCGCATACAATACTGTGACTCAAATACGACTGACTACATATACAGAGTGTCCCATGTTTATGGTACTTTCGGGAAATTAGAGATTCCTGAGGTCATTCGAAGCAACTTTTTCCTTTACAAAAATTTTCTCCGAGGCATCGTTAACGAATTATTAACGATAAACACTGACCAATGAGAGGCGGGCTCGGCTGACGCGAGGCGGTCCAGCCAACGAGCGCGCGAAGCCCAGTTCCGCTCATTGGCCGGCCACCTAGCGCCAGACGAGCTCGCCCCCTCATTGGTCAGTGTTTTTCGTTAATAACTCGTAAACGAAGCTGCGTATTGCATTTGCGCTAAGGAAAAAGTTGCTTCAAATCACCATAGGAACCCCTCGTTTCTCGGAAATACCATAATTCTGGGACTCCCTGTATATAATTCTAATATAGCCCTATAGCCCACATCGGTGGTCTATACAGTGTCACCAATTTCCAAAACATGGCGTCGTCGCATCTATGCGTGTACTTTCCTACAGTCCTTTAAATGGAAGCGGCAAAGGGTTGAATTAAAGGAAAGGAAGAGCTCGAAAGAAGCGATCTGAACCGGCGAGGAAATTAAAGCAAAACAACCTCTCGGCTTGCAAAACAAGCCGTCGCGAGCACGGTGGCAGCACCCAGCAATTCTCGAAAGCAGCGTCGACCGAGTGACATCTCGGAAGTTCGCGGAAAGCTTGGGAACTATCCCGGCGAAGTTGTAAAGCCGCGTCAAGCATCATCCAGCGTAATTGTACTCGCTGGTCCCGATCTTCGGTCTCGCCGGTCTTAAAAAGGGAGGCGACCGCCAGCGGCGCGAACAATAGCGTCTCCCGCGCCTGGCCAGGACCGGTCGCGTTCTTCACCTTGACATCCTCGATCGCGTCTTATCTTATCAGCCGGAGGGTTGGGAAGCCTGATAAGATCCGCGTCCCGTTTTTCGGCTAATAAGATTTCACGGGTCGCGTCGCGTGTCCCAAACGAGACTAATCCTTTATCCCGCTCACGTAGTAGAAGCCGCTCGAGGGGATTCCGAGGCCAGCTCACGGCCGTGTCTCTTGATTCCAGAAAGCTTCGTCTGTCGAGTGGAAGCCTCCGCCCGCGAGCCATCAGATCGATACTTGATTCTTGATTACGAGCGTAATCCGATTATTACGCCTTCACCTGTAACATCTTCTGGACCGTCGCGAGTGGCTTTACCGTTTTTACGACGCCGTTCGCCGGCCCCTTCCCCTGCCGTTTAATACGAATAACGGGCCGCGGATAAATACCGGCCATGTGCTCTCGGACCCGGCACCATAAGTCGTGCGAACGATCGGAACGCAGCGCGGAGTCTTAGGTGGACGGCTGTCAACGAGGAAGCTGTAAAACCAGCAAAGTGGCTGGGCGGTTCCACGCCGCGGCCGCCGCGCTCCCCGCGATAAAATATTCGATCGTGCTCGCGTTAATCGAGAGGCTACCTATAAAAACCGTCGGCGTAGAGTACAGTCAGTGTGAGGCAGTTGCGCGGAAAGATGGCAGTAAACCGTCCGTCCGTGCGGGGAGCAGTAAAGCGTTTGATAGCGGGACTCGCTGAAAGACGTCTCGACAGAATGGAGAGGTAGAGAGTCCGGCTAAGCGTCCGACCACGATCGAGACAGTTTGACAAGCCACTGTAGTCAGCGCGGAATCTACTGTCACAGTCCCCGTAACATTTTTACGGTATCCCGACTTAGCCGACAACGCAGGACATATTTGTGTTTTACGGCCATTCTTCGCTTTCAACCTCGGATTATTCTGAAATAATACAATATTATCGCCTAATGAAGGAGCAGGTGGAACAGTAACGTTTTGGCTTTCATAATAAAATCCGAGTAAAAAGAGTATGTAATTCTACTTGAAGTTTGCTTTTCAAGATACATACGTTCGATGAAAGCATGGTTTCGTTTGCACAATCTCATTGGCAGGAATATTGTTACTCACCGATTAAAAATTTTTGTTGCTTCATCAGTCGAATGACATATTTTTCATGAAATCTCATATTGTTTCTGTTATCCTGTTATTTCTGCAAAAATGTATCTATCAAACTAGACCTCCCAACGTGTCAAACAATGCATCACGTTTGTTATTACAATCTTCAAAAAGTTGTTCCATTTTGTAGACCGTCCACGATCGTATTTTATAAGCGTTACAATTTCAAAAAAACAGAAACCAAGCCTGAAAGAATCAAAGTGCATTGTTTGCATCCACGACTGACTATTCTAACGGGTTGTCATGGTGGATCAGAGCGACCCTGAGCGAGTAGTATGTCGCAGCAAGTGGAACGAGTCCGCGCGCGGTTCGACGCGCCGCGAGCAGGGCTGTAATTCTGTTACTTGGTGTCAAAAACAAAATCAAACGACGGTCGGCGTCATTGGCGGATTTTTCAAGGATCAACGCGCTTCGGGCGCGGCGTGTATGAAACTGTCAGCCGTCAGCTGCATAGCTCGCGGAGTAAATGAATCGAGCTACGCGCAAGTACTCCTTTCGGCGCATTATCGCGGGCTCAATTTCATTTCGCGCCGTTCGACGTGCGGTTGAAACATCGCGCGACGCGACTGACGCGTTTCGAACGCGATGCCAGTCGAGCTTTGACCCGACGATGCCATGCTGTGACGGATATTTAGCGGAGGAAGGCGATGATCGATCGCTCTGCAATCTTCTAGGGCGGTGACTTCGTAGCGGAATGTCCCTACCAGACTTCGTAGGACCTGTGACGAAGGTCTGAACTATTTGAGTGACAAACGATCCGAACTTTGAACTCTGACAAATATTGTGCGGTTTCTAACTGATCATTTGAACTTCCAACTGCCATTTATCGAAGCACCAATTGTTCGAACAACCGGTTTTCTAATTATAAGATGAAATATTATATGATTTTATTATATAATTTATACGATAGAAATTCAATTATCCGGTTTTCTTGTAATTAAATTCTCTGTTTGCCAAACACGTTTCACATCTAATCATACACGTAAAATGATTTACTGTATAAATCAAGAAAAACGGAATCTGGCACTGTAGCTATGTAAGATTATTACAACTATGTAATTTATTTGGTATACGTAAAACTACAAGATTACAGTAAATATACTCTTCTAAAATGAATCAATAAACATACATTAGGATAACTGACAGATTCGTAATATTGCATTAATTTTGCATTAATTTAATTTTAATTTTTGCATTAATTTTTAGTTATAAATTAAATTAGAAATTTAGGATCAGTAAAATTAAATTGAATTTTCTAGTTTCTCGTATTCGAAGATTTTTATATGCCATGGACGACGCTTAACGATTCGTAGCCTAAATTCGCTAGAACTTCCTTTTATCCTTGGCGTCTGGGATAATTGGCACAGCGGCTGTGCCTCGCGTATTCATGGAATAGCAAGGAAAAATTAGCGGGTCACGTTCGCTTCTCACTCGTTTGTGCTGTGCTTTAGAATCAAGGTTTTATCTTTCAATTATCCGAGCATTACTGCGAGAGTGTTTTTCTCGCGATTCTTATTACAAATCCCATTTATTCGAGTTGCTTAATTGTCTGGAATATTAAAGGATATACTCCACGTAAAAAAGATAGTTAAATCTGATAATCTATACCATTTGAAATAATAATAATAAATACTGTAGATTTGTAGAGGACATATTATTATCCACATAGGCCACGTAAGTTCGCATGCCTGCGCTTTTCAGAAAGTCGTCGAAATGCACGTAATAAATCGCGCGGAAAATGTTCAAAACCGCCGTTTCAGCTTTATAGTATTATATCTTGGTCTTGACTGTAACTTCAACGTAACTTAATTTCAATTATAACTTAGAGCACTACCAACCACGCAGTAACAGCCTTAAAACGTTCACTACCATCGTCGCACACGTGTGCCGTTTCACACATGATTTCGTAGTCTACGTAGAAATGGACACTTTTATTACACGCTGTTGCCTAAACCATAACGCGCGCTTTAATATTCAGGGCGGCTATAACATTGCTCTGTTATTAAATTGTACGGCGTGGTAAGAAATATAAATATTTACGTATTTACATGTAAATAAATTATTTCATATCCTGCAATATTACGTTCATCTGTTAAATGAGGGAGGTTATTTTGAATGATAATAAGAAATGTAAATATTTTTACGTATTTACATGTTACGAATGACATAATCTTGTACTATAGGTCGTTGGAATTTTCTAAATAATCGCTACTTTATGAGGAATTGAAAAGTATAGCATGCTGTTTAAAAAAATGAGCGTAACCCTAAGATCTTCAAAATTCCTCCACCAGCAAAAAAGTCATTACTGTCACATTACGACCTCTTCGAAACCCTACAACCTTTTGTTAACGAAGCTCTTTTGTATCTCAAAAAAATAACTAAGATATTCAATGTGACCAAAGTTATCGTCACACCCTGTATATGTATACAAAATATTTATTCATTTATTAATTATTGTCATTTCACAAGAAACAGCAAAATTTAGGAAAAAGTATTACAATCGTTGTCTAATAGGCTTCTGTCATCTAACAAAAATTCAAGTTCAGTTTTAAAAAACGTTATACCGTTTTCGAAGTATCCTTAACTATATGGCCGCCACTGTAGATACGTTGCATTTGGGGGCGACGAACGTGTTGATGCTGTTCCAGTAAACGTTGCGGTTAAAGCGACTGAATAAGGCTAATTAAATTTCATAATTATCAGCCGTCATAGTTGCGTAAGTTCTTAACTGTTGCCCCCGAGAAGCTATTAATCTCGAAAAAAGTTCAAACGGCAGCCCGCTAATGGTGTTGAGCACTGTATTAGGACGCAATAATGTTCGTGCTCTCGATTCGTAGACGAGACGAAGTGGCAGGCATTTGAAACTCAACGCGACGTAAATGATTCGTCGGAAAGCTGCGGCGCGGTGCAATTTCGCGATATTTCACCGGTGCCGACGTAATCGTACGTTCACGGTGCGCTGCCGCGTATTACGTTCATATACATTTTACAAGGTTCACGATGGAAGGTACGCGCGCGAGTTCCACGGCGCGGCGCGGCGTCAGGATTTCCTGGCCGGGACGAACGAATGGCCACGCGTCCGCAAGAAAATGCCTCGCCCTTAAATTATAACGAAATTAGGCGAGTCTCCGGACTCGTGCTACTCGCCCGCTAACTTTCTCCACCTCCTCGCCGCGAAATGAACTTTGTCTCTCCGGATTCGTCGATTAGGGGGATACGCGCCGCCTCGGGAAAGTTGGAAAATAGAGTGGTCCCCGTAGTTTATGGCGATTGCTGCGTAAAGCAGGGGCTAATATACTTTTATATGCTAATCGAAGCGATCGCGCGCAAAAGACGTGTCTTTTTGGAACATGGTTCCGCCGGCGCTGCAGTTTGCAGGTCCTTTGATAACCATCTTGACCGTGATTACACTGCGTGGCTTTATGCAGAATGAATTTTCCTGATTGCGAATTTTAATCGAATCAAAATAATACGATGGCGAAAGCTATTCACTCGAACGAATGATCTCGAAATAGCGCGCGATGCTTGCAGATTTTGTCGGAGTTTCTGACAATTTCCATTTAGAAGTAGGGTAAAGGTGCCTGACATGAGACCCATTCTTTTTGAAACCATAATTTTCGATTAAAAACACGTTTCATATTCGGCGAGGTCCTCGTATCAAGTGATTTTACTCTGCATCATAACCGACAACGAAGTTCGAATTTTGCATTAAAAGCTTCATTAATCCCGAAACGGGATATTCATAAAACTGTCTTGAATTTTGTAATATATTTATTTTCCGGTCATCGAGGCTGCAATAAATGCATACAATCCGCAGTTTGGTGGCCACGAACGCTAATGCATGCGTGTATAGGATATTCAAAATCGATTACTCCGAAATTGAACTTTTGCACAAGAGCATTTTATTCGTCGTTCTCAATTTACGTTTACAAGTAGAACTTCGCTGGGCGAATCACTTGTTGTAAATCGAGTGAAAACTGCGAATTTACACATTATTTCCGTACGGTGAATGCGACGAAATGGTTCTCCCAAAAGAGCATCATCCATCATCGCGATGCGTTTCGTAACTTACATCGCCGCGAAAAAAGTCAACGGTTCCGATCTTTCTTTTTGCAGCACATCCTGCAGCGAGACCTAATTTTCGAACGTCATTACGCATCCGTAATTTATCATTGCAGATTGCGGAGTCCTCTCGGTGTTCGGTGCGAAAATCGTCGTGCATGAATCACGGTGAACCGTAAGAAATTCCGACGGACGGGAAAGGCATGGTGCCAAACGAACGACCGGGAACGGTTCACAGGCCGGCGCATATGGACTATGAGAATTTAATTATATTCCATGCAATAACGATTCGTCCGCCGCTGCATAAACGCAGCTCCGCGTTTTTGTTCGGCCCTTTCTATCAGAGAATCGTGAATTCTGTCGGTCACAGGAGAGAATTTGCCGGACCGGAAGCGCTGATAAAGTATCGGCCGATCGATAAGCACTAAAAATTTGCTTGAAACATTATAATAGATTGTTATGCCAATGGGTATTGTTCCCTGTAGCCGCCGGCACAATTATATAATAAAGCTGCGGAAAAAGTTCGTCGACCGAACAGCTTCAATCGACGTCGATTGAAAACTGCGCCATAAAAGCAACGCCGAAAACATGGCGGGTACCTTGGTCAACCGAATTTTCCGTCATCCGCTTTTTTAGCCCGACTTCAACGTGACTTTCAATCATTTTCTGAACGACGTAGACTGAATTTTATGCATTTACGGCAATACATTCGATTTATTACAGTTACTCAAGAACGAAAGAAATTTCTCATTTGGTCGCTGTTGCTTGCAATCGATGCAGAACGCTTTTATTTTGCAGAAATGTATTTTATTGTTATTCGAATAAAATATTCGATTGAAAAGAATTCATTCGAGTAATCATCTTAGATAAATATTTGTTCGAAACAATTCGAATAATTATATTAGATAAATATTTATTCGAAATAATTCGGGCAATTATATTAGATAAGTATTTATGTAATTCGAACAATTATTTTATAAATAAATACTTATTCGAAACAATTCGTGTTCTTCATGGAACAGAGAGTTCAGAAAATATATGAAATCGATTTTATCAACCGTGCAAACCAGAAAACGTCTCTGACAAGTATCCTTCAATATATTTCATAAATCAGTCAGTCCCAGAATTTTATGCGCCGTTGTTAATTTCAACGTACTTAGGGGAAGCTTCCGTTAAAAAGCTCAAAAAATCGGTGATGTTTTCGAAGATAGAGAACACCGTCGAAAATCATTTTCTCTGTCTAAGCATATCTACGGCTCAGTCAAATTGCAATGTAAAATCAGATGTTATATTTGCGACATTCATGAAATACAATAGATATAATACAATTCAAAATGGACGATTCATCGTTCTGATTGGAATTATACTCTTTTGTCCACCAGAGAAGCGGATATTGATATCCGCGTTGTGTATTTATTAAAACCGAGTTCGATTGTTGCTGCATTATTTCGATAACTCTGTTCCCGGTCTGCAGTTTATCTCGCATTCTATAATACACATTCGATGCGTACAGTAATTATTGAAGTAATTTAAAATTTACATCCGGTCGGCTATCGGGCTTGTATAAACAGAATTTGTGCCTCGTATGTTGGGATTTCCTAGTAGAATCGCGTTAGAAGTTCTATTGACCACTCTCAATTCTCGATCTACGTTCATGGCTCAGTGACAACAAATCCGGAAAGGAATCCCAACTTTGCCCGGCGAAGAGCCGATCGGGTCTTCGCGTTGTTTGAGCTTTAGGGTCGACGAACTTTAACCGTTCTACGCAAACCGAATTCGCCTAAACTTAAGAACACTGTGTTCTCCGAATTATAAATTGTCGATGCTTCGTACTATTAATAACTCGAATTAATTAAAAACATCGATGCAATAAAGACCGGACGATAAATTTGACAGGTTAGCTCGAAAGAAAGGTTATTTAACCCTTTCATGGGCACAATATGAATTTTCAAGATGGCAGCACGTTTCAACGGTGGGAATACTTCAGTCTGGTGGTCCATATGCGCACTAAAAGTGGGTGGGAAGCATAGTTCCCAGTGCCTATGAAAGGGTTAAAAAAGATGGAAATTAATTAAAACAGTGTTTTACATTCCAAAGATTATCTTCGATATATACATATATGTCACAAACAATTGAAACAATTAGATGTCTACAAATGCGTTTATCACAATTAGATGTCTACACATGCTTCTCTGCTTCTAATTAAATGTTTCTCTCGCAGAGAATAATAAATTCAGACATTGAAAAGAGTAAATCAAAATCCATTTTGAAGGAAATTAATTTCTTTTATACTGTAATAGTTTATAGCAAAGCAAATTAATAAATGTCCGTCAAACACAGATTCTGAGCTTCATTTCATTTGCAAATATGCAATTCGGTGTGAAATTCGTTTAATACTTCCGTCGGCCAAACGTTTTCAAAACACACGTGCGCACGCTGCACGTATTTCTTTAAAGAAAAGCAGATCTCCCGAAATTGAATTTTCTCATCCGCGGCGATAAATTCGATTGCTGAACACAAAAAAGTACACAAAATTCCCAGACTGATTAAGAACTAATGAAGAACGAAAACAAAATCCGCGTACAACCAAGGACAATCGAGTCGAGAGAAAGCGGAGAGACCGCTTCTCGAAGCATCTCAGAGATTAAACCGATTGTCTCGCGAGAACTGGGCGGCACGATGCGCCGTATTTTTAATCAAATATTTTTAATGGTCCGGGTGTCAATGAACGCGGAGTCGCCTGTCGCCGTGAAAATCTATTGCACAGGGAACGGTGAGATCGACGTATCTGGACTGGTTGGAACCGGCGACCGTTTCCCTTCCCCTTCAATTTCGTTCTTTAAATATTTTCGTTTCTCGCTTGCTTTCCCCCGGCCGATTCTCGGTCTTTTTGCACGGTGTCTCCGTTCTACCGTGTCCACCGAGTTCTTCGTTTCCTCTCTCCGACGAATTTCCGTCGCGCCGCGCCGGCGTGTACAGGAAGAATGACCGGAACTGTCAAAAGTTCTGGCTGACAAACGAGCCTTGCCGAGCGTTGACGCGCCGGACGGGCAAAAACGTTTCCCGATGGTAATGGAGCAAGTTCGACGGACCCGCTCGGTTTTCATGCCGAGCTCTGCTTACCCCGTTCCTCTTCCGCAATCCGCGGCGCGTATGTCCGTCCGAGCGAAAGATGGATTTCATTTTTGACAAGATGGATCAACGGCCGGGCCGCGGAGGATCGGCCCGATCCCCGTTGAAATTCAATCACCTTAACTGCCGTATTTTTCAGTCGTTTAACAGCCCGATTTCCCGCACTCGCTCGCGCTGATTGATTCGCTCGGGGACAAGCCGATTAAATTGTCGGCGAGTATCCGATACTGATGGAATATCATACGATAAGAGATTGAACTGTGAAGTGTCATGCGGCGCGCGGCGTTCGATGGCGCGGAAACACAGCTACACCTAAACGAGACGGATTATTGATGAGTTAATACCCAATTTACTAGACGCGCCGCTCGATGGAGGCCACGAACCCGTGAATTGTTTATTCAAGCACTTTTGTTTAGTTTCCACGGATTTAGTAAATGGCTTCGTTTCGACGGCGATGATTCTACAATGGCTCGCGAAGCTTTCGTTTTTCGAGAATTGTCTAAGAGAGAATGGCGCATCGATCAAACCCGGCTCGTTTTAACCAGTTAGCTGTGTCGCCATCATTTCAGAGCGCGCACCTACATGTGTCAAGAGAATCAAGCGATATGTGTGAGAATCAAGCGACGACGAGTATACTCGTCGCTGTTAAAATATTCGATCAAAAAGACGGTTTTATTTGATAAAATTCACAATTTTGTTACTAATATTTACTTATTCGCTTGACGTTAACATATACCATATACATAATAAACGAAAAACCCAGGGATAATCGAATACTTATAAAAGTTAAACATTCAAATTGCTGCTGTAAAGAGAGTGGTATTTAGCAAAGCAAGGAACAATGTATAATGGCACTTTGCACGTCGAACGCCGATACCGTGATTCTGTTCTAATTTTATTTTTATAACAATGTAAACAACTTCGTGCAGGATTAAAATTACAATTTAAATAGCCAATGGTCACTACTTCTTACGCACGACGAGTATACTCGTCGAACGCAGCTAACTGGTTAAAGCTAGAAGTCTGCTCGGAAGATTTCTCTGGCCGGGTTTTACTTGATTATTGAGCTCCCGTTGCATCTCTCTTTTACTTCTCTGTCGCACGATTTCTCGAGTTCTCTTGCAGCTTACGACCGTATTTCTGAGATTTTTATGTATTGCGATACGGAGACTGATACGTGGCAGAAATTTCAAACGGAATCCGTGACAGTTACTTTTTCATTAGAATGAAGCGCTGGCTTTGTTGCTGCAATTTCGGCTACAACAAACTTCGTTTCTTTTCTTGGAACGAGTGATGGAGCTACTTCTATCGGTGAGATTTTCGAAGGGAATTATCAAATAAAATTTAAGAGAAAGAAATAAAGCATACTACTCGAACATTTTTGTCGGAGATTATCTAAAAAGTTATTTCTGATGAAAACCATGCGTTTCCTCGAGAACACTGATGCAAATCGCTTCAACGTTGCATCGAACGAGATAAAATGATCATTTTTCGAATTCTTTGTTCTAATGATTAGACTGCGGATTTTGATGCGTTCATGTCATGCGTACAAATTTTTAGAATGCGAGAAAACTTAGAAATTAACCATTTTCTCTTCGCAATGAGTAATCTTCTTTTTAATTTTAATTTCGCTGAAATGACATATCAAAGTTAGAATTTGCATAAAGGTCCGCAGTTTGCTAATGATGCATGTGCCTGACATCAACGGTGTACCCAGTCGGACTCGAGAAGGATCGACAGTCGTTCCTTTCTATTAACCCCTTGCCGTACTTTGACGAGTCTGTCTCATGATGGGGATTTCCAGTAATATCCGGACGAGTATGAATGTTTACCGTTCATTGAATTCAGGAAAAGATTCCGTTCTTACACGATCAATATTTAAGCGTTTCAGTAAGAGTAAACACATAGTGAATGTAAATCTTCTTTCTCCTCCAAGAGAAATTATTAGAATCGAAGAAGTAATCCATTATTAACGATGAGAAAAAATATTCGAAACCATGCAACTTTCAAGAAAACAGCCAAAACTTCGGCGAAGATAAAGAAACCATCGTTTGTCGTGATTCCGCGAAGCAGGAGAGATAAGCGGAACGATGGCGTTCCGATAAAGTGTCGCCGGTTTCCTCGACGTTCACCGAATACCAGCTAGTTCCGGCCGCAAAACAATTAAAACGGCCGAGAAATTCGGCAGGCGGTCAGAGATGGGATTGCCCGGTCTATTTCAACTTGTAAAGCACGGTAGCAGTAATTTTCACAGACTCGTGTTTTCCCGTGGTTAAACGCGCGCTCATAAAACTAAACTTTGGGGTGAACTCGCTCGCGTAGTACATAGAATTCCAAAATTTCTGCGTCTGAGGCGTACACATCCTGGCTCGTCGCAATAAATTCCCACACTGAAATAGGATATTATTCTACGGAACAGCGGAATCGAGTGCCTCGAGACACTGGTCGGGCAAAAACCCGAATCGCACTCAAAAATTTCGTTGGGAGATTCAAACGTGTTCGTAAACGAGAACGTTCGGGCTGGGCTCCTTGGCTCTCGAAAATGTCAAGGGAGCAGCCGAACGAAGTCGCGATTTCCATGGATCAAAGAAAACGGAAGAACGGAATATTAAGACAGAAAAGAAAGAAAGAAATCGGTGAGCTGTTAAATATTCATAAAAATGTACCAGCCGCCCATCTCGAGTTTGTCAAGATTTTAGCGCTTGCTTCGAAGCAGTTTTTGGTCTGCTAACAATAGTTGCTGGATCAGCAAATGTCTTCTTTCGTTCCTTCTCGTTAAATATATTTGTTTCGTTAAATACATAGCATGATATTTAAAGAATTCACAGATTCTCTTTGACGATACTTCTATCACATTTTATAAGAGGATACAATGTATTTAAACCCTCGAACCACAGCTAACGTGGAATTCGCGTTCTAAATATTTTGTAAAATTCAGGGAGCGAAATATGTTTTAATTTATATTTCCCTTATTATACTTCGTGTTAAATACAATAGTCACGTTTCTTGAAAATGTAACTCGATATTAATAAAAATTCCTGTTTCTTTTCTCATTTTTCTTTCTCTTTTTATATCCTTTTTAATCGAACTCTTGCGGTGCGATTAGAGGATTAATAAGACAGATAAAATGAATGCGACTATGTAACCTAGTGATGCTAATAGCGAACGTGTCGATTTCAGAACGAGACGTCTAAATAAATAAATAATAGTTATAACAATATTGGTATAACTGAAATTAAGATTCTTCGCCTTAACACTAAATTTACCACATTAAATCTAACTCTAAAAGCAACTAACGTGTGCCGCTTCAGAACGATGAAAAGATTGCATTTCCGGGTTAACCCCTTGCTCATACGAGTCTGACTCGTCTTGGAGATTTCTAGCGATAACCTGATAAGTATGAATGCTACTCCATTCTTTTTGGTCTGAATAAAATTCTGATTTCTTGTTATCGGTATTTAAACATTCAAGTAAATGTGGACACACCATAAATACGAATTGTCTTTTTTCTTCTTAGAAATTATTACAATCGAAAAACTTCTCATCATTGCAACTACGAAGAAAATGGTGCGGCAAGGGGTTAAGAAAAATCAATCATTTTCTATGAATGACTCTTTTCACTCTCGCGCGTCACAGAGTGCGAGCTGTTACGTTTTTTTTCAGGGGATGTTTAACAGCATCAGCCTATACGTTCCGACCATTTCTTCACGAAATGACTGCCACTTTATCCTCTTCCGTTCCGCTGTTCGTCCCTGTATCCCTGGAGCATGGCTCAAATGTTTTTCCTGTTTTCTCTTGCGCAGGGCGCGCCGCGTCGTGCCGTTCCTTTCGCTCCGGGACAGCATCCGTCCTCCTCTTCCGCCATTTCTCTCGGCCGTTTCTCTTACTATCTTCCACCCCCGTGCTCCAGTTCCCTGCTTAACTTCAACCGTCGCCTTTTCTGCCCGAGAATTATGTCTAGACGACCCTTCGCCTAGCTGGCTCACCGCGCGACAACCACTCTGCCGTTTCGAAAAATCGCGATCAAGCAGAGCGGTTCTGACCGACGAAAATCATGCTCGCCAGAAAATACATTTGTCGGTCTGTGCGAAGAGCGAGATATCAGTTTTCGAATCCATAGCGATTCGAGTTGCGAAAGAATCTTTTGGAGCTTCTTCAGTTACCTGGATTGGAGAAGCATGCTCTGAAAAATCGTGTGAACATGGAATGCATTCGTGGACAGAAGATTTTTATCCTTTAACGTGACCAGAGGATATTTATTGCATGATATTTATTTCTCTCTAGTGTTGCGTTCTCAAGACTTTGGTTGGGATGGCGTAATCTTTATGAGGAGACTGAAATTATGGGTGCGTCTTGTGTATCGTAAACAGAGTTGGATATTATTCGGATTGTTTCGAATAATTATTTCTCGATGATAATTGTCCGAATGAATTCCTTTTATTCGAATATTTTATTTAAAATAGTAATATGGAAGAAATAAATCGATAAACTATGAGAAAACACTTTGTATTCCATCACTTTTATTCAAATCAATTCGAATAAAATCTTATTCTAATGAATTCTTATTCGAATCAATTCTTATTCGAATAAAATCTTATTCAAATATGAATCCTTATTCGAATAAAATCTTATTCAAATAAAATCTTATTCGAATCAATTCTTATTCGAATAAAATCTTATTCGAATGAATTCTTATTCGAATCAATTTTTATTCGAATAAAATCTTATTCAAATGAATTCTTATTCGAATAAAATCTTATTCAAATGAATTCTTATTCGAATAAAATCTTATTCGAATAAAATTTGTATTTAAATTTTCTGTTCGATTGAATATTTATTCGACAGTGTCGAGTAAAATCTTATTCGTTGATCTACAACTCTTATCGGTCATCCGAATAACATTTTGAAATGGAACTTTAACTAAATGGGCTTCTCATCGTATGTAAAATTAAATAGTTGGCAAAACATGTTTGTTATCGTAAGTCTCTTAAACAACGACTTCTTTTTACTGTTCTCCGGGAACGGGCAAAGAAATCGACGATAGAGATACGCGGAAGCACGATTCAACGAACTCGCCCGCCTTTTTCCGTGGGAAATGCCATCGTTGGCCGCCGGTAAACAAATTTGAATTCTGACTTGGAAACTGATTACGTTTCACGACGTACCTCGCTCTTCCGTGTGCGGATATAACCGAGCTCGCGGCGCAACTCTCGGCGAGTTTTACTTTCACACAATCTCCCAGTGAATACTATTATCGAGGCACAGCGAGGCGATAGCGTTCGCAAGGGACGTTGCATTCCTCGATGTTGCCGATTGTAGTGATAGACTCTGCATCCTTGTGTAAATTCGGTGGATTGTGAATTAGTAGACTGCGGATCTCTGTGCAAAATAAAAGTCGCCTGCATTTACTGAAAAGACGCAGCAGCTTAACAAACATTTATTTCCGTCCTTAATAATTTTAGTGAACTGAACATAATACTTGTCCTCAAATTTAAATCTTCAAATAAATCTTCAAATTCTTTAAATTGTCTTCACCGTTTTGAATTTGATCCGCTCGTTTTCATCATAAATGCGTACAATCCGCAGTCTAGTAATTAGATTAGAGATTTTTTCGATGAACCTTTCGTGGTCGATTAACAACATCCGAAGTACGGTAAATGCTTTCTAATCGACCCTCAGCTTGTGAACGATTTGGGAAGACGGGAACGAGCACAGTCAAACTTGTTTTTGCGCGGTCTTTCTTATGCGATTGTTTTCATGCAGTATTTTCTCTGCGGACCCTATCTATCGCACGAAAACAGGTTCGACTGTATTCGAGCATCGCGGCTCGTTTTATAATCGCCGATTGTCAACAACTATAAAACAAGTTGCAAAGGCTCATATAATTGTATCTCCTCTTCCAAATTCTCCATTTTCGTTTACATGCCGAGAATCTATTAGAGAGAATTTATTGCATATCTCATTCCAGAAGGTGCAAACGTGTGTTTAACCCTTTGCACTCGAAGCTACTTTAACTGTAAATCTAAAATCATTTTTCTAATTTATGGTATTTTTATTTTACGTGACAAAATGCATTTTACGTATATGAAATTGACTTTTGGGACCCGCGCAACAGTTACACTCTTCACAATTTTTAAAAATCTAAACTTTGTTAACACTATGCCGTCCGGTGGCATGCAAAAACTATCTGTTGTACGCCGGTGGTATCACTTTGGTGCCATTTAAAAATACTGAAATAACATTTGAACTATATTTCTTGGGTGTTAAAAGGCAGCGAACTAACTATAGCATTGTGCATATTTAACTAAGAATTAAGTACGAATATATATATAATGTATATTACCGCCATCTTCGAAGTTTTTTTTAATATCTAAAATTTCCAAGCTATTATGCCGGCGTCGAACAAAAGGATCATACCTAAGATCTGCGGACGGCATAGTGTTAATATCAAAATTATCTTAAAACGCGATGTAACGAATTTTAGTGATGCCTCAGAGTCGCCACTCGAGTGCAAAGGGTTAAATGTAATGCGTAGACTTTCAAAGATTATAAAATCACCGTCGGTATATAGGGTGTCCCAAAAATGTTTCGCAATCCAGAAATGGGGGAGGTCATAGCGAAAATGTAGTCCGCAGCTTTCTTGTTGCATCTTCGATACAAGATCTAGTTTCCGACTACTAAAAGATATTCTCATTACTTATAAAAGATCCTTGCAAAGAGTTCACCGACTATGCATTTGTTCGTTCATAGTGCCACGCATGAAAATCTTTTCTCCTGATTTAACGAGCGAAGTATTTGAACATGAAATCAGAATTTGAAAGTTTCAGGATATTTGCGGCGCAAGGCTTCCACCACGTCGCGAAGGCGACTTTCAAGTGAAGTGCCTTATAAATCGTTTATACACAATTAACCGACGCGTTTGATCTCGACTTTCGCCATTCCGGCGGTTAGCTAGCCGAAGTTCGGATAGTTAGGTTAACGAACGGCTACAAAAATGTTGCTACAAGAATTTTACACTCCATTACAATCTCGAGCCGGGCGCCCTTCGAGTCGACCGTCTTTGGAAGTTCGTTAAAGTCAATCCCGCAGTATTAATTCAATTGAATTGGGCCGGAACTCCGAGTATCCAGATGCTCCCGCCGACAGGGAGGTAACGAAGATTGAAAACGAAACGAATCGCGATCCCGATATTCCCGATACCGTTCGGCCGGCGAAGGCGGAGTTACGTGTATATTTGTATGCAAATGCGATCCGCTCGGCGAACGCGACGGATCGATGCGTCTCGGACACGCGGCGCGGACGGCCGTTGGCGCTGAAACGGCGAGCGCGAAAAAAAAAAGGAAAGCGTGGCTGGGTTGCAAAAAGTAGACGACCGACGACAGACGTTCCCTCAATGGGAGGAGTCTCCTCACTTTTGAAAAGATTTGCCTCCGAATTCCTTTTTATGTCTTACTGTTTGATCTCTCAGAAACGTGCAGCGTGGTCCAGCGTCAATTCGCCGCAAAATTGGTTGAAAAATCGTTTAAACGAATATTGCACAATGTCAAAATCCTTTTGATATCCTACTGTTTGGTATCTCAGAAATTGAACGCACTGAATTGCCTGAAAATGATTTAACATTAGATTCACGCAGCGATAAAAGCAGCTGTTTTATATTTGCTTATAAATGTGACAATTGGACATTTATTCCGATTTTTAACGAGCGTCATTGTAATATTTGATGCAAGTAACGCATACAGGGTGTTACGCCTAACTGAGAACAGTGGAATATCTCGAGACAGATCGAAGCTACGAAAACAATATTTATACAAAAAGTGTTTTCAGTATAAAGAGATGTTTTAGGTAGTATCAATAATTTTTTTTATTGATATAATGGTGAATGATATTTCAAGGTGAAGTTGATTTTTTTAAATAGGGCCATACATTTTTTTAGTCATATTACGAAAGCTGGTTTCAATACGAATCCAATATTGTGTATTATTTCTTTCAAATAATCATAAATTAGAAGCAATTAAATTAGCAACAGCGGGAGGCGGTCAGTTAGGCGTAACACCCTGTATATTGAATAAATAAGTCGTAAATATATCTTTAGACACAATCTGGATGATCGTAAATTAAAAAATTAATAAACCTAGTGTTGAACAAAAGTTGCACGGTGTCAAAGCAGACAATGTAATAATTAAAGTTTCGTAATTTTGTTTGTTTATTGAGATGTGGAGATCACTTTGATCGAGATTTTAACACTAATCCGAAAGTCGCTTTTCTGTTTTGAAAAATTAATGAATAGAGCTAAGAATTATTAGAATCATCGCCAGTTGTATAGTTGTTGAAATGGTCTGTCGTCCGAGGATTAAAGGGCACAGCCCATGATAATAAAAAGTAATAGACTATAATTGAAAGGCAATAGGTCGAAGCATAAAGTACTAAATTCGGTTCGTGAGCATCGCTGTTGAAGGAAGTATCCGAGGGCAAACAGTATCATACGCATTAAATCAACGTGATGGAAAAACTACCGGTATTTGGAGAAACATTCATAAAACGCTAAATTCTTCTTTTATTAAATATAACGCATCGTAGTCTGTGTCGAATTCTGTGAATATTATACAAGAATTTCCGCAGCATCACGAAGCATCAAAAGCCTTTTCAATACTTGCAACTTCATATGAAAATTCTCGCAGTGCTTGGTTTCATTAAATAAAATATGCATTGCTAATTTTAGCATGTGACGCGGCACGCGACGCAGTTCCTTTGACTCGAATTCCTGGAAGACAATGCAAAATGGTCTGTTTGGGTGTGACTCGAGTAAATAAAAGCGCGGAGCTAAAGGGTACGTGACCAATCGCAACGACCGTTGATGGTCGAGTTCTCCGACGAATCGAGCCGTGTGGCCTCCAAATTTCCTTTCAATCCAGGCATGTGGCCTCCGAATTGCCTTCAAATCGTGATCCGAATGTCCGTCGAACGTAGGCCCGAGTAGCATAACTCCATTGATATTTTAGACAAATAGAAAAATAAGAAAATAAATAATGAATAGAAATATAATAGAAATAATAGAAAAATAAACTAAACATCAAAAATAATAAAAAATTATAAAAAAATAAAACAGAAGGTTTACATATATTCCCGAGAATATGCAACTGTGTAACATGTTTCTTAACTAGAACCTAACAACAGATCTAACATCGCACTTTAAACGTCCTCCCCCGCATATGCAGAATGATTCGGACCTTTTACACTGAAATATCGATACGTAGAAACAGATTTTTTTTAGGAGAGGATAGCCAAATTTTAGTTCCGGGCCATTGTGCGTGGTCGTCTGGACGCGATCGACCATAGTGCGAGGGGAGGCTGCAGGAGGCACGACGCTACGGTGGCGGGATCGGCTGCCAGAAGCCGCGGAATTAGGTCAATTCGAGATGCGCGACGTCGAGCGGTTTATTAACAAAACGTACACCGTAACCTTCTCGTCTCTGTCCCTTCTCGGCCCGATCTCCGCGACGGCGAACACACCGCGCTCCGCCGAATGTAGGTTGATGTATTAATATCATTAACTCTCGTGCGAGCCGTTCCGAAGCGTGTAACCCGCCTCGGCCAAATCGCGAGCCCTTCGAAGACGGCTCGAGACGGGACCCCGACGCGGTATTTTAAGACGGCCGATTCTGCCCGAGGGCGCGTCTACTCTCGCCGAATCTGGGAATCGAGGGATCGAGAAGAACCGTTGTAAAATTATTATATATATATTATATATAAAAAGTGAAATGGAACGATATTTCAAGATGGCTGTGCCGGCACTGGAGAAGGTTGTTAGTGCTTCACGATTAAACGAAAATATGTTAATTAACGCATAATTGATATCTCAAAGCAGCTTGAGGCAAATGCAGTAATGTCTCTCTAATTAATAATAAATATCGGGCTATATATTATTAATAAATAACGGGCCGATTCTGCCCGAGGGCGCGTCTACTCTCGCCGAATCTGGGAATCGAGGGATCGAGAAGAACCGTTGTAAAATTATTCCAAGTAAACGATTCGAAATCAATGGAACGAAAGAACTCCGACTGGAGTCAGACCCCCCCCCCCCCTCTTCAAACTGTGCAATAAAAACACCACGATTAAACACCTACTGTACGAATGCAGAAGATTTTATACCCAGAGGACGTAATACGGAATTAAGAAAAAAAATTATTCGAGCCTTGCGGTTTATTTTTATAGTTCTAAATTGTCCACAATTATAAAAACGAGCCGCAAGGCTCGAATAATCGTATCTCCTCTTCCCAAATTATCCATTTTAGTGGACAATCTGAGCGTCAATAAGGGAGACATTACTGTACCCACGTGGACACAAGTTGTCAGACGAAGGGAGCTTGCATCGTTTCTATGTTTCTATCTTTCAATTTTCATATTAAAACTGTCCATGTATGTACACCTTTTGTAACAACCATAACAGTGTTCTATGACTCTACCTATATTATTTCTAACCCTGACCACAACATTTAATTAACTCTCGAAAGACAAAAATTTTTAAACCATTAAAAATATTTTCCTTGGAGAATTTAATCGTACATCAGAGCATTCGATACTGTACGATGAATATAGATCTTACTTGACTCTGTAAATTATTCGTAAACAACTTTAGAGGTTAAACACGTGGCGGCAGACAGATGACGCATCGAAGGGCGTGTCCATCCGAGAATTTCTCGCACCGGTTATTCTCGTGGTACTCGAAAATTGTGTATCTATTTTACCTTCTTACACAATTTCTTTATCCAATTAATTACGATGGTAATACGACATAATGCGACTCGTGGAGAGCTACTCTCAAAGTACTAACCGGTTTCGTATTAGCAACCCTCTCTCTGCATACTATTTCAAACAATCTACCTGAAGATTGAAGCTTCCCACAATGACCCATTGAAACATGATTTTCCTTTGGCTATTTTAGTGTAAGTGTAGCAAACTAGTAAAAGATGAATGGCTGTACTTTGCATTGTTGTAAACCGGTCGGTGGGCTCCGGGCCCCACACTCGAGGACAACGAATATGATTGGCATAACCTTAGCTCCTCGTGGCATGCATATTTTGCAATATTTTTAGAGAGACGTTTCAATTTGTAGCAGTTTTCAGATCGAAATCTGTATCGTGCAGGAATACTTGGAAAAAAGTAGAAGCTTTGAAATAAATGCAGGTTTCGTAAACCGGAAGTTTAGATGCCGAATACTTTTCGTGGCCACCGTCGAGGACACTGTCGGAATTACACTTCCAAAATATGGAACTGTGTCGCGATAGTGCACGGTCCCATGAAAGTCAACAAAATCGCCGTACGTATAAAAGTATCACGTGCTCAACGAGGACCATAATCCGCGCTGTCTACCTACGGCAATAAAGGGTAGCGCATAATACGAGATAGAGTCTATCGTTGTATAATCTTCGCGGAACTCCTCCGAAGCCAGTCCACGGGTCCAAGTTTATTGCAAAATGTCTGTGTGTTCCGTGAAGCGTGGCTTTATTTGAAGTCTTTTTGCAATTCCGAAAGCTAAAACTAGTCGCACTTATTTTGTGAATTTGTCTGGTGACATTCGTACTACAATCATTTGCGCAGAGCGATCTCCGAAAGTGTTCACATGTTTGTGACGATCAAATATAAATTCACAGATGAGAATTGATTGATGCGCATCTGTCGGCGACGTATTGAGAACGGTTTCATTAACTTCGAAGGTTATTATCTCGTATTTTGCGAAACTAGAACAGCCTACTGAGCCGGCAAAAATAATTCAGAGAGAAAGAGAGAGAGAGAGAGAGATCTGTGTTTCATTGGTTTGTTCGATGGTATGCGAAATCCGCAGGGATACAATAATGTATTCATCCCAAATAATCGAGCGAATCCTTACGATACGGCTGTTACGCGCGTACTACGACAAATAATTGCCATTGTTTGCACGTGAATTGATAAATCGTATTGTTCGGGGCTTGCAAACTGTGATGCTAACAAGTTCACAATTGGTATGACAAAATTACACTTTATGCAGATTGTCGTCGTTCAGCCGGCTGGCTAAAATTCCACTATAAGACCGCTTACATTCGAAGCTTTAAATATTCATTAGTCTATTGTATTTAAACCTCTGCGCCATATCGTGCTTCACATTGTAAGCTGTTAATACCAATACCGGATACTATTTAATATGTAAAAGACGATAGAATATTCAGATAAAATTGATTTTCTGCTATATTTTCACCTTTGTTCCCTTTGCTTTTTGCTCGCACACCTTCCAACACCATACATTCGCAGTTACAGCATTCTTTTCTCACACTTCAACCGCGTATTTTAATCCCCCCTTTGCTCCTATTCACAGTCTCGTACGCTTTTCCATTTTAAAGCTCCGCGAAATCAGTTATCCTTCTGCGAGAATTCTTTCCTGGTCCCGGAACCCTTTAAGCCCTCCGACAAAATTTGCTTCCACCTCAGTTTCAGCTCATAGTCTCCGCTAAGGTGTCGTTATTCTACACAATCTCTCGCACTATTCTTGTCGGGATTATTTTAAGACACCCTACGCGCCAACGTGGTAAGGATGAACAACTTACAACTTAAATAACAGCAACAATAAGAATAACAGTTTATTAACGAAAACTTCGCCTCGGCAGGGCAATGCGCGACTTAACTCGCTCACGGCTCTGCTCTGAATGCCTCGAGTTCTCCGTGCAGATCTTCCACCCTTCAAATCTTCTTCTTTGTTTCATTTTTCTCAAAATTGCATTTTCTTACCATTCTTTCTCTCTCTTTTACTATATCTTTTAATTCCGCTATTGCAATTCTTTAGTAGTCGATTTAAGATATATCCCTTATTCACATTAAATTCAGTATTAGGATTAATATTGATTTCGAAGAAATATATAAGAAGTTTCGCAAGTAAAACACAGTTTGTAACACGCTCCTTCTAGCCACGTTAATTTTCTTCCACGTCATTGCACACATCTACGAAATTAATACATTAACGGAGAGCATTATGAATTGCGTATGTTTTTAACTTTCTTTGGGATTTTCTTGCGAAGAAATCGTAACACTTTTTGCAGAGTCACGTTCAGAAGGTTTATTTATGCATAATTCAACGAAATTTAAACATTGTTTGCTTTGAAGAAAGTTAAAACTGGGGACGCGAGGTGACGTTTCGGGGGGAAAATCTGAAAATTCGGAAGTCGCGGTGCGATTTATTTGGACTTTTCGGCGCTCGTGTTTTCTGCGCAGCTGGAAATTCCCGATCTTAACAATACGACTGCCTTCCGGGATGTAAATATTCAATAATTTTGAAAACGGTCGAAGTGCGCACGCGGGACGCACGCCGGAGGTAATATTTCCTCGACGTAGGATTTTGGCGGTCGCGTATATATTCAACGGCACGCTTCGTTGGAAGCCCGTTCATGCGCGACAACAATAAAGCGCGAGCAGAAGTTCCCGCTGAGCGTTTACGGATCCCGCCATTCTGACCGGAAGCTTCCGGACGGATGTGGACCGCTGCGTCGCCGGATGCGTCGCTGCTGCCCGATATTTTCCACCGTCCGCGCTGATGCTCGCCCCGTGTCTTAATAAAATTTATTGCTTCTCCGATTTCGATATTCAACCGCCGTGATTGTTCGCATGTAAACCGCTAGATTTGAATATAAATCGCTACCCAAAAGTTCCTGAATTATGCTAGCTTATTTTCGAGAGAACGTAAACTGTAATATGGCTTCGATAACGTAAGTAGTAGAAAGTTGTATGAATTACAGTAATGTCTCCCTAACTGACGCTCAGATTGTTCACAAAAATGGACAATTTCGAAAGAGGAGCCTTTTTATTCCAGCCTTGCGGCTCGCTTTTGTAGTTGTTGACAATCGATAACTATAAAAATGAGTCGGAAGGCTCGAATAATCGTATCTCCTATTCCCAAATTGTCCAATTTTGTGGACAATCCGAGCGCCAGTTAGAGAGACATTACTGTAGTAGGTAAAAGGATTTGACACTCGTGAATCATTAACCCTTTGCACCCGAAGCTATTTTAACTGTAAATCTAAAATAATTTTTCTGATTTATAGTATTTCCATTTTATACGACAAAGCGCATTTTGTGCATGTGAAATTGAGTCTTGCGACTTACGCAACGGTTACACTTGTAACAACTTTTTTAAAATCTAAACTTTGTTAATGTAAAAATGATCTTAGAACGTAATCTAACAAATTTCAGTGGTGCCTCGGAGTCACCACTCGAGTGCAAAGGGTTAAATGATTAATTCATTGAACAATTCAATTTAATAATTCATTTAATTTATCAATAATAATTAAATACGTACGATTTTGGTGCGCTCTCTTTGTCAGCCCCCTTTTTTTCGTTAAGTTTCCAACCCGATTTTACTGTACATAAACCTATAATGTTTTTTACATGTATCGTTCTCGGGTCGTTTGGACGATTTCGTTATGCACCATAAAGTTGATATACGTTCTGTCATTGAAAAGAATTATTTGAATCTTTTAACGACCATGGGGAATACAAACTTTCAATAACCACATTTTTCCAGAATAAAATACGCGTTTCTGCCAGCACGTATTGCATTAAAAATTCTGTGAATAATACAGGGATCAAAAATAAGAGTTATTCGATAAACTTTTATAGAAAACATAATAATAGCCGAAACTCGTTTGTTATTTACGTTGGGGGCGTTAATTGCAAAATGAAACGAAATTATTTCAGTAAATCGTACGATTAGAAAAATTTCGATTTTCGACCGTTTTGGTTACAAAGAATTATCATAAACGACCGAAAAAAGTTCTTCTTGATTGGTGATCATTATTGACGAGAGGAATATTAATAAACATTACTATATTAGTTATTTATGAAGCGAATTTGTACCAGGGATAACCAAAACAGAGTTTCTCGATAATCGTTAACGGCAATGAAAATGATTTTTATAATTATTGTTTGTAACAAAAAACATTTTGGTGGAATGAATAATGGTTATTATGTGACCGTTTTTCATTTGTGTTGTAGCAGCTAGGGTCTCCGGAATAAAATGCGTAATTATTTTGCAAGGAATTATTTATATACGCATGAGTAAAAGCTGCGGTTTCTTGCTTCCTTTATTTTTATATGTAACGAAGTACGAAAAACACGCTTGCAAAACCGCCCCAGGAATACCCTATAGATAGCTGCTTGAACAATAGAAGAACAAAATAGAATATGCTTGCGATGCGCGTCCCATTTCATTCTTAGCGCGCTTTTTCCGGGAGCTGGGAAAAATTTTCAAGGAACGGAAAATTAAGAACCACGAATTTTCCTCCGGTTGAATTCAGTCCTTTCGAGGACGAACTGAAACGTCGGACGATAAAGACGCCCTTTGGAACTTTCCGGGTTTGTAACACATCTATTTGTCGTCGAAAACTGTGAGAATTCTTAAAGAGCAGGAACAAGAATCGTCTGAAAGTTGAAGCGCCTTCGAAAGTAGCGGACGGCGGTTTAAAACTTAAATGTCACCAGCGAAGATCCTATAAAATAAAGAAACAATACTTTTGATCTGTCCGTTCTCTGTGTTCCGCTTATTGGATTATTGAATGCGAAACGCCTTTGATATTCTGCGAATCTGCAAATTCGCAGAATCCAATAAAATGTGTGTACTAACGGAAATTGATAGCAATGCACGCAATAATAAAATTCTTGTCATACCCTTGCATTTACGGAATGAAATATAAAAACGGGAATTTGCGAAACACGTTCCATTGATTCAACGCCGAAAACAAAATAGGAAATATGTTATTCAGAAAATGAAAAATACCTATACTTTGTAAGCGTACGATAAAATAAGTACATGAAAATCACGACCTGCCTCAATACTTATCCTGTTTCCAGTAAATAATGCCAGGTAAATTGACGAATTGCATATACTTTTTTCTCTGTTACTTGAAAATATCTGTTAGGAAATAAATGTTCCCCGAGAGTTTTCATCGATTAGGTAGAAAATTGAACTTTTATAACAGAGTTAGAGCGTTAACGTAAAAGTTAACTGAGAAAGAAAAAAGGAAATAATTCAGAAGTTAAAAATTTATTAAACAACTTATACTTATAAAGGTTTACGGTTAAATTACGGCTAAATTCGATAACTGCCGAAAAGTGTTGAACAGCTGAGCGAGGAATTATTTGAAAATTCGCGTTTATCTGAAACTAATGAAAACAACAGTTCGCGGTTTCCTCTTGTATAGCAATTCAATTAAACTCAATAGATACAAAGCGCGGCCGAGGAGCGTTACTTCGCCGCTTTTACAAGAGAACTTTACCCTCGAAATGTTTCATCTCGCGGTCAGTGTGTTCTCTCAGCCAGCGGCTCGGGGATGTTTACAAGTGCCCCATTTTTCAATGTATCTCTCACCACAAGGATCCACTTTCGTCCCTCTTCCATATTCGCGGCGCGACTCCCGAGGCCCGCGAAGATTCTGGTCCAAGCCTCGTATTTCTTTAAAACCGCACGGCAGCCAGCCCGCTTAAATTCACCTCGAGGCTCGTTTATGCACTTCAAATACCTCCCGGCTGCCCGAGATGCACAGTCCCTAGCTCAACCGTAGGCCAGCCACCCTTTCTTCTCGAGAGTCTTCGTCACTTTCGCTCGGCTGCGTTCATCCTCGCCGTTTTTGCTACGTTCTTGCTCGCAGCGCCCAGCCTGGCCCCGAATCTCGCATACTCCAGTCTGATTTATGACTTTGAGAAAACGGAACACTTACTGCCAGGTTTGCGCTACGATTTTCGTCGGAACCGAACGGCGTTAACCTTTCGCGGTGCGAACGGCTACGTTTTATTTTAGAATCTTCTGCAACAGCGTAAAATTCAGGTCGCACTCCTCGGCAACTTTGCTAACCTGCTTGGAAGAATTGAGTCAGTTATTCGATGCTTTGTTAATTTTCTTTCGCCTTTGATCTACTCCATTGGTTCATAAGGTGGCCTGCTGCTGAGAAACGAATCACTTTTCATCCCTTTCGGTGAAGTCTCTTTCATTTCCGTTGTCGAGTGGTACCTGGTTCCGACGTTCGATGGTAACCAAGCACAATACAATCAGTTTTCCTCATTTTCCTCTCGTAAAGTTTTACGGCTCCGATTTGCAGGGAATCCGTGATACGATCGCTACCGCCCTTTCGTGTTTGTCTGCTCGATCTCTTTTTTTCAGAATCGGGAGGAAAAGAGGAATGATTTCCGACGGGAAACGATTTTGCATCCCCTATCTGATTCTCACGTTGTCCTAGAAAGCCACTGGAGGCTTTGCAACATTGAATTATTCAACCGCGTTAACCAATTTAAAGAACGATATTGACTTTCTCGACGTCTACATGGCGTCGTTATGGTATCGAATAAACTTTCGTGTTTAAAAATATTTGGAACTTCGAACTGGAGTGCGATCACTTTCCTATTCTGTAGGTGTCCAATAAACGTTTATAAAATAATATGTAGTCTCTTCTATGGTCCGAGCTTTTTAAATGGGTATAAGAAATTTCGAAATCAGTATAAATTCATCTATTTGTATAAATTAAGAACGAATTCACAGTTTTAAAAGAATGAATTTACTCTGACGTGTGAAATAGAAGTTAAAACCCAGAACGTACGACATTGTAGTAAAAAATGCAATCCTTTTCACAAGTAGGATAAGTTAAATTAAATAAATTATGTTCAGCTATAGATGATTAAAACACATAAATAAATTGAATAAATATATTTTTAACTTCCTATTCTGCTCTGATTAAAAACGTCAATTGTTACGCTAGTATCTCTAATTTAAATCAAATTAAAATCGAAAATATAAATTGTACGACGTCGATTATTTGATTTAACACCTTCACGCTTCGCTAATCCTAATCAAATTAGAAAGATAAAATGCATCGGTGAAATGGCAGTCGAAGTATTAAATCGTTTGATTTATTTCAACGGATGAAGTGCCTCTGCCGTCGTTTGTGTCATAAAACAATTCTCGCCCAACATTCTTCGCGAATCCAACGCTCTCGATATTTGCGTGTTGTAAACGAGTAATTGGCAAAGGTGAAGGAAGGCGTGCGACACGGGTAGTTTCAACAATGCCATACTTATCGCTTTGTCGGTGAAGTGCGAGTGGAAACGACGCGACGCGCACCTACGGGCAAGCGCAAAATCCAATTTCACTGATGAACACCCCCCCACCCACCTCCCCGTGCAATTAATCGAAATCTGTCGTCATTGATATCGGTTCGGCTGCGAATTTAATTAACCGAAATTCTACTGTCCTGTGCTTTGCGCCAGCGAATTTCTTCGGGCACTATAATGTATTTCGAACGTATGGACTTCTGGTAGAAAAATTCTGTTTTAATAATTCTACGGGGTGTCCCACAATTACTCGAATGTACCTCGGGTGTGTGTCCTACAAGCAAAAATAAGACTAAAATGTTACATAGCAAAAAGCCCATTAATGCTTTCTTAAGAATTTATAATTAAAATGCAAAGTATCATTTAAACGCTGCAAAATATACCTCCGTTTCAAAGTGACGTCCGCCTTTTTTCACGTAAATTTGACATCGACGAGTTACTGAATTTATTCTTGATTTCAGATGGTTCCAATTTCGTCTAATTTCTTCGCAGGTGATGTTGATTTTTGTAATTAATTCGTAACTTCTCAACAAAGCATTTACGGACAATTTTGTTATACAAGGTGTCCCAAGATCATGGTATTTCCGGAAAATGTGGGATTCCTGCGATCATTTGAAGTAATTTTCTCCTTTACAAGAATGTTCTCCGAGGCATCGTTAACGAGTTATTAACGAACAACACTGACCAATGAGAAGCGAGCTCGGCTAGCGCGAGGCGGCCGAGCCAACGAGCGCACGGAGCGTTGGCTTCCGTTCATTGGCTCGGCCGCCACGCGCCAGCTGATCCCGCCTCTCATTGGTCACTGTTTTTCGTTAATAACTGTTAAACGAAGCCGCGGATCGCATTTTCGCTAAGGAAAAAGATACTTCAAATGATCTCATGAACCCCTCAGTACCCGGAAATACAATAATTTTGGGACATCCTGTACATCATATTAGTCTTATTTTTACCTGTAGAACACACTCCCGAAGTATACACGGAAAAATGCGGGACACACTGTATATTGCATAGATGGAAAGAGACACGAAGAGAATTGTATTTATTAGATATCTACATATATCGCGTATCAAAAGTCTAGTTATTTGCTACGTCGAGCCTCGGTATTAGATATCGATATTTATCACGTTTGTTATATTGATTTTTAAACTGCGGATTCGTTAGTTCGTTTTTAATACCGATGCACCTTCGGCAAGCAATATACAAAATGAATAAATATCGGTCTGAAAATGTTGACTTTCCCGCCCCAAAAAAGACGGAAGCAAACTTTTCGATCCGCATCATTGAGCGCTGCCGCGTTAATTGTTCCGCGCCAGCGATCGATTTATCGGCGAGCTCAAAACGTACACGTCTATTGGCCCCGGGGATCTATCGTACACCTTCGACCCTCTTCCCGCCCGTCGCTTATTTCTCGAATCCGCTGATCAATTTGTTTTCGATGTCGCCGAAATCTCGAGGTACTCGTAAACCAGAGGCGTTCGCCTTCTTGGAAACCTCTTAGAACCCAATTCCGGCGATAAATCCGCAATAGTTTCGCATGCACTATCGGGTTCTCGTTGTGAAGATTGGCAGGCAAAATATCCAGGAAACTTTACTCGTAGGCGCCCCGTTGGGCGATAGTTTTGTTTACCGATTGCCAGTTTCACGTTCCGTTCGTGCGTGCAAACGGGACTCGACAATTTTTGCCGCTCGGAGGGAGATAAAACCGGCGTGACGTTGGACAAAAAGGCGTCGAAAAAAGCTGGCAGCCTATTAATCGCCGCGATTTTATCTATCGCCGACGTTGCAGAACCTCTGCACCCGGATCCCTATTCGGAAATATGGCCGAGCCGATAGAATTCCCAGCAGAAAATTGTTCCGCTCCCTATCTCAAACTATTGCCACTGTGAAGAGCTGCCTAACGGTATCCTGAAGTGTCGCAAGCCGACCGATCGCACTTGCAATTTTGCAACAATTTCAAATCACGGCGATTATCGTGAACCATGACTATTCTAGCAAGTCAAAATAATTGATTTCATTCTCAGAATGTGGATCAATCGCTGGCTAAAAATTATGCTAGCGGCAGTGGTATTGCTACTAATTGTTAGTAATTACTTTTCTCTCAGATTTTACTGAACTACATAAAGCCTGTCGATTGAAATGACCCAATTCGTGTTAAATATGTCCAATAATGAAAAATGTACTTTAACTCGATTACCGCATTTTCCAGGTCTGCTACCTAAAAATTCCGAATATTATCCCTTTCCGTGAAATACCGCTGAAATCTTTCGGCAATAACAAATGTGGGTAACACAGCATTTTATCATAGTACCATTCCTTTCCCAGCGAAACAATGATTTTCACGTTCCAGCATTGGAATATTGCCGTCCATTTATGGAATGTCTTATAAAATGCTCATCATTGCTAGGAGTGTCTGGAATGTTGCAATAACGCTTCCCTTTTATAACCGTGGAGAACCAAAATTAATAGCATGGCTCCGAATCCGACACAGTTATCCTTTCAACGGTTCTTCCAAATATGAACAAACTTGATTAATAAAATTATTCTGAAACGTGACATAACAATTATTAATGCCGTCTTCGAGTCCCCATTCGAGTGGAAAGGGTTAAAACTGTACTACAGGCATTGAAAGATTTCTTGCAATCAGCACGCGTACAAATTACAGAGACCTATAAAAAGCGTTGTTTAAATTTTCGTTATAAGCTCAGACAGGAAAGTTAAAAATGTAAGTTTATAACTTTTTTCGCGCCATTGGAAATACCAGCAAAATTAAAAGAATGTATTTTAGTCATTGCACGGTAAACTGGTCCGTCCAGCATCTCCAAAAATTTCGAATCAATTAGTCCAGTTTTAAAAGATTTAAGTCCGTCTGAAAAATGTGCGAATACTTTTTGAAAAATTCATTTACGGAATAACGTTCGTTGTTTTTATCGATTACTAATTTAGAAGTGCTTCCACTGTACTTGCCAGATGTTGCAGGATAAATTCGGTTATACCGTCAATTGCACTCGTTTCGCTTGTTTTTGATTCGTTCAGAAACAACTGTACGCAAGCGCAGTAATTTCTGCAATTTTCGGCCTTTCATCGGCAGAAACAAAAATCCGCCATGTCGAGGCGATCCTCGGTTTCAGTCGCACAGCCAATTGATTAATCGCTTAACCATGGATCCCATCGAGACAACACGCCGAATATTTTCGTTATTGCATTGACGGCTGAAAACCGGTCCTGCGAACGGTGCAAGGCATGCATTTTAAAACACACTTGCTTTGCGTTCGCCGGTAAATGGATGTCCCGATGTTCCGCGCGGCGGGATCCATCATAAATGCGTTATATTGCCGTAGCCGGTAAGTTCGCGTGTAAAACCGGCTTTTGTGTGTCGAGATTCACTTTCCCGCTGTATTGAAATGCCTCGTGTCGCTGGCAGCGTTCAGCCGTCGCAGCGACGTTGACGACAACGTCGACCCGCACCCTCGTGTCGCCAGAAAAATGTGACAATGTCGAGCGGTCCCAGGAAATGGGCGGTTCGTCGTAGGAGAGAAACGACGCGATAGGGATGTCGGTCCTGAATGAACGCCGATGGAACGGCAGCCATGTCTTCCTGCGGGATTCCGTTAGCCCAGGAGCCATTAGTCTCATTTAGCAGGCTCGCAAATTGATTATGATCCGAGACACCAGAACCGTCCAAGTCTCTAACCCTCAATTGGAACCATCGGAAGAGAATACGATTTCAGAAAACGCGAAACGATCCCCGAAAGACGTCTTCCGAAGACGGTGTGACGTGAACTCTTGAAAGGCAATCCGATTGCAGAAAACGTAAGTGATCGTCAAAAGGGAATCCCATTGAACAAAAAAAGGAAAGAACGTAAGCGATCTTCAAAAGGCAATACGATCTCGTGAAATGACGAAATGGAATGAAGCATGAAATGATGAAACGAGATGAAGCATGAAATGATGAAATGAAATGAAACATGAAATGATCATGGGATTATCGTTACCCTATATGCTGCTACATGGAACAGCATAATACATAGAATGCATTAACGGATTTGTGTGTCAGACATTAGCCTGCTACGCGAAGATTAGTTTGATGCATTGTGCATGTAACTGGAGCGACTTTCAGGTATAATGTAAATGATTTTAATGGAACGATCAGCGAATTGTTTAACTACGTTTTCGAAAACGAATCCTTGCAGGAGCCTGAAGTTCACGATTTAATCTTTTGCGCTCAGCCGTTCGTACTTTTCAACGTTCGCTTTTCGTTATTTCATCCTGCGATGATGCATTATCCACTCTGTTTACTAAAAACCTATGGTTTGTTCGCATTAAAACGCAGTCTTCGTTAAATTGAACATCGTTATTTGCATAGAGACTGTCGCGCTCTTCATTGTCGTGTTAAAAATAATTTCCCAGTAAGGTCAGCGAAATTAGGAAAATTGTATTTGGAACATCGGTTCATATATTCACATAATTTCCGCGTTTTCATTTTTTAGAAGCCCACAGGCTGAAACTTCGCGCTTCTTCTCCCAGTCGGTTATAAGGTTGATAAAATGCGGCAAGTCGAGCGTTCTGTCAATAACAATAAGCCATTTGACGCTCTGGAACGAGCTGGCGTCGGTGACGACCGCCAAGTCGCGAGGAAAGAAAGTTACAAAATTTTTCGAAAAGCAGTCGTACACGGATCATAGCGTTACTATGGCACCGGAAATCGAATGGTTTCCCGGCTTCCGTCGCGAGATGGAAACAAAGAGCGGCACAGGATGGAAATGTTGAGTAGTAACGAAACTGCAAGCCGATAATGTGCTTACTCTGGCCTGACGGGAAGAGGACTTTAAAAGCGTGTTTGTGTGCGACAGAGTCGGCGATACATGGATGTCCGACAAGAAAATCGGAACGCTCGAAGTCCATTTCCACGCGAGCAACCAAGATCAAAGCAACAATTCCGCTTCTGCCGAATTACTAAAGGATTTTCACTGAAAAATCGATTTAACGCTCCGATGAATGGTGACAGTAATCTCCTCAGAACTACAGTAAATTCTGCCTAATTGATGCTCAGCTTCGAAACAGAAATGGACAATTTCGAAAGAGAAACCTTTTTATTCCCGCCTTGCGGCTCGCTTTTATAGTTGTTGACAATCGGTAACTATAAAAACGAGCCGCGAGGCTCGAACAATCGTATCTCCCCTTTCCAAATTGTCCATTTTCGTGTACAAGCTGAGCGTCAATTAGGGAGAATTCACTGTACTGTGATGATGGAAGCTATTATAATCATTGGTTTCGACATACAGTGACTCGCATTAATATTCGGACACGATATTGTTACAAGAATTATTGCTCCTTTTTATTGTTTATGATAGTATTATTGAATCAATTGTTTTCTCATAGAATAAAGCACTTCTCAAAGTAAGTAGTAGAACAAAATTTCCGCTGGACAATTTCGTATTGTTTATCAAGCTCTATTGTCGAGGTGTTCGATCTTTTTGTACAGAAGTGCACCGTCACAATCGCAAAGTTCAATTGACTGAATATAAAGCACTGGGACAATGTCGGAGAGATATTTTGAATTCGATTCAATACCCAGTAATGTGGAAATACCGACAATGACGTGTTTCCAGTGGGTCTGAGTCTCCGAGTTTTTACGTGCTGCTTATTTTGTTGGATGTTATAATATCGATGCAAGAGAGTAAAATATGACATAACACGATCCTGAGAAAAATTGATAAGAGAATATGCAGGGGGTTACTGATAAACAGAAGTGAACAGGAATAACGAATTAGATTGTTAGAATTATTTTTAATTGGTAAATGTATTTTCTATAATATTTATTCTGATTTAACGCTATATTTAAGGAGCACTAAAAGCATCTGTTTTATATTAGTTCATACGAATAATAATTTATTCTGATTTGTAACGAGTGTTATTGCAATATCTGTCGCAAGTGGCGCATATATTTAATGAATATCTCATAAATGTGTGTGTGTTTTTACAATCTGAATAATCGGAAATTAAAGGATTAGTGACCCTTCATTTTGTCGGATTCATTTCGTCCAGTGTTAATGACACTCGGATGTAAACATTTATTTATAATATCAACAATTTAACTTCGCTTTTTTGCGGAACCCAAATTTGCAAACGAGTATCAAATAATGCATTCACACACACACACACACACACACACACACACACACAGTTGTGGATGCGAGGTCCGTGTTTTTATTTATTATCATTTCTTCAGGATTATTTTACTTTATTGATAATATCCACAATATTTGCGTGCAGGAAATCAATGAATAGTATCGAACCTTACAAAATAGATACAGTAAGCATGTATAAAACCGGCCATATATTTGTACATATCTCTAAAAAGATATTCATGTGCGGGATGTACCGTGGCTGTGCCGCAAAAATACTCGTACACGGGGATGAAACATGTACAACGCAAATTGATTGGACCATTAAAATCGTTTGCATACATTCATTACACGTGTTCAATTATCGATTCTCATTACCGAAGGGCGCGATTTTTGCTTTTCCAATTCTATAAAAATATCGACTAATTTAAAATTTTATTTTATGTAAATCGTTCACAGTCTGTCCCTGCATACTCTTCAAGATGGACCAATGCAACCAACGAATAAACTATATTAAATTTAATTTACAGATATCACTTTTTGGTACTTTTTCAAAATTATGCTGATCTTAAGTTACAAAAATCAAATAAGCATTCGATAAACGACACGGATAAAGTACATTGAAAATTTATATGTATTTCAAACATTGTCGATGACGAATTCGACTCTTACATTCTCATTCAGGACACAATTTGTCTTTTCTTCAATTTTTCTATTGAACTCTGGAATATACAGCGTGTCCCAAAATTATGGTATTTCCAGGAAACGTGGGGTTCCTGAGATCATTTGGAGTAACTTTTTCCTTTACAAAAATGTTCTCCGAGGCATCGTTAACGAGTTATCAACGAAAAACGCCGACGAATGAGAAGCGAGCTCGGCTAGCGCGAGACGGCGCAGCCAACAAGCGCACGAAGCCCAGTAACGTTCATTGGCTCGACCGCCTCGCACCAGCTGATCTCGCCTCTCATTGGTCACTGTTTTTCGTTAATAACTCGCAAACGAAGCCGCGTGTCGCATTTTCGCTAAGGAAAAAGTTGCTTCAAATGACCTCACGAACCTCTCAGTTCCAGAAATACAATAATTTTAGGACACTCTGCCTAATCATGATTCATGAAAAAGGGCACTAGAAATAATTCTCGTCCATAGCTTGTTCTTTTCTTCTCCTGCAAAACTTTGTTCTCTATTACGTACTAACATTATGTACTAATGGATTTTGTCCATACAGTGAATAAATAAATAAATAACGATCCACGCTCCCTTATTCGATTTCCGTTCACCGTCACACTTCCGTCCCATTGTCGCGATTCGTCGAGTAAACCAGTCGGACATCGACGTCGACATCGTTGGCGTCTCACAAACCGACAGCAAGTAGACTAAATTTACGATCCCGCCGGCAGCCGGCCTAGGATCGCGATAATCGATCAAACGTAATAGCGATACGCTGTGAAAAATGTGGCGAACGTCGCGCGATCGAGACAGCGGACGAATCCGTAACTCGTTAATGAATCACATTCGATTGGCACCGGTTGCGTGTGCAGCCTTTATCAATCAGTAGAGGCGGCCGACAATACGCTCGGCCCGGTGTACGAGGTTCCGAGCCAGCAATTTCGCTTCGGAGAGCTTGCGGATTGCCGTATCCTGCGGGCCGAACCGAAAGCTGTGAAGTGGAGTTTTCGTGGAGCAGAACACGGTCGCCGGCAAATTAGGTGCTATGCAAATAAGTGTGTTCGCTTTATAGCGACGCGGTGGACAAGTTCGCCGGCGGTCGGGAAGCTACGAGCGACGACGTCCACCGGCTACAGCCATTGTGCCACTATGTTTCCTGCAAAACTGCCGCGAAGAAACTTGCCCGCCGAGTGGAACAGATTTCAAGAGACGAGAACAAAGTGGCTGGCCGTCTACCGTACAACGATCCGCGTTGTTTCGCTGCGCGCTAATGCGATTAGCGTCGCGAAACGACGACGAAACGCGGCACCGCGTCGCGCACAGACGAACGGTGCCGCCGAGAGCTGCGCCGGTGATAGAAAGTCGATCGACCAAGGATGCCGCGACGCTCTTTGAATGCACCCGCGAAATGGAAATGGTCTCGCCTCAAGAATCGTTGCTTTGACGCACCTAAGGAGAGGATGAGACTCGTCTGAACGGAAGCGAGGATTCTTTGGGAGTCTGGCCCGAACGATGTCGTATATTTCGGCGCGACTCGTTTACCTATGAACTCCGGATCGTCATCTTATTCTAGTTATCTTCTATCTCTGTGCTACGAAAATCCAGTTGCTGATTATTCTTTATTTTATCCTGCGAATTCAATATTATTTTATCCTGCTTCGTTATTTTTGCCGACATAAAAGCATGCGCCAGGACAATCTGGTTTAGTTCAAAGCTGAAAATGTTACGATCGATATTAACTTTTCTCTCTAGGTCACTTTTCTCAAGTATCGAAGGTCGTCGCTATTTTGTGCACATTAATTCCTACTTTTATACTACGATCTTTAACAGACTTTTAAAAACAGAGGTTAACGTTCAGAAAATAGAGATGAACTTCGATGCTTGAAATATATGTTCTTGAGAGAAGATAAACATGAATCATAATATTCTTAGCTTTGAACTAAATAAAGGTGTCTTGGCACATTTTTTGATATCAGCAAAGATAACGGAGATATTTCAGTGTACAGGATAAAATAAACACCCTATAGAGCATATAGCAGAAATGCTGCGATAACTAGTAAGTTTAGGTGTCCTGGCACATTTTTTGACATCAACAAAGATAACGGAGATATTTCAATGTACAGGATGTAAACGTAATGGATGTCACACAACTTAACTTTTCAACTTCGGTTCGATTAAGGAAAATACCTTACTTTCATAAAAATCTTCAGACTGTTGGCGCAGCAGTCAAAGCGTTAACCAATAAAGATTTAAAGGCTTTAAATCAAATCGATAAAGTACATTTCAACTCAGTCGAGTGTCTGAAGTACCGATTAAACGCTTTCTCACTTAACAATCTGGTTTCCCAATAATTCCATCGAATCCGATAAATAACGGATTTCAAGTTGCAGTCATGTTAACCTCGGAAGGACTGTCTGTAGAAAATTTGCTTGGTTAAGAAAGATGTAACCGTTGGAACCCAAATGTACCAAAGGTCGGAGTATCAAGTTTCTGTTGGCAAATAAATTGTTCACTTCTCTGGACAAAGTTCGGAGTTCCCGTCGCCCGATAGCAAACACCGTTCGCTCCCCCTCGATGTCTCTCCACTTCCGATCTCGCGATCTCCTTTAATGAAATCTTACTCTCGCCCCTATTTGAATAATCCTGTTTAATTAAACTCCACTTCCCGGCCTAGTGTTCCACCTTTGGAAGGGATTATCTTGAATTAACCGTCGATGTCCTCGCGCAGTCGAATCGCGCGGGAGGTGAGGAGGGCGGGCAATTTTTCTTAGTCTTCGCGGAAGATAAAGGCGGCTCTCCACGCGAGGATGGTGCGGTAGTCCCGTCGCAAACTCCGTCTCTGAATCACGGCGAGAGGAGCATTAAAGACACTCCCGGCCGTTTGTCAAAGTTAAACCGTGGAACTTGAGCGATTCCCCATCGTTTGCTTTAAAAGCAAGACGAATTCCCCATTGTCCCGCGGGCACAGGAATCCGCGTCATTAAAAGCTCCCGCTAGTTTACACTTTGCCTCGCCGAGAACAATGCAAATTGTTCCAGTCTTTGGCCTACCCCGTTCCCCCGTGCCCCACGGCCCCGCATCGCTACTTCATCTCCGGCTCTCGCCCACCACTCTTTAGTGCGCAATTGAACCTTCTGAGAAGAGACAATGTAATTGATCGCGCGAAACGTCTCCATTATGCGGCCTACTCGACGTGTTACCCTGTCCCGCGGACGGATTGATTGGCAGCGAGTTTTTTGTTAACAGACACGGAACCGATCGATGGGGCCGTCGAATTGACAGAAATCACGGGGACAATGGCGGAGGCCTCGATCGACGGAAGTTCCGTCGACAGGGCCGACAATTAACTCGATTTGACAAACTTCCTGATAGAAAGTTCGATTGCTCGTCACTGTCGATCGATAAACTAGTCAATTAATATCCCGAAAATACTGCTGTCCGTGTCGCAAGCGAGCCGCCCCGCTGCAACTTAAATCGGACACGATGTTCGGCCGTTCTCGTTAATGAAATTCGACGGGAAATTGAATGAAAAAACAGTTCAACTCGTGACTCTGCCGCGGCTGCGATCCGAAGAAAAAAAAATGTCGTTTTGGTGGCGTGCGAAAGGTTTCGGTTTTTCAATCAGCGCGTATCGCTGCTCGGAATAACTTTAACAAGTGTAATTTGAACTGTATTCGCCAATTAGAAGCCTCTATTACCTACACAAGACTGTGCCGTTAATCGGAAAGTTTAAGGGGGACTTGCATTTCTGTCAGAATTTCGTTCGAATGAAATTTATGGACGTGAAAGCTTTTTTGGGTTTCACCACGTTCTCTGCGACTCCTATAAAGATCGTGCAAGCTCCGAACTACTCATTAATCAATGTACAAATAGCAAATGCGTGTATGGTTCACTGTAGCAGTTGCCTACGCTAATTTTTTTATGCAAAAGAATTATTATCATTATTATCATTACCTACGCTGATGTGTTTAGCTTGCCAAAGAGTCAAAGTACCATTCGGTATGATAAATTTGAATTTTCTAGTTCCACTGTCATTAATCAGATTACTTAGAATTTCTGGGAAATTTTTGGGACTGATGTTCGCTCAACGTGTCAAGGTGCGATAAGTTAGCAAGTTGCTCGTGACATCTTAGCGAGAGAAACTCGCCGAAATGTGAACACCGTCGCAAATATTGCTGGAACTCGCTCTCTGAAATAATTCGCGAGAGTAATTTGCTAACTTCTTGCTCGATACGTACATTTCAAAGGTATCGACATTGTCGAACTGCTGCAAGAAAACGTTCAAATTTGTTGTTAATTCTGTCTGAAACCGATCATTGTAACAAACCTCGCGTCCTTCCTATTCTCCCATTAACCCTTTACACTACAGCAACTTCGTCGACTCGCGACGAACACTGCGTACATAGTCTACTAAATATGAACGCTGTTCATTTATTCCGAATCGAAACGAAACCTGATCAAAGGTTATCAAAGTCCAAGGACAAAAGTAGACGAAGACACGACGGAAAATAAAAATTGTTCTATTAGGTAAACGACCGAAGATGGAGAAGCGCTAAATCATAGTGCAAGGGGTTAAGAAACAAGTTGATCCAACCTCGCGTGTTTGCCAAGCTTCCGATAAAAAGATAGATCGCCAAGTAGCCAATCATGCATCAGCATGTCTCGCAGTCAAAGTTACCAGATGAACGTGGAGAGCCCGTGCATAAAACCGCGAATGCGTTACCGCAGGTGCTGGATTCACCGAAAGGGGTCAACAAACAATCGTTTATCAGCTGACACGTGAAAGCTATCGGATGGTTATCTAGTGCACCGTCGATCCTCGGCCGCGGGAGGGCGGCAGACCCTCGAGTTTTTTTCCGTTTCCGTTATCGCTGGTGCGTAACAGGTAGCTTCTCGATCCTGGAGATCGAGAGGAGGAAGGACCCGACCGAAAGGATGTGCGGGCATAACGGCTGGGGTTGGTTCGGACGATATTTTCTCGAAATATGTGGCGGAAGCGTGGCGCTCGGCACGGTCGTCGCCTAAATATAGAATATAGACGGACAGAGGGAGAGAGACAGACGCGGAAAGTGAGATAGGAACAGATAGAGGTAGAGAGTGAGAGATAGAGGGAGATAGAGTGAGAGAGAGAGGGATTGAGAGAGAGAGATTGAGAGAGAGAGAGATTGAGAGCTAGAGATAGAGAGATAGAGAGCGGTGTTGTTGGACTCACCGAGTACGAGCAGCAGAAGAACTTGTTGCGGGAGCCGAGCCACCATTGTAGGCTCCACCGCTCGCACATTTATGTATTGAAATCGGCCGATCACACCGTTCACCGATTCTACTCTCACGATCACAGCCGGCCCTTGCAACAACATTCATTTAACGTTCCTCCCAGGTTTCCTCGGGTGGCCCCTTTCTCCGCCTCGCTGACACTGCTCTGCCACGCTGCCGGGGCCGGGGGCCGTTGCCGCACAGAGGCACAAACACGCTTGCACAGCCACAAAATCAGAATCGATCCCACACTGGTCACGCACGTATTTTCCGCGCGTGAACACAAATCGGCCGGCGCGGTCGGGAGCCGCGGTTTACGATCCTGCTCTGGCCACACTCGCGGAACGCGCGCTTTCCACCCGATCAGCTCGTTTTCTCTTCTACCCGCACCGGGATTCTATCGAACGCATGATCGGACTCCGCCGCGCTGAAATATCATTGGACGATTCGACGTGCAAATTGCCGGCGACAAGCGTGTGCGACGCTTGATCGCGAGGATTTGCCTGCCGAGCGATGCTACACCTCCGCGAATCCCCTGATGACGATTCGATCGGATCGGTATTCGAGCGGCCCGCGACCGCTGTCCTCGTTATCCGAACGCGACAAATATTTCCTGGACACGCGGAAAGGCTGACCGGCCGCAATCGCAAGAATTACCCGCGAGGGAAGGCGGACCTGGCACCGATGGCAAAGAGGATTCCGATGATCAACGCGTATGGTCGCGCCGGTGTAATTTACGAGAAAGCTTAATCAGCCGGTCGATGTGTTCGCTGGAACAATAAGTCCTTTTTGATTAACTGTGTATTGGATCGGTCCGGAAGTTCTGGTGTTGCCGGACGTCGGTGATTACTTGAATGCGGATTTCATGTGTTTGTCACAAAAATGACTTGCTCCGATGCAAAACATTGAAATCAATTGAAAATACCGTTTCGTGCCGTCCGCGACTGGCTAAAATTCTTAACGAAAGAGACGAGTAGCTGTTTAGTTCCTGTATCTGCAATTAGTGTAGACAATTTTCATTTTGCGTAAAAATTCGCAGTCTAGCGATCGCGAATGCGTACGTTTGAATTTTATTTTGTTTGGTGCCGCATTGTGTACTGGAAAAAGATAGATCAGAAGTTCGAGCAGATTTTGTTGATGGCACGCGTAAAGCAGAAATAGAGCACTTTAAGCACTGGTTTATAATTTTCTGAATCAATAGCATGCACGATTACATTCGGTAAACTGCTTGCTCGATACGCCGCGCGTTATTTGCAATCGATCTTGCAAACCACTAATTGAGGCCACGTAAGTGGTTTATGTGTTACCTTCAGTGAAAGAGCTGTATTACTGATAGCTTATTCTCCTATTTGGGATTGATGCGATTATCGTCTGTATTACGTTGCAACATCGTTGCAACATCATGCAACATCATCACGGACATGTGCCTTATAATGTTTATATATTGATGTTAGAACATTTACAAAACGGATTCGAACCCATCGGACTTTTGTCATTAATATTAATTTTTAATCGAACGTTATTAGTACATCGATTACAGTAAAGACTGCCTCATTCGAACATTGATTTTTACAATAATTTAGTATTCGAACATCCTATTATCTAAACATTGTATCATTTAGATACATTATCAGCCAGTGGAGAACTTAAATGAAAAATGTTCAGATAATAGAACGTTTTGGTCTCTACTGTACATCTGAGAAGTTTCAAATATTTGGAACAAAGAAGTAAGTTTTAGATAATAGGTGTTCAAGTATCGATGGTACAATGAGGAAGAAAAAGTTGCGACGGCAATGGAAATTTTGCGGCTAATCGGATCCTCTTCCGGCAAAGTTAATCTTTTCGGAAACAGGAAATTGTCTAGAAGCAAATGTTGGATCGTTTTGTACGACGGACACCGTGGGCCATCCGTAGATGTTTTTGCGTTCGTCCGATTGCTATCACCGATTGTTGACTCTTAAGCGCCACGTCTAACACGTGCCAAGAGAAATCTAAAACTCAGCCTCTTTGTCGACGAAGCCACCGATGGGCTAACATCAGAAACTCGAAGACACCGTGAACAAGTATATGTACAAGCAGCGAAAACTTTTGCGTAAACGTCAGAACTCCGGGCCGCATTATAGCCGGCACTCTGTCGAATTCAATAAAATACAATCTCCAACCAAAATGGTTCTAACTACAATTTAACTTTCCGGTTCCGTGTACTGGATTAGTTCTATGACGTGCGCGTGCATCGTCTTCAACATTATTTTATTTGTTACGCGCATAAAACACGACCGATTCGTATAATTTTAAAAGCAAATCTTTTTAAAGCGAACCTAGTACAACGCGCGGCAAGTTCTTATAATAAATAGTTTCTACGAGGGAACACTTTATCGATGAGATGCTTCTATCGGGAACAATGACCTGTCATTAGGGCAGCTTTAGAAAGCACGGGCAAAGATTGATCGTTCTCCTCGAATTATTGCGTCCTGTAAATTGATTGATACGTTGCAACGAACATTTAAGGATACACTTAAAAATTATTAAACGCCACATCGAGTCCGTTTTCAATGATCGTGTATCGAGACTTAGTTGTTGGACCCAAACTCTACCGACCTCCGTACGATCCCTTGCACTCGAAGCTATTTTAATTCGAAATGAAAAACATGTCGTCTCCCGAGGTGCAGTCTTAGCAGTATTTAAAATTTTATACGGTTAAAATTATTTTGGAACGCGATACGGCAAATTTCAGCGGTGCACTCGGACTCGAGTATAGAGGATTAATGTAATATTTGGAGCAGAACAACGATTATAATAAATCCTGCGAATTTCTGCCCGAGCTTCGTATATTTAACGTTTCCACGGACTAATTTCCCAAGCACAAGAGAAACCTTAATTATTTCAGTGCTGATTTTCTTGATACGCCAAGATTAAATTGGTATAATTTTTCAATGAACAGGGCGATCAAAATTTCGCGAATATCCTAGCACTTGCGACAGGAAGCTTATACCGCGGCACCTCTCTGTGCACGTATATGCATTCAAGCATCGAGTGTCCTCAGGGAAAGTGTGACGAAGCACCGACCGATCGAATCGAGAACCGGCCAGCCTGTCCTTTTCACGGCTCGCCGCTGCGCCGCTGCTCCAGAATCCGTTCCTTCGATGCAATTAGCCTCGTTAATCGATTCGACGGGGTTTCGGTGCTCGTATTTTTCCCGGGCAACGTAAATCCTGAGGCCTTTTGTAATTGCAATTTCGTCGAAACACCGGCTGGCCGGCTCGCCGGAGACAAAGCACTCGATATTTTATCGAGTGTCCACTTCTCCGCGCTTCTCTCCGCGTTTCTATCCGCGCGTTTCTCTCCGCGCGGTTCACGGCTCGCGATTACCGGCGGGTCGACGATAATCTGCCGGAATATTTAGCGCGGGGCTTCCTCTAAAGTCCGCGTTTTCCTTTTTTCATTAAGGACCAGCGCGGGCGACTGCGGACAAGCCGTTGTACGCGGTAATTAGCGAGCCCTGACGCGGCTTCTTTATATCGTCCCGGGCAAATTGTTTGCCCCGGCTGTTAATCATCCGGCTGGCTGGAAAATAAAAACCGCTCGTTTCGCATCCGGCCAGCTTGGATTAGAGCCGGCCGGGGATCGTGAATCGCCGCGGAAATCGCGGCCGGCTTCTGTCCGCGAAACCCGCGTTCGAACTTTTTCGCGTGTTTTTCCTTGGCCGGCTGCGTATCTGTGACGGCATGAAGCGGCACGGTGCTTCGCCGAACTGGCCGGATTACGATTTTTTTCGACGATTCCGAAAGTCGATTTCGCAAGCCCCAGTACCGTCGGCTTCGTCAATAACGCGCGAGCGTATTCTCGCGTAAACGAGAGCGAAAGAATCGCTTACAGGGCAATCGACGCGTTTCCCGGATCAAGTGCAAGGCGCTGCGTGATTTCAATCTCGAATTAACCTCTGTTTACCGCGGCACCGCGTTCGATACCGTTGAACTTTCCCATTTTCTTTCTCTTTCTCTCGCTTTCTCTATCTCTTTCCGTACACCGGCAAAACCGGTGCAAGATTCGCCGGACGCGCTTTCGAAAAGCGGGCCGGAACTCGCGGCGATGATGAAGAGCACTTTCATAAAACGCGTGTAGACATCGGAGCTAAAAGCTTCCGGGGGCTCGCGACGTTAACGCGATCAGTTCGATTCGATCGGATACGTATACGCCGGGCGTGGAGCCGCGAAGCGAGGGGGCCCCGATTAAAAGCGGAACGAATAAAAATTTCAGGGTAATCCGATCACGTAATTCAGCCGGCGCGCTCCATACCCGCCCGAATTATCTTATCAAACCCGTTCCTCGAATTATGGCGATCTCCCGAGGCCGCTTGGCCGGCTGCCGAGATTTTTCGTGGATATTTTTGTCGCAGCCGTGCATCGGTCCCTGCTCCGTCCGAGCCGATCGACTAAAATGTAACGCGCGGAGGCATAGGCATCCTCTCGTCCCGAGCAGAAACGATCTGTCTACCGTTCGCACAGCGGCCGTTTCGAGCGTCGGATCGGCCTCGATCGATCGGCGGGGGACCGGTACGCGATCGTCGCGCGTCCCTCGATCCGGGTTCCCGAGATTTCAGCGAACACAAATCGGCTTCCCACTGCCTGCCGGCCACTGGTTTCCGTTCCGGCGATCGGGTTCACACGTGGCCCAGCCACCGACGAATGAAAAATCGCGTGTCCCGCTCCGTTTGGGGAGGAAAGAGCCACCGGCAACGACGCGTCGCACGCGGAGTCTCGCCGCCGACTGACTAGCGCGACTCTTCTTCGGCCACCCCTCCTGCCTGCGTCGCGGTGCTCCTCGACGCGGGCACCAGACGCGAAAGCGCCGGTTTCGCCCGGCTCTCTGCAAGCTTCCAGCCTTGGAACTTTAATAAGATAGTTTATGCTCGCGGGATTCGCCCCTTGACAAAGGGCCGAGTGTTAACTCGCCCCGCCGATGGTTTTTCATTTTGTGAAACGACGCACGGCCGCACCTTTTCCCCGAAAAATTGGCCGGAATGTAATTTGTCCGAGTGCCGCGTAGACGTGGATCGTCAAAGTCGACGAATTCGCGTGCTTCGTAACACCCTTTATCGACGGTAGTGCCTTTTGCTCGTCGACTGCCGTGCCAACGACTAGAAATATTTCATAAAATCGATATGTTCTACTTAATTAAAGTTTGTAATATATTCTGTTTAATTGAGCTTTTTTAGATATTGTATTCAATTTAATTAAAATATCATATTTAATTAAATTGAAATTGAAGAAGAGAGAGAGTTAAGCTTAAAAATTAATTTTCAAACCTGAGAATATAATTCTGTAACCCGCACATGAGTGACGCGGCAATCAAAGGGTTAACGTATCAAGCTGAAATTTAGTAGAATGTGTTATCATTAAACTGTATTTTATCAAGATAAACTTTGAACGTATGCAAAAATTTAGAGAAAAAGTAGCGATAGTAAGATGCGACTTCAAATAACATGTCAACTATAATGTACAATCCAAAAATTTTGCCCTTTTTCACCCCTTTTTGTGATATACAAGATTAAAGTGTCAAGTAGTGTCCATCAACACTTCTTAAGCGTTGGTGAAACTTCTTCCAGCGATCAATAGCCAGCACGTTTTTCATCGTCAACTTTTAAAGCAGTTTTTAGTTTCGCGAAGTTGGCGATTGCAGTTGCAAAAAGAGGCAGGTTAAATATTTTTTTGCGCGCCCTGCTCGATATTAAAAGCGGCGTATGTTACTTGCCTGTCGTCCTTGGTCAAATTTATCCATGACTTCAAAGTATGTATCTCGATGTCAACCATCGTATTTACGACCCCTGAACTTATTACCAGAGGTAGTAGACTGCACAGAACTCTAAGGACAGTCTTCGTAGAAAAGCTTATTAACGATTTTTGTCAGTAAGCTACAACTAAGGAACGAACAGTAGTAATAGTAACAGTAATATGTAATATAAGAGTCGAAGAAATATTCGATGTGTCTTATGCATAAATATAATAATATCGAGCATCATTCGTATTCATCGAATAAAAATTCATTCAGTTGCCAAATAAATGCATTGTGAAATATCTGACCGGAACCTTGACAGCTGTTTTTACCCTTTGAATATGTATGATAGCTACTAGAAAGAAGCATATATGTTGCATGTTTTGTCAAGTTCCATATCATATGCATATGTATGAATTTCAGTTCCCTCTGTTTCGCCAAAAATTCGTGGATTATTTCTTAATTATCGCGTTCAATAAATTAATATTTACACAAAGTACAGTAATGTCTCTCTAATTGACGCTCAGATTATTCACAAGAATGCACAATTTTGGAAGAAGAGATACGATTGCTCGAGCCTTGTGGCTCGTTTTTTATGGTTATCGATTGCCAACAACTATAAAAACGAGCTGCAAGGCTCGAATAATCGTATCTCCTCGCCCAAAATTGTCCATTTCTGCGCACAATCTGAGCGTCAATTAGGGAGACATTATTGTATTCGAAAAATAACATTCGAAACAACATACAGTTGCACATAAATTTGTAGTTCTTCAGCATTTCGCATTCTGAAGCTTCGTTTCCAATCATGTTAATAATTAAAAACCGATAGTTTCTAAAAGAAAAAGATCCTATATAGTCATAATCTTCTCTCGACCTACCATTTGGGAATACGCAACATCTGTCGCATTGACTTATTTTCAATTACACGAGATTGTTAAACGAATAACTTTGTCGAGGTGTAAGCATCGGTACGATAATCATGTTGTCGTGTATGCATTATCGTTGCGTAAACGTACAGAAGATGGGGTTGACATTGCACCAGGTAGACAATGAAATTCTGACAGCGGAGTTTAACAGTGACAAACTGATTAAAAGAATCGATTTATTTTGATCAATTGTTCCTGTCCTGGCGACGTCCTGAAAGAGAAACGGTTCGAACGAGAAAATAGCTGAAGTTGTCGGGCTTCGATAAGCTGGCGAATTATGGTAGAACCGATCGTTCTTTATGAATCGTAGCGCAGAATATAGGCCAGTGCAGCCTGCGAAAAAGAGGACAAAGAAAAAGAATGGTTATTATTTTAACTATCGTTTAGACGCATCCGCTGCAACTGCTTTTTCTTGCTCTCTCGGCGCTTAAAAACCGTTGAAACAACGATACCGCGATTCTTGAAAAAACACGGACTGCGATCGTTGTTTCATATTTGTTTCGTATTTCCTACGCAGAAGAAGGATTTGCACATGCAGAATATTCATGAAACTCAGCGATGCCTATTCCTCTCGGCAACGGAATCGCGATGAAATGGTACTCGTCGCAAGTGGTGAATATAAAATGTACAACAATCTACGCACTCCAGTGTTTGTTATACTTTTCGGCTCCGCAGTAAACGTGTCAAGTGGAACACGATTCGAGAACTGCTGCTTCAGACGATTGAGACCGCGTCTGCAGAAAAGTGTTAATTCAGGAAGGTGTACGGCTCGCTCAATGTCTCCGTTCTCTTTCCAGCTTCACAAGAAGCTTTCGAGAGGGTCGCTGCAGTGCCTTTCGAATAAGAGCAATTTAACGGCATCGCCTCAGAAATATTTAACAGCGTCTCAAGTAAATAAACGAGCGGGGCTGAAGCAAAGTAGGAGGGGGCCCTGGCCGAACCAGCCGAACGGAGGGACAAATTTGCCTTAACACAGGCGAGAATACGAAATCAATATCCGAGTTCGTACAACATTTCAAAGGTATCGACTAATTTGTGTAGTTTCTCGGGCCTGCCGGGTCTGCTGTGTGCCGTTTTGCTATTTGATGACGCCCTCCCCTGGAAAGTTGACAGTATTCTCTCTGAATTCCGTTGCCGTACCGTGGCACCGTAAACATTGACATTGGGAATCTCACGATCGGCAGAGAGACCGGCGCAAATAGACAACAAGTAGGTTTCGTCATTGGGTAATGAGAATTTTATCGTGATTGCGGAGGGAACAACGGCGTCCACAATCAGAGGCTCCCGGGACAGGTTTTTCCTTGGACTCGCGAAAGCCACCGAGAACTCGTTCCTTCGTTTCGAGACTTTCTTCCCAAGTCCCCCCCTCCCTCCCCCTTCCACGCAAACTCATTCTGTTTCCTCGTGCTGTCCGCGGAACAACGTCGGAATCGGCGACGACCGGCGCGGCGCGGCGCGCTGCGACCGCGTCGGCCGATAATTGTCGCGTAATTGTCGTCTCGTTGCCGCATCTGGGACAAACGGGAACGTATTATTGGTGGAAAGACTCATATCAATCCCGAGATGTTTACTCAGGCTATTGACAGCGACCGAAGCTGGATTAGTCAACATTTATTCTCGGAAGCGAGCGCGTCGATACTTTGCTCCGTGAGTGATCGATAGTTCGCAATTATGCGCCCCTTAGACAAATTTAAACAGTGTAATTAATGGACTGCGGATTTAGGAATTTATGCCAAAATCGAGTAATTCAAAATTGACGATTAATTTCTTTTTATAATCAATTGTAATAGATGCCGAGATGATCGTTTATATTAACTTTTGGATGATCTTATGAATGATATTTTATAGTATAGTATTTACAACTAGATTTATTGTATTTTAGAAATGAATAGTGTTTATAAGTATATATTACATTCTAGAAATGTATATTATTTATAAATACCAATAACATATTCTTCGAATTTTATATTTTACAACAGAATAGCATCTATGAAGAAAATATGTAAATCATGTAACGTTTGAAATGTCTACTTTGTTTAAAGAAAATTTGCTACGATATTGTACTGATAATGATCGATATAATTATAATTAATTAATTGATCATAAAAGTGCCATAATTATTAGTCATTTTATCTCCTTGAGAATTCTGAATCAATTTTAGTATAAATTAGGTCAGTCTTCCATTTTTATGCTCGCCTCATTCAATGTCAAAACAATAAATTCTCAACTAATTTGATTCCAAAATAACTTATGTTACGAACAACATAAAAATGATCTGTGAGCTCTGCTCCAGCCGCAACGCTCGTTCGTTCCACTGTGCGCCGGTCCAGAAAACGGCTGCTACTTCTTATTTTCCGTGGCCACGGGATCCGCACAGATAGAGGCGTAATTTCGTTTCTACTCGCGCCGCGACAATGAGTGTCTCTCCAACGGTTCTGCTGAACATGAACACTTCTCTCAACGAGAAAACGTTTGCCACTGGTCGTAACAGCGGTCCGAGAAAAGTCATGGAGTTTGCTAGGGACCGCGATCCGATTAACGAAACGACCGCCCTGTCGACTGGGATGCGCACTAATTTTCGACATAATAATCCCACGCCTCACATGTGCTATATTTCTTGCAATTGCAGCACTTGGGAAAATAACGGTATACCGGTATAATAATAACCAATTTATTAAGTTACCAATTTATTTATTATAAGTTCAATGTATTCTCGCAGATCGACAAGATTGAATTTCCAATATAATGGATACAATTCAGTTTTGATAAAGCAACTGTCTTCTTCTATGACCGTTTTCGAGATGCACTAGCGTGTACTGTTTTATGACATTGGCTAGATTCGATATATTTATTTTTCACAGAGACACTTTTATAATATCAGAAATTCTAAAAGAAAGAATCTGATGCTAAGAACACTGCTTAAACGTATCTATAATACAGGGTGTCTCAGTAACTCTGTTCCAAAGCGATATCTCCACCATCGTTAATGATACGCGGAAATGCTTCAGGAACAAATTATTTGGTTCCAGCGTTCTACGCTGAAATCGTTCTTAACGCAAGAACTAACGAGTCCTAGATGCGACTAATGCTCATTGTTTCGTAACAATGACATTTAACAATTGGATTTATTTAACACGTTGAATGCCACGGGGGTCACCGGTAACCGGCACTTAACTTGGCGGTGACGCCATGGGGGCCACCGGCGACCGGCGCGCCCAAATTGATAGAATTATATATAATTTCAAACAAATGTCAATATCTAAAATTTTGTATTATTACCATCGTCAGTTCAAACAGTGACCCCTGTCGCAATTAACATGTCAAACATGGTTATACACTGTAACTTATCTATTGCAGATAACATTTCAACATTATATGTATCGCATAAAAGAAAATTCATCGTGGCGCCACGGATTTCTGTAAAATTTCTGTAAAACCGGCGTGGCATTCGACGTGTGAAACTTCGTGCGATTTCTGTTATTACAAATGCTTGAACAAAGAAGTTCACCTAGAAATTTCTCATAGGAACATTTTTATAATACCAGGAATTTACGCTTGAAGCATAACAAATTCTCTAAGTTTTACGTTTATAAAATCTTCATAAGCTTTGATCTTCAGTTAATCTTAAGTTATAAAATACTCTAAGTTTTATGTTTATATCGACTGTGTTGCATAATAGGTACGTTTACCTTAAATGCCGTCAAATTTGTCGGACAATATAACTTAGCTGTCAAATACACGCAGTCCTCCGCTATCTGGAACAGGCGTGTCCAAGTTAATCGCGCAAGAAAGGCCATGAATGCCCTCGCAAAATGCCGACGAACAGAATCTTCGGTGCGACAAAAGTTGCCCATTTCGGATGAATAAACAGCGTTCGCGAACTGGAATCGAGATCTCGCAAATATTCGGCCCGTGCAAAGGCGAGGGCAACACGGGCGCACGTTAACGAGACGTGACGGGGCTATTTGCCGACGACACCGTTGTGTCTATCGGGAAATGTTTCCGATTCGATCCATCGGAAAAGATACTAGACGTCCCGTCGTCTTTTTCACCGGCGTGCACCTCTTCCTGTGCGTTCGTGCGTCTAAAATTGAACGATCAAAGCCGCGCCGTTAGCAGCCGCGACAAACGGGCTTCGAGTTCCATAAAGTAATTAAACTTGCTGCGTTATGGCATTCATTAAATGTACGAGCGCCGCTAACAACTGCCGGAGCTTGTCCCGTCTTCGTTCGCGTGCAAATGTTTATAGGCGAATACGCGCCTCCGGCGCCGGCAAATAATCAAATTGAACGGAATAAATTGCATCGGGAAATCGAACGGACTGCCGTCTGGCGAAACCCAATGCTCGCTGTCCCATTTTCTATCGTCTCAAGCGCTTAACTCATTAGATTGATAGCGCTGCTTACAATTAGCACGCGGTCGTAGCGAACGTCAGAAGGCGTTGGACAATTCACGATCGATAATTCTTGGCCTGCGCGACTAATCGAATCTATTTAAAATTTCTCCATTCGAAAGGAAAAATGAACATTTCTTATGCGAACTTTTCCTTTGAAATAAATTTAATGGTTTAAGTGGGTACACAATATCAACGTATATCAAAGTCGCTGAAGTTAGGATTCTTTTATGAAAATGATTGATTATATTTTTTAAGCCAAGCAGACATATATAACGGAGACCCTGATCGATCGATACCTCGGATAATCGCGAACCGGTTAATCGAGATCCTGCTGTAATGAATAAACTTAATCCTTTCATTGCAATAGCGATGTTAGTTAGAATAATGTACAATCGAATAAAAAAGTGTCTCGTAGGTTTAATTCTCGCGATAACATGTTTGAAAACTCATCGATTATCACCGTGAAACAATCATTGTAAAGTTCGTCCTCGATTTAAATTAATTTCGATGTCTTAGCCCAGTGAATGTACACACAATCATTTTTCACTCGCATCCATAAAAACGTCCATAAAGTGGATCTTGATCCGCCGCTGCGTCCAATCGCGCAAATTGATTGCTGCATCGAATATTTGAAGTTCGGCACGCGCGCATAAACCGTTCACGGACTGTTTATTTTGGAGGATCTGCGTCGCAGCGGGCCGGAGGATTCTTCCAAACGGACCGAACAAATCTGTCGATAATTCAAATCGTGGAAAGAGCACGCGGTCGTCGACTCTCGATTTCGGCTGAATTCCGTTGGCCACCGGCACCGATGCGGCGGTGCTTTTTAGCCCGTTGTCCGTGCTCGGCCCGTTAATTTGTTCGATGCGATGAAATCGGAAAGAAAGCCGTGGCAAAGGGACGAAGAGCGGGGTATTAACCCGGGGGAAAGTCAGGACTTTCCCGGTGAAAGGGAACGGTCGAGCCCGGCTGATCGAGCACCCGTCACTGGCAGACGTCTAACCGACATTTTCCAATTCGTACAGCCATTTACCGGCCTCTGATCGACAAAAGTGCTGGCTCTTTTGCAAATTGCAAATTGCACCGGCGCGCTTGTTCCGCTCGCCGGACAAGCGCGCACCACGGCGCGCCAGCACACTCATCCGCAATACTTTCCTTCAATTTTCTCGAGACTGCAACCATACTTTGATCTTCGCCGAAACGCCGCGCCGTTCGCGTTCCACGCCGGTGCAAACCTTCCATCGTTTTCGCCCCGGCATTCAACTTTTCCCGTTGGCCACTGACCCGGTCCGGTTGGCTCTTTTCATCAGGTTTCTAGAGCGAAACCGCGAGCCCCGTGTGCTCGGTCGATCGCAGCACGCCGGGCGTGTTTTCAGTTAGATGTATGGGACCGGGAAAACCAGTCACGGATTTCGAAATCGACTCGGGAAACTTGAAACGGAAATTTGCGCCGCACCGATACTCCGACTGCCGATGCTCGAACTTTGTTCTTTCGAAATTCCGCAACTGTTTTTCACTTTCACTTCTTCGATGCGCGACGCCGGAAAGGTTGCCGAGAAGCATTCGATCGAACGAATTCGTTGTTGCGTAGCTATTGGACATTTAACGTGCAGAATGTGTTCGCCAGCGACGGCTGAAAATACTACAATAGAACTCGTCCAATGGAAGAACAAAAAGTGGTTCGAGACTTCGGATTTATAGGATTTATAGTAATTGCCGAGATGAATAAAAAATGTGTCGAATTAACACGAGTCCAAAAGTCAATCCTTTCGGCAGAAAGTCGACTTTTAGTTTTTAAGAATGTTCGACAATGTGGCAATGTTATTAGATTAGCATCGTCAAAGATTCTTTCGTAAATGCAAATTGAATGTAAACTTAAAAACGATTGATAAACTTAAACGGTATGATTTCCGTCTGCCGCGATACAAAGTTCACATCTACAGTGACTCGCATTAATATTCGGACACGATATTATTAGGAAAATTATTGCTCCTTTTTATTGTTCATAATAGTGTTATTGAATCAATTGTTTTCTCATATATTAAAACGCTTCTTATAGTAAGTAGGAACATAAATTTTGTTTATTTATTGCGCACGTCACAAGATTGTGACAAAATTTAACGTTCTCATAATTCTTCTACATTATCTACGAGTGGTGAGTAGGCCATTATCTTCAAGTGTTTCCATAAAAAAATCTAATGGATTCAAATTGGGAGGTCGAGGAGGCCGTTCTACTGGACCCCTTCGCCCTATCCACCAACCTACTACCAACCATAAAATTTGCAATGGCAAAGTAGGTTAGTACTAAATTTGCATTTATGAAAGAATCCTGGTTGATACTGGTGTAATCATTTCGTGTTGATATCCTTGAATGTACTTCTGAATCAAATTCTCTATTTATGTCGAGTGATCATTTTTTACTTCTTTTGTGGACTACTGTAAATACTCAAAGTCTTCAACAGCTTTTTTAGCAGCCTGATTTTGTATTTTGATACTGTCTTTATGCAATCAATTTTCAATTGTCGATGGAATTCCTATTGTCATTTTTTCATAGTTCCAAGTAGTAATTCTAATATTTTGTCATATTTTTTAAAAATCTTTCGTTATTTTTACCAGTGAATAGTGTATCATTTTGCACTTTTTAACACGGAATAAAATTGGACCAGACGACTTGAATTTATTTTGTGAAACGTTAGAGGAACTGGTTTGCTAAACAATCATCGAACAAATTTTTGCAAAAGTTAAACTTGGTTGAAATGATAAAAAGATACAAAAGCTCATATCTTTTAACATTTTCATTTCTGTGAATAATGAAAGTTTAAACATTCCATTATTTCGATAGACTTGTGTGACGCTATTTACGTTACCAACTGTACGATAACATCATTCATCTTTAATGCACGTTCAAACAATTCTTTGAACGATATCGTTTACAATTTCCGTCGGATATTTTCTGTTAGAGCCGGTGGATTTGTTACCATTGTTAAATATGTAAAAGCTGTTAATACGGAACACCTGATTGGGAAAGCTTGTCGAAAATAAATATGTATTTTCAAATTAAACTCACGTAACAAAATGCGAGAATTAATAAACGATTATGCTTCTATTCACGTTAAGGTAATATTGAAGTTTTCGAAATTGTAGTAAAAAGACTGAAACAAGGAGAATTATTAAAATTTTATTTTTGCTTCTCAAGTTGGACGTTATTTAAAAAACGAGCTTCGCGCATCGTGCGACAGTCTGCGAATCCTGGAGGTCGCCGTGCGTAAAAATTTCTGCAACGTTGAACAGCTAAAGAGACTCGAGCAGCGAGTCCCGAAAGAGTGTAATTCCCCTTCGACACTGGATTATCCGTGCTTCGTTACGGGATTACCAGCAGGCGTTCGGTACTTTTTGCCGACGTCCGACGGATCCTTCGTCGACGACGAACGAGCGACGAACGTCTTGTTGATTCCTTTCTTTAAATGCATCGGACTCGCGGTAAAAGTGGATGCGGGACAGTTTCGCGTCCCCCGTGCTGCGTAACTGTCTAACAACTACACAGAATATTTCTAAAAAGAGTCGCAAAGATTTTCTAAAACTAATATCTTTGCAACATTACTATGTAATTGTCTAAAATTCTAAAAACTTTAGCATTTCCCTTTGCTTTTGTTCGAATTTGCTAGCTTTATTTAGCTCAATAGTCAAGTATACTAAATTTTCATACACTCTTTTATTGTATGGGGGAGAAGATGAGGCTAATGCATAGCACACTCGCTAGTATTAAAATTTCCTAGTTACAGTAATGTCTCTCTGATTGACGCTGAGATTGTCCACAAAAATGGACAATTTTGGAAGAGGTGATACGACTTTTTTAGCCTTGTGGCTCGTTTTTTATGGTTATCGATTCAACTATATTATGGTTATCGTCAACAACTATAAAAACGAGCCGCAAGGCTCGAATAATCGTATCTCCTCTCCCCAAATTGTCCATTTTTGTGCAGAATCTGAGCGTCAATTAGGGAGACATTACTGTATTCCAGCACGACTTTTTCAAATCCAAGACTCGAAAGTACACTCAGACATTTTTAGAACAAGAACGGTTTACCCGAAGTCGCCGCTAAATTAAAAAACTTTGCAAAGTGGCTTGCGAGTTAAGAAATGTTGGCAAGCAATCGGTTAACGTTTACATTCCCATATTAACTTTTTGTATACCAAGCAATTTCAACATCAAGATTAAGATACTTTTTCCAACCCAGAATTACTGCTATTCTTCGTACTTTCTTCATCAATTTTTTAACACTTAAATTTTTAATAAAATGCTCGCTCTCTACATTCGAAGGCAGCTTATTACATTCCGATGATCGACTTCGAACTGAAATATAATCAACCATCAGCCCATGTAGCACCAGAAGTGACTGATGCGTTGATCATGGATTTTCGAAATTAGTAGATAAAAATTTAAAAGATCAGAACAATTTTTAAAATTATATATATATTATAATTAAAATTGTATGTATCATTTTCAACTTACTAAAATGATTAAAGAAAGGAAGGTAATTCTATTTCAATCTCATTTACTGCAATTGATAAGGAACATTTTTATTTTGCATAAAAATCCGCAGTCTACTAAGTACGCTGCTTTACAAGGATGATAAGATTTATTTAGACATTTTTCCCTTTTTCTTACAATGTATGAGAAATTCATTGAATCAGTTCTCATCAAAGAGTTTTTACAGCTTCGTCAATTCTGAACGAAAAAATGTCTATTGGGTCATTTCGATTAGTATTACACTGCTATTAGCAGTCAAATGGCCGGTTTCATATTTGTTAGCAATTATTGAAATTACAATGATGTTAGTATGGAAAATGATGTAATAAATGTTTCTATTCGAGCATATTTTGCAGCAAAGATCTTACAGAAATAAACACCATCTCATCGTTTTTACAAGGAAAGTCATTCTAGTTGCGTTTAATACGAGATCATGCGCGAGAACAACCTGCATTACAGTCTACGAATCGAATTGAGAATAAAGTAGTTCCTCGAGTTTGTTCACGTTTTTTTCTGGGGGGGGGGGTGAGAATTGGCCACCGTGCGTCGGGAGAACCGTTTCCCAGCGCTGCATCTGGGAGAGCAATCAACCAATCGATCAGTCGATTGCCGGCGATCGGCACACGCCGAAGGATCCAGTTTAAATAGCGCTTCCGGACAAAGTACCGGCAAGTTCGCATCGATATTCACGAAGAGGGTATCCGGCGTTCTTCGATATTGGGTTCGGCAGCGTTGTTTGCCTTCCGAAAAAGTTCGGCCGGGCCCGTCTCGCTTGTTTCTCCGTCAAATATTTGATCCGTGTAACAAACCTGTCCGATATTAAGGCGGATATTCGGGTCTTTTTATCGTGCCCCGAGAAGCGGGCAAGATGCCCGGCGTAATTTCGTCGGGAGTGCTTGGTAACGACACTTTTCTCCCATTCACAGGATCCCGAGGCCGTTAACCGGCGGATCTGGATGCACGGGAAACCCCTCGGAGAGACATATTGCTCGGAGATGCTTGTCACCGCGGGTGGTAACCGGGGCCAGGTTTGATGTCCTTTGACGGTTCGTCGGATGGCCGTCTTATCTACCGTCTTCGGTGCGCTTGTAGCCCCGGTTGCATCCGCGATGCTGCGGCAGCCCGTCTGATTTTGCGGTCAGCCAATTAAACGCGACACAAAGGGAACGCGGTAAGGAAAATTGAATTGTCCTGCCGGGACCGTTCGGCGACGGAATCTTTTGCGAGCCAGCGGGCGATGTTGCCTTTTTCCGATGACCCTGCCTCCCCTCTGTCTCTGCCCCCTGGCCTCCTCTGACTCGTTTTCCGCTGCTTCCTCTCCGTCGTTTAATCACCCTTGTGAAAAGATAATTGATCGTAGGCTACGAGGGAACTATATTTTTACGCCGCGGCTAGCAACCGTGTTATTCTTATTAGGCTGCTCTAAGTAGTTGCTTATTAACTTAATGTAGCGACGGGAAAATGAAATGGGCGGCTGTTACGGCGATAATGAACACGGTAATTGGCCTCCCCCTCGAGGCGAGGGCTCGCGGTGCATTATTACGCCGGAAGTTTATTTATTCGCCCGAACAAAGAACTCCGCTCGAAAGCTGAACCTTCGGTTCATTATCACGCCGCGCCGGCAACTTCGCCACCTTTGCCTAGGCGTCGGCCAAATCGTTACCGTAACACCCGTCATCGTTTCTGACATTAAGCTTTGTCACCCCGACCCCCTCCAACACCCCCCAACGATCACCCTTTTCGATTCTTTCTCGCGGTAAGCTCGTTTCCTCCGTGCTCGTTCGAACGTGCGGCTAGCTTAGTTCCGTTTACGGCCGAGGGCGACGCCACTTGACGCGCTCGCCTCCCCGGATAAATCAATCGGAAGCCGCGCGGAAATTAATCGGACGGTTTTTAATATGTATGGATAAGTCCGGTCTGTTTGTGCATTTATAGCGGATCGCTGCTGAATAAAGTGGTAGAAGATTTAATCAATCTCGTTACGCATTTCATTGTTTTTTGTTAGCCGACGACGCGACGGGCACGTTTATTAACTCTTTGATTAGCGATACCGGGGGCGCTAGCTCTGTCCAGAATCGTCCGCTTTTTGCGACGGTTTTGGTGCCTCTGATTTACGCTCTTTGCGAACCAAATTGCTATCGTTTTGTATTTGAGAAAGTTTTCGATGCTATTTCGTTATAGATTAACGTTAGATTTACGAAGAACTAAATGCAGCTGTTTTACATTAGCTTGTAAACAATAAGATATTTATTCTGATTCTTAACGAGTGTTATTGTAACATTTACCGCCGGTAACATATGCGATGTGTTACCATGCAAAATAACTCATAAATGTAATTTTTATCATTTGAGTCGTCGTGAAGTGAAAAATTAGCGACTCGTCATTTTGACGAATACCGTAAACCTGGTTAACCTGTTTAACTGGACTTTTAAAGTCAAATTGGCTGTTTGAAAAACGGAAAATTGTTAAATACATTTAATATTCTTTCGATCTACGGCGAGAAAAATATACCTCACCATTTAAAACGAGAAAGTTGCACTCGAAATTTCGAAAACTACATTATGTACAGAAACGACGAATACGTTATTTCCCCGTTCAAAAGCTCCACAGCTTTTATATCTAACAATTTTTTTATTGGAAGCTCAATTTAAAAGTTATTTGGGGTGCGCAAGCTACACGACTAGCACCGTATAAAAGTTCGAAAAAGGGTTTACAGTGAAAAATCAGTCGCAGCTAATGTCTTAAACTTTTATTAAATAACGCGGCATCGTGCCGCAGCACCATACAGCCAGCATCACGCGGCGGTTATATTAGATAAAAAAAAGTGTGTTACACGAAAACGTGGACGACAAACTAAACATATCAAGAAATATTATTATAATTTACACGCGAACTTAATGAGTGACACATCGCGGCCGACGCGAAGCCTCCGACGCTCCGATGCCTCCGTTGTTGTTTCACTTTCGCGTCCGAGTTCCGCGTCGCCGGATTTCGATTCTGGTCAATCGATTATGTTGGTTAATGAGAATCGGTGCATCCTGCCGCGTCGTCCGCGCACGCACACGTCCTGCCACCTTGGCCGTCCGGCAGACACAACTGGTCCTTGTTACACCTTCCGTTTTCGTATTTGCAGGCGTTCGTCACTGTCGCGGCAGACAAGTAATTGCTGTATTAATCTGGTTGCCGTCGATCAATGGCAGGTGTCGGACCACGGTGGCCGACACTTTTATGTACTTTTAAGAGAAAGCGATCAATTTCAGTCGGCCGCGCCGCGCACGTCGCACCGCTGATGTAAAACTTGATTTACCTCTTGGGCAGGACTCAGGAACGACGACTATTCCGTATAATTTACCGCTTCCTCCGGGTGGTATCGATATGGCCGGCTTCCTGTCCCCGGTGCTCTTCATGGCAACCTCGATTTTGTGGCTGCGACGGTAAATAACACATCGTTTCGAATATCTTAGAGTGTCTGTCGAGTTCGCGACGTTCCCTGGCTTGTTTTTCGAAAGAGTAATTTTCAACTGGAATTATTACATTTGCTCTTTTCTATCTACTCGATGGATCTCGTAGAACTGACTTTTTTCCACCGCCAACGATTTATGAGAAATTTTTTAAGCGAAGACGCAATTTTTGGAATTCACTCTGCTTCAATCGTCGATGCTGTACGAATGATTAGGGTTCGGTATATTTCATTGGAATGACGAATAAGATTGTATTCCTTGAATTTATTCGAAATGTTGTTCGACTAAAATTTTATACCAACTCGGTTCTTACGTCCAATTACTCTATAGACTTTCTTTTGAGATAAACAGTTTTGGATAGTTTAATGAGATTCTTATCTTCGCCGAAACGTAATGGAAACTCTATCGGAATGTAGCAATCTTTTGCCGATGAGAATTTCTGCGAGGTAGTTTGCGAACATATTATATTATGTATTATATTATTTGCATAAAGATCCGCAGTCTCGTGGTGACATTTGTGCGCTCCGAGTGGATTCGACAGCAATTATGTCCGCATCATTGAAAGCAATTCAAGTAACATACATTCTAAGGGAGATCGTAGATTTTATATATGTGATTGTAGTATCTTCGAGTATCCAAAATTCGGTGGATCAAGATTTGAAATTCAAAACGGTCCAGTCCGATTTATATTTTCCTTGAAATCTTTAGACAGATCTGCGTCTGGAAAGCTTTTTCCAATTCTCGAACAATTTCACCAATTCTTTTCTGTTCCTAATCGCGTTACATATATCAGTGATTACAAAAATGATACGAAGGCTTCGAATGCGATCAAACTGCAATAGTTTTCATCCGATTGGTAATAAAGCTTTGAAAAACGTGCGGTTCGAAAAGCTTCTTTAACCCAAGATTATCTGCCGCGTAAAAATGTTCCACGAGAAAAACCGCTGATTTTCTTGTATCTCGTTCACCCAGTACGTGGATCTCTTTCGAAAAACAGGACAGCGCAAGGACGACGGATTGCCGGCCGTTCCCCGATTAAAATGTAGCAAGCCGCGATCCTCTATCATTTGGCGGAGCCATTCGATTGACAGGAAATAAATGACCGGCTCGTTATTTATCCGTCGTCGAAAGCGAGCCGAAGAAGCTGAACCGTCATTTATTTCCCGCCAGGCGAGCGCATAAAATTCTCCGCCAAGAAAACGACGTTCGATCGCTTACGTCTTCCAGTCGGTCCAGTAATAATTCTGCTGCGAGATCGCCAGTCCGAAGGGGTAGGTGAGCGCGTTCGCCACCACGTTGATCTCCCTGTTATCGATGTCCATGCAACCTGCGAATGATCGCCAAAAATCGAACCGACGGAAGAGGATCATGGGGGGTTATAGGGCCAGCCGATCGCGGCCGTCTATTAGCAGAGATATTCGAGGAGGGTTCTGTATTTACTTATCGTAAACGTTCCGGCGTCCGCCCAGCATAGCTCATCCGTCGCCCAATCGATACTTAATGAATTCGGCAGCTTGACGTAATCCCCTTGAAGGAAGATTGCCCGGCCGGTCCCGTCCTCGTTGGCCCACTCCAATTTCGGCGAGGCACGGTTCCAATCGGACCAGAATATCTTCCTGGAATCGTTCGAAATTTTCTTTACCGCTCGCGATTACAATACTTCCCTTCTTTCGCCGTGAGATTAGGGGATCGGGATCTGCTGGGAGCTGCAGCAACATTGCAGGTTCGGATAATAGAACAGTTGTTTTCGTGCTGTTTCGGCACAGGATGGAGCATTCGAAACAGGCCATTCAACACTTTGGAACTTGATTTTTGCGTTGCTCTATTATGTCTTTTCAAGCTTATTAGGATATGAAAAACGTATGAATTTTGCAAAAGTAATCGATGTGAAACTACCCTGTTGTGAACAACTCCTTAGGAAATAATGGAAGATAGGGGTTGCCATGGAAAAGTGATACCATCGGACAGTCGAGAGTCGAGATCGGACCGTCGAACGATCGATATTACAAATTCAAAGATCTGTAATATAATTGAATCGTGCTGCATTATATTCTATATTAATTGTAAATAAAATGCCGCGACGCGAGAAAAACAGAGAGGCTCGCAATAATACGTTTGTTAATTTGACGAGGCAATATAAAGTGCTTCGTATGTCTAGTGTTAACACAATAAGACATTTATTCCGATCTTTATAACTGGAATTATTATAATATTTGCCGAAAGTAACACATACGGTAATGTCTCTCTAATTGACGCCCAGATTGCGCACAAAAATAGACAATTTGGGAAGAGGAGATACGATTATTCGAGCCTTGCGGTTTATTTTTATTGTTATAAATTGTCCACAATTATAAAAACGAACAATTCTCCCTAGTTGACGCTCGGATTGTGTAAATTTGAGACAATTTGGGGAGAGGAGATACGATTATCCGAGCCTCGCGGCTATTATAGTTACCGATTGTCGACGACTATAAAAACGAGTCGCGAGGCTCGAATAATCGTATCTCCTCTTCCCAAATGATCCATTTTAGTGGACAATCTGAGCGTCGGTAAGGGAGACATTACTGTATATTGAAAAAGTAACTCATAAATGTATCCTTCAAGATCTGAATAATTGTAAATTAAACAGTTGACCTGTCATTTTGACGGGTTCCATAAACCTAATGTTAAACAACTATTTGGTAAAATAAATGTTCTAGATCTGCCTTTATTGCATTCAGAACTATGAACAGAACTAGAAAAACATAGAGGTTCGCAACAGTATTTAGTTTCGCATGCAATAGTTTTCGCGTAAGTCCCGACCAAAGTGAAATTGTTATTTGTGATCCCCGAGCCGCGGATGCGGTTCCTTAACCCCAAGACCATTGCGTCTCCGAGGAAGAGAGATACTAACCCCCGGAACGGGTGGACAGCTATCCCCCTAGGATTGACCAGTCCGTCGGAAACGAGGACCCTGCGTTTCTTCGTCTCGAGATTGGCTACCTCGACGGTAGCGTTGCCGGAGTCGGTCCAGAAAATATTTCTCGAAACCCAATCGACCGCCAGTCCCTCGGGACTGCTTACTTTCGGCAGGAACGTCTCGGCCGATCCGTTGTAATTCAACTCGATTATTCGATTGCCTGCAAAAATAAATCTCATCTAGGCCTTCGGTCTCCTGGGCGACGAGTTCTCCGCGCCGATCTCGCGGAAAATTCCATTCTAATTTCTCGCCCGAAGTTTCCGCGACCTGACCGTGTGCGATCCTCTATCGCGGACCGTTCACGGGATATCAACGAATTACCGGTGATGTCGCTCGCGTACGCTTTCCCGTTCAGACAGTCGATGTCGATCGCGATGGCCATTTGCTGGTACGCTATGTAGATCGGGCTGCCCGGGTTGTCGTAGGTCGGCGCGAACGGAATCCTCATCGTGGCCATTCCTTGGTTGACCAGCAGGAAGTTCGACTCGTGTTTCGGCCGAGGCTTGCAACTAGTCCCGTCCCCGCTGTAGCCCTCGTTGCACACGCAGGCGAATTGATTGTCCCCGGCCGGCACGCATGTCGCATCCGGCGAGCAAAGAGCTGGATCACGTCGACAAGACGATTGAGGAAGACACGTGAACCCGTCGCCGTAGAATCCCTGAAAATTATTCGGTTTTCTTCACCTTCGAACGCGACGCATTTCATCATCCGGATTTACATCGTTTCTGAATAATTTGAATTTCGCTTTTTATGCAGTCATATGTGGATCAACGCCTACGGTTTTCCACTTTGTACTTCGAAAATAATAGTACAGGGTCATGAACCACTTGCGCGATTATATAACCACAATTTTTTTGACAACCCCGTTGATTAACACTTGATCATCTTTCTGATAGAAGAGAAACCAGTTTTTGTTTTCTTCTATGTGCCCATTTACGTTCCAAGTTTGATAACAGAAGAAGAAGAATCAAATTTTTTTTATCGATTTAGAAGAATAATCTTTAATTATGAATAACGAATAATCTTCATATTTAGTAAATTTTGTATAAAATGTTCATCAGAGTTTGATTTGTTATTTTCGGATTTTTTAAAAGATTGTAAACGACATTACGGCTCCGATTGAATAACCTCGCAATTTTCGTGATGGTACAATTCTCTGACCGCAATAATAAGATTCGATCGATTTCACTTCTGTTCAATTGTTTCCCGCGACCCATTTTGCACTATTTCAACAATTAATTGCACCAATACTGTAGATTAATGACAGATTAACGCGTTCACATCTAGTCAATGCTGAGAAACGACTGACAGAGAACACAATAATGGAAAATATGTGATGTGTCCTATCATTTTGATCGAGTGAAATCAGCTCATGTTTACATTCTTTCCTCTAGCTTCGTTCGTGTATAATATACACACTCAAGGTTTACTATGCTCAGTTTAGAGGGCATTTCCAATATATAGGGTGTGTACAATGTACGTATAGTTCACTATATTATGCGAAAGATTCAAAAATATCAAACGTTCTATCATTTTGTCCGATTAAAATCAGCACATTTTTACATTATTTTCTTGAACTCTTTTCGTGCATGAGATACAAGCTCAAGGTTTATTATACTCATCTTTAAGAACATATCGAATACATAAGGTATGTAAAATGTACGCATATTTTATTATATTATGCGAAACATTCAAAAATGGCAAACATCCTATCATTTTGTCCAGCACTGTATATTAACAACGCGGAAATATAAATGCGAATATAATGAGAATGTAAATATAAATAAAAAACTCGCTAAAATGACGCAAGTATGAACACGATGGAACAGATATGAATATATACAAAAACATTGTACAGAAATAAGGAACGAAGATTGGTTTAGCGCTTGGTACGAATAGACTGCGAATCTTACGGACTGATATGAACAAACGAGGTATTCGATGATAAGTGTGGGCCAATCAATAGTTATGCTCGCTGTTTGCCGCATTTGCTTCAGCGCGTGCATCTTGTTTACATCGAGTCCTCGAACTCATTGAACGATCTGCAGATTTGTTATTGTTTGAGTAACATGTCATGATAACGGAGCGACGCGCAGTAACAAATATGGACATAGCTTAATGTTTCGCGCAGAAATTCGAAGTAGGTGTGTATTGTAGATACGGCTTATGAAATAGTAGCGCATCCGGAAATAGGTGCACCTGCGAAAAACTTTCTTTTGTACCGAGCGCGTACGAAATTAATGTTGCAACGATAACGTAGAAATATGTGTATTTTGTAACACGTAATATTTTTTTTTAAAGAAGTTAACATAGCGTCAGATGTATTAACTGCATTTAACTTTTTGCTATCGCGACAGCTCTAGTCTAAGTGAATAATATTAGCCGAACCGTTTTGTTTACCGAGCGGAGATATAATAGCAAAATATATGAACCGATTTATCTGCTCCGCGTACAGATGAATATTAGGCAAAGTATAGATAGGTCCAAACATAATTAGGGTACCGCATGTTAAATGGTAATCCCACCTGAACGATTTCGTTTAAATAATCTTTTGCACATTTACATACTTGATCTTGATATTAATCATAACGTTACACACATAGATTCTTCAAAAATGTATATCATCATTTTCCAATTTAATTGTTACTTCCGTTTTAAATTTAATAAAACTAACATATATACATTCTACAGGAACAAGCGTTTAAAAAGACGAATAACATGTTTTCAATAAAATCATGTCTGACAATTCCTCGAGTGCCATAGTATCCACAAGAATCAGAACCGGAAGTTTCTGATCAGATATGTCAGGTTATATCCTGCTCAATAGCACGCAAGTTCGCCTAATCTCCGACGCTCTCGAAAACGAAGCCACAACCTAGCAGCCGCCAAGATCAAGGTTGTTAATAATCAAGTCTAGCATCGTTGAATAGCTGTCGAACCCTGTGTCTCGTCGATTTTAATGTAACCCTCCGCCGAGACAATCTGCCCAGACAAAGAGAGCTGAAATCGTTCGAGTGGTTAATTTAGGTACAAGGGTCCCGCAATCGCTTCAGTGTTAAATATCGCTGCTCGTCGACCTCGTCCATTGTCCTGTAGGACGATGTCTGGTCATAAACCGTCGGTTGCCAAAGTGGCAGCCTAGTCCGACACATTCATCCATGCGGCGGCTGATTCGTGGAGTCTGTGACTACTTGATGGAGTTCCCGAGTTAGGTTACACTCGGCTTCCCCTAAACTATCGCATTAGCAAACAGAGTAATTTCCACCGGTGATCTCGATCCTGATTTTCGCCGGAATGGCTCTGCAGGCGAACGACGGAGCACCCTAGGTAGCCTTCGATCGCCACCGATACCCTCGGTTTTCGGGCGAAATAGCTGTGCAGGTGAATCGATAAGCCACGCGTACCTGTGTCTATAAGCATGCGACTGTTCGAGAGAGTTTCTCGCGCGAGTTGCTCTTGAGAAATCGTGTAGCAATTTTGCAGCGCGATTGTCCGTGGATGACTATGGTTTGGGACGTTCATTTTTCCTTTCCGCACGATTTCATTAGCCGATCGACCACGACGGTAATTGTATACAGGGTGTCCCAAAATTATGGTACTTGCGGGAAATGAGAGATTCCTGAGGTCATTTGAAATAACGTTTTCCTCAGCGCAAATCCAATCTGCTGTTTTGTTTTCGAGTTATTAACAAAAAGACAGTGACCGATGAGAGACGAGATCAGCCGGCGCGGAGGCGGCCGAGCCAATGAGCGGAACTGAACTTCGTCCGCCTTGCGCCAACCGTGCTAGCCTCTCATTGGTCAGTGTTTTTCGTTGATAATTCGTAAACAAAGCTGCGGATTACATTTTTGCTAAGGAAATAGCTGCTTCAAATAATCTGAGGAATCCCTCATTTCCCAGAAGTACCATAATTTTGAGACACCCTGTATATCACCGCAGAGTCGTACTTTTACCAAAAAGTTAGGCCGTAATGCAATTTTCGAAATGTGTGGTAGCAAAAACCTGTTGCGGTGCGTACGAGTGAATCGGAACCATGTTGGCTTATGTCACATGTTTCTCATTGTGAAAAAGAAATAGTGTTATTGTTTACTATATATATTGTTTACTAACATGTGTATTTATTCACTGACCAAATTTATTGTTAACGTGATTTAGACTTAAATTAATAGTAACTTCATAATTTTGTTCACTTGTCCTATGATTCTGAGCTAGTCATGTGTTCTATGCATTTCAAAGTATCAAATGCAAGTAATTATTTTTAAATATCGTACATGGTAACATCTTTAACCCTTTCATAGGCACTGGGAACTAAGCTTCCCACCGACTTTTCGTTCGCATATGGACGCCAGGCTGAAATATTTCCACCGCTGAAATGTGGCAATTTTTTGAAAATTCATATTGTGCCCAGGAAAGGGTTAATGCGTCAATGATCCTTCAAGAAACCATTTGTAAAACATTTTACCATTAAAATAGATGTCATAGAGATAAACTTCGTACACAAGCGATACAAAATATTTTGGAATAAAGCCTCGCGCTTCCTTGCTCAGTACAATAATGTCTCCCTTACTGACGTTCAGGTTATGTACAGAAATGAACGATTTGGGAAGAGGAGATACGATTATTCGAACCTTGCGACTCGTTTTTATAGTTGTTGACAATCGATAACCATAAAAAACGAGCAACAAGGCTCGAACAATCGTATCTTCTCTTGCAAAATTGTCCCTTTTGTTGTGGACAATCTGAGCGTCAATTAGAGAGACATTACTGTATGTCCTAAATCGTGGCCGCATAAACTGCTCTAACAAGATTCATGACTTAAAATAAGATATTCACTGCGTTATCCAATCGAAAAACGTTACCACTTTTTCCTATCTTTAACAAACAATGTTAAAAATGTCGAGCTGAGGTCGTCGTATTTATATATATTCCAAGTATAAAATTATAGCCAAACATTGGGAAATTATGGATATTTACAAAAAATAGCATATAGCATAAAGCATGGGAGCGTCGATTTTCGAAGTCATGAACTGTGGCCAAATTTTTAGGAAAAGATACCAGAACTGTGCGGCTCTCAAAACACGAACCGGTTTCGTCACTTTTTCAGAGTGATCGCTCCGCGTTTCCGGAGTAATTCGAGCCTCGAAACTACGAAGCAGCTCTCGGGAGTTTTACTCGCGCGTAAACACATGCCTTAAGACACCGAGTGCAGTAATGAGCATACCGGTTGGCAGACGCACGCGAAGTTCGAGGAGGTCTGGTTGTAGCCGCAGACCGCGTCCCTGCCGCAATTATTCAGGACGTTACAGCCGATATGGTCCTCGACGCATTGACGTATCCCGTCGCCGTTGTAGCCCTCGATGCAGACGCATAGGTAGCCCCCGTCTCCAGCTGACACGCATTGTGCGTTCACGTGGCACTGCATCGGATTCGTCGAGCAATCGGACACCACGCACCTTTCATCCACCATGCTGTAGCCAGGTGAGCAACTGCACTCGTGCCGGGAGTTGCTCGGATTGTACGAGCACATCTCGCCTTCCGTGCAGTCGGCGTTCGAGCTGCACTTGTCTGCGTTGCAACAATAAAATGGCACGTGAAGCAAACGAAGAACATTCCCGGAAACGTCGAAACTCGTTTGGCACAGCGGTGGCTGGGGACAATTTCGCGCAGGAGCATGTTAACGATTTCCTACCGCCCATGCTGGTTCAAACGGTATAATATCGATGTTTTAAATAATATCATTGTGCTCGAGTATGTCTACTTGTGGTAAATTATTGAAATTGTAATTTCTACTATTGTAATCGTAGAGATTGTCTACTATTGAAATTGTAATTTCTGCTATTGCAATCGTAGAAATTGTCTACTATCGAAATTGTAATTTCTTTACGTCGATTTCTTCAAAATAGAAATTAATTGTTCGCGACAGGGTTCGATTTCTCTGGGCTAAAATACGGAATTAGAATGAAATAACAATAAAATCGACTTAAAATGCGAAATTCTGACAAAGTTATTATATAATATACTTCAAGTGGTGGCTACTGTTTTAGTATAACTAGTGGTAACATGTCATCGATGTCAAATCGACTCCTGTAATTCGTACGAAAATTAACGGCGCCTTGTCAAATTGACTCCTTATCTCTAGCGGTATCACTATTGATATGCAGTCAGTCCGACGTCAAGCTACGATTAATTGATATGGCGTCAATTGCACTTCAAGTCGCCACTATTCAGACAGAGTCAATTTGATATCAAGTCACCATTATTGATATTAATATGACGTCAAGTCACTAGGATACGGAGCCAATTAGTGTTAGGGGTCCAATTTGACGTACATCACCATTCTAAGGTTAATTGTAATTCATGTTAAGTATGCATCATCATCGGTTCCGGAAGGAGGTGGTAATACGATATTTCACTATGGAATGTAAAATAAGGTTCGAACTAGTTTGCAAGGTTTGGGACGATGCTCATACAATCGGGCATGCTCGTTCATGTCAAGGGCATGTTTATTAAGTGGATTAAGCAGTGGAGAGGGTGACGACGACTCTGGATGCATAGGAGGAAATAATTGTTCTTGCTGTCGCGAGACGTTCACAGTACAGTGAATAGAAGTGCACGGGATGTAGTAAGGGTTAGAGAAGATTCATTCTAAAGTAAATTCATCATCTTATAGCATTTAACCGATTTTACAGTAGGCGAAGGGTGCCTATTGAATCGTGTAGCCAAAGCTGAATGTTCAGAATTGAAAAACGGACATGTAATATTTCAGGGCTCCCAAATTAAGAATGCTTAACAAACTTGTTTTCGTATCTCTGGATTGGTTAATGATTGCTCTATGGTTGAACATGCGGCGTTCTTCGATCTCGGCGTGCATAGCAAGCAAATAAAAATGGCGTCGCTATCGTACGCCAAAAGGTGCCAGAAAATGAGGAAACGGTGACAAACAATGAAGAAACGGTGACGAAAGAACCAAACATTTAAGGGTGGTAAGGAAAGAACGTGACAAATATTTAATATGACGACCGATAGGACTGCAAGTGGTTCCGTCTCCATCATATCCTGGATTGCAAACGCATTTGGCCAACGGCTCCTCGGACTGGCAGGACGCCTTCGGGTCGCAGATGTCCACCTCCATACAGGACACTTCTGAGCCAGAATAACAATTCGATGTCAGTTCGTCCGTCATCGACGTGTACGGTTTCCGCGCGGTGGGAGATTATGATACACACGTTTCACCGATAACTATGCAGCGAAACCAGCATGACCAATACCACTAACGCGACTCGACAACAATAGTTCATTCCTTGGTCCTTATCTGTCACTTTGGAACGAAAATTTAAAGTTCAGCACGCGTTGACAAATTATCGAATCGTTACAGTCATTTTCATATTTTTACGTTATTGCATCTGATTTTTTTTTTTAATTGAGATAAGAATCCTGAGGTAATGATGCCACCGGTTCTTGAATTTAGCTCGTCGTTAATTAGAGAATCACATAATGTAACGCAGATAATGGCGCAAAAGAAATTACGATCATCTTAAAATTATAGAGGTCTGTTTTAAAAACAAACATTCCAAAAATTGGAAACCATTTTTTCTTCGTCTGTATTTGTGCGCAATTTGCGCAACTTTATTTTACTCTGAACAAATCGAATCCTTTTGTTGGATTCTCCCAGTACAGTAATGTCTCTCTAACTGACGCACAGATTGTGCAGAAAAATGGATAATTTTGGAAGAGAAGATACGATTATTCGAGCTTCGCGGTTCATTTTTATAGTTACGAATTGCCAACAACTATTAAAAAACGAGCTACAAGCCTCGAATAATCGTATCTCCTCTTCCCAAATTGTCCATTTTTGTGCACAATCTGAGCGTCAGTAAGGGAGACATTACTGTAATATTGTTGGGTCGAACGTTGGTCGAAGTTGGCCTCGCTGAATTTTCGTCAGTGAGAAAACACGGTCTATGAACATCTACCAGAATTGAGAAATGCGCAAAACTGAAAAATCGTACCTGTTTTCGTGCACTCGACGCCATTTCCGTTGAAGCCGGGATTACAGCGGCACTCGTAGTCACCGGTACTCGTTACGTATACACACTGCGCGTAGGGATGACACCTGTTCACCACGTTGCACGGAACTGGACATAAGCGTGCGCAATTATGATAATTGGCTGGACTGTCTCACATACAAAATTTATGAAGCCATTTCGCGGATCAGTTGCATTTACGATCGGAGAAAATGCGTGCGATTTTCCTGTCGCCGGTACATCTCGACATACGTTTCCCACAGTTTTGCAAAGATAGTGCGACAGCCATGATCGACAGATAGTGCGACAGCCGGAGACTTCCGTCTAATTCATCGAAGTAAAATGCCTTTCGTTTGCAAAATATTGAAGCTGGAATGAGAGCTTCTTTGATCTCGCGAACGTAAATTTCGGAAATATACGTACAACGTTATTTACGTAAAAATTAATTTATGAATGCATGGATAAACAAGACCACGTTATTTTTATCGTGGTTATAACGAATCCGCGCGAATTTTCTCCGAAAGTTAAAACGATCGAATCTTTCCAATTACGCCTGAAAAGACGTTCCAGAATTTTTCCGACGTTCCGACTGTTGCTTTGAAGTCTCGATTCAATTACTTATTGGAAATAATATTAGCCGCCGCTCTTTTAAACGATACGAGAAACGCCTTAGCGTGATTAAAAGTTTCCGCGGGAACCGAAATTTCACATTTAATGGCCAGTCGAAAGGTCGACAGACGGATTCGATCGTTCAGGCGTAAGAATAAAGTAGAACGTAAGCGGGATTAATTAAAGTGTGCGTGAATTGTAGCGTTCGTGTCGCGGATTGTTAATCGGCCGAATTAGTAAAAGCAAAGCGAGAACGTCGTACAGTGAACTCCTGATGGGCCCATCGTTTCGTGGTTGTATCCTGGTCGGGGCATGCAAATCTCCTCCGTGCGGTTGTAATCGTATCCCCAGGGGCATATGCAGTAGTCTTCCAAGCATTCCGGGATTGGGCGTGCCGATACTAGAATGCACGATGCAAAACCGATCGTCGCTAGCGGTCAGCGAGTTTCTCGACTCTGCTATGGTAAACTGTCTCGCATCACGTATTCGTGCAATCGCTATCTGCCCGAATCGTATTTTACATGCGATTAAACGCCATGCACGTCTTTCGGTCGTTGTCGATCCTTTGAGGACTGGTCAGAAAAACATTGATCTCCGGTTCTTGAACACAGTTCCGTGGTTAGAAGGAAAGTCGCCGCGATTCTTAATTTCAGAGATTTAAATCGATGCATTGATTGAACTGTACCATATAGGATTTACGTATTTATCCAAAAAATACAACATCGTGAACAGAAATTCTATAGACTCGACGAAATCATGTAATTTGAAACGCGAAATACGAAATTTGAAATACGTAATATTTTTTATCAGAACTTTGAACGACAATATTTCGGAACATGTGACTTGCAGCGTTCTTCCTTGCACCACAGAGTTGTCGCTAGACTGCGGATTTGATGGATATATGATAGAAATGAGTGCAATACTCTCTCCCTCAATAGTTGTCGATATCACCGAATAATTTTAATACGTGGAGAGAGAAATAAACAAAGCACAGTTATCTCCTTACACACTACTTCTCTCTATAATGTTGCTGTCCTTAGTTAAATTGTCTTGTTCATAAATTTACCACTTTTCCGGATGTTTTAAAATCGTATTTGCAACATCGCGCGTCTTTTACCTTTTAATCAAAACTAAAAAAAAATCGATATACTTTATAGAGTTCCAAATGTAATTCCACGTATTTGTTTTCACTTATTTAAAAGCGATTTTATTAATTTAAAGCTTCATTTCTTGGATGATCAGAAACGTTAGTTAGGACAATTTAACTAGGAAGGGCAGAATGACAAACTTTTTAGTATGTCTTTAACGAACTGCGTTAGAAGAGTCGCATCTGAAATACATACGAACAAGAGCATGCTTGATTACTATCGTCGTAAGCGTTCAAACGCGATTAACACGTTCAGTGCTGAATATCAACACCGAAAATTACTTTTCAACACCGAATTTCATTTCAATCTTGAAACCGCAAGTAGAAAGATGAAATTTACCAGTGGAAATATTAGACCAACTCTTTTGTATTCTAAAGATCCCAGTAACATTCAATTTGTTTGATATATCACAATAAGAATGAATTTCAATACTCAGTTAAAAATTAGTATCACCCATCTGTGACCGATGCGATACCGAACGTGTTCAGAAGAGAGCGAGTATTATAAATCGAATGCAAAATAGTAGAAGAATTTAAGAAATGAGTAAATACATTCCTTTTCAATTTACAAAAATTATTGAGAAAGAATAATGTTGTTAAAGATGCAGACGATTTTCACTTTGCACAAAAGTCCGCAGTCTAGTTACGATACCTGGTTAGCTGTCCAAGTGTCCGATCAAAGCCAGCGATAAAGATTTTGATCAGGATCTTTTCGTTATCAAATCATTGGAATAAGCTTGTAACAAATGATAAATCCAAATATTGTTTCACTTGTAGGAAATTGTGAATTGCGAGGAAGTTAATTATCGCAGAGCTGTGAAAGAAATTCATTTCGCATCTCAACTTGCGATACTTCGCTAAATGGCTCGTGATAAAAATATGTTAAAGCGAAATTATTGTACAAGTAGATTGTGGAACTTCTCGCTAATTTACATCTCTACGATGGAATTCGAACAAACGGAAATCAAACGAAACTACTGGCTTCCACCGACCGCGGTGACTTGAAAGTTAAATGTAACTGCACCGACGCGCGTTTTACGATGCCCACGCCGCACAAAAGGCTCCAAACGCATCAAAGCAGCGGTTTATACGGTTCCGAGCTGAACGACGAGCATGCACCGTATTTCTTCCGCGAGAATTCAGCCTTCTGCGGGCGCGCTCCGTTTCAAAGGAGATTAACAGTAAGTAAAAGTAACAAAGAAATCATTGCGACCCGGCTCTCGCGGTAAAAATTGCATCGGTCCGGATTGAAGAACCGTACTCTCGAAACGTACACTTTTCCGCGGCTGTGTCGATTCTCCCCCCGGGGAAAGTTTGCTCGGCTCGAGCTCCGCCGAACCTTTTCCCGCGCCCGTGTTCCTTCTTTCCGCCAACTTTTTTCACGCCGGCGTAACTTCGTCCTCAAAGGATTGAACTTTAAGAAGCTTATACTTCCCGTAGCGTTTCAAACTCGTAAACGATTAAGAGTCTCGTGCAAGTGAAGTTTCCACCGCGTCGCGCCGCATTCCTCGAGGCGGGATCGCGCGGGCAAAGATCGCAGCGCGCCAATTCGGCGAATTACACGGGTCCGCGGACGAAGTCCGGATAATTCGCCGAGGGATCGGAGTCCCGCCGATATTATTCCTGATACTCACGGTCTCGCTGGTAGTAGACGGTCCTCGACTCCTCCTCCTGGCGCACGCATTCGTAATCCCGGTACTCCCAACCGCCCGGGCACCAGCACCTATTTTGCAAGCACTGCGGTTGCGGCGTGTCCGTCGTGGACACGTCCGTCTCAGGCTGGCACGTGTAACCATCCCCTGAGAACAATTGTAATCATTCGGATGGAAGTCGATCCCAAAGACAAGCGAATCACGAATTCACCGGACGAAGTCAACGATAAAAATCATTTTCTCGCGGCACCCGTTCTCCCTAGAAATTGTTCGTCGGGAATCCCTTGGACTCGGTCGACCCACGAGTATACTCTGATTTTTCTTCCATGAGAACGGACCGTGCGATATACGACCGTCCATCAATCTGAACGAGTCTCTTTTTTTATTAGGTAAATTGTAACGCTGTTTACGCGATACTCTTTACACGCGATATCAATTTACAGCAGCCAGAAAATGTATTTTCCTAGAAATTTGAAAAGCGACTTATACACCGATAGGAAAAGTTGTGGTGTGCGTTTTCTACAAGACGGTTATTATTATTTTGCGATGTTGAAACGCGACGGTTCCAGGGTAGTGTTCTTTAAAGACTATAATTGTGATAATTGAAAGATGCATTTACGAAGAATTTGTCCAAGAAGTTTCTTTCTTTAGATTTATTTGCTTATTAACCTTTTGCACTCCGTTGCAAGTAACACATATATTGAAAAACTAACTACTCGTAAATGCACCCTTCACGATCTGAATAATTGTAAATTAAACGGTCGACCCGTCATTTTGACGGGTTCCATAAACCTAGTGTTAAACAATTATGTGACGAAATGTTCTAGATCGTCCTTTATTGCCTTCAGAACTATTTGAATGGTTTAAATCAGAACGCGACGCCCAGAAACCGAAAAGTTTCTACTTCTAATTCTAAATTTGTAATTAAGCTAACCGAATAATTTGCTTTGAAGACACAGCTGGAGAAAGCCTGCTCTCCGCATTCAATCGTGGGATCAGCACGTAACATAGCACGATGAAACTTGTTATTTACTGTTTTTGGTGCTGCTAACGACATCGCTGGCTTAATTAAGTCTATCGCTTCAAACAGCTTCATTAGCAAAAACATTCCTTTCATTTCATTCGTACGCTGGAAAACTCCGCGTAGAATCGTAGAAGAGAATCACAGAGCCGTGTTCTATTCGAGAGGGAACGTAACATTATCTTTTCGCAAGAGTTTCCTCGAGAGCTCTTTGTCAACATTGCGAAAGGGAACGTTCTTTAACGACGTTTGAAAACGCAGAAGCAAAAAGATCGACATAACGTACCAAGAAAACCGGGCAAGCACATGCAGACCACGGGTTTATCCTCGTTCAGGATGCAGATGGCGTTTGAAGAGCAGTTGTTCTCGACTTCGCAGAAACCTGCCGGAAGTCGAAAATAATACAAACGGTCGGACATATGTTCAGAGAACAGTATACGGTAATGTCCTCTTAACTGACGCTCAGATTGTGCACAAAACTGGACAATTTGGGAGGAGGAGAATACGATTGTTCGAGCCATGCAGCTCGTTTTTTATATTAGGTCTACCGGAAAGTTCTGTCCGTTTCAGAAATGAAAGGAAATAATAGATTTTTCATAAATTTAGTAATATTTATATTGTACAATATAATTTCCGTCGTTACTTATGACCTATTGCCAGCGTGATGGCAATTTGTGAGCAACATTTTTCAAAAATATATGTCTCAAATGAATATGTGCATATCTATCGAAATTTGCGATGACATTATCGGACAGAACTTTCCGGTAGACCTAATAGTCGTTGACAATTCGTGACTATAAAAATGAACCGCAAGGCTCAATCGTCCGTTTTTGTGGACAATTTCAGCGTCGATTAGAGAGACCTTACTGTATTTCTTTTTTTTGTTCTTTTTTTACGAGAGAAATCTGTCTTGCCTCGCTGGATAGGATAGCAACCCTGCTCCGTTTCCTCGAAACCCGATGTACAAACGCAATTAGGCACGCCGTCGATCATCACGCAGGTCTTGTAATTGTCGCAGCGAACGTCCTCGCAGGAGGGAATCTCTGGATTTCCAACAGAAGATGAACCGGTTACTGGCAAAGCGTAAAACAGAACTCGCGGGACAGATATTGATTTTCTCGGTTGAGTCTCTTGTTCGCGGTTGGTACGGAATTATCATGGAATGGTAACTTTTTCGGTGTTTTCGATTCTGCACTTACTATCGCAAACCCGGCCATCCCCGGAGAAACCAGCCCGGCACTCGCAGGTGTGGCTACCCTCTTGGTTAATGCACTGCGCATCCGGAGAACACATGTGATTGCCGGCTGTGCATTCGTCCACGTCCACACAGGTCGCGGTGCCGTCCTCTTCGTAGAGATAATGGAATCTGCGAAACGAGTTGCATTTTTAATCGGAGAACGAACTCCACGCTCAGCCTGGTAGAAGATGTAAAACGAATTGTCAGCGGTGTGACGAATGAACTGCGGACTTTATGCATTTACGACAAAAATGAACAGGTCGACTGTAAAACAGTGGACCAATTAAAAGAATTAAAGAGAGTCATCGTATTATTTTCAAGTTACTGAAATTGTTAAAAAGATAAAGAACTTTCTATCTGACAACTGGTTGTTGCAATTCGCAAATACAATGTTCGAATTATAGTAATGTCTCCCTAACTGACGCTCAGATTGCCCACAAAAATGGACAATTCGGGAAGAGGAGATACGATAGCCTTGCGCCTCGTTTTTGTAATTGTTGAGAATCGATAATTATAAAAACGAGGGGCAGGACTCAAATTGATCGTATCTCCTCTTCCCAAATTGTCCATTTTTGTGCACAATCTGAGCGTCAGTTAGGGAGACGTTACTGTAGTTTCTCCGAGACAGTATCAGAGAAGTCTGCCTTTCAAATTGCGAAGATCCCAATGTGCGTTACGAACAATTCGGTAAAAGTATGATATTTAAACTGCGGATCTTTATGCAAAATGAAACTCTTCCTCGTCGGTTACATAAAATAGAAGTTGCACAGAAATGTACTTCTTCTTTTAATGACGTCAACACGGTGACAGTAATGCAACAGTATTTATAGATTCCTGTTTGTGTCTTCGCTGTTTTATTCTTCCATTTTTGCTGTAAATGCATAAAATCCGCAGTCTAACGATGATACACTGTCGGAGTACGTATTGTTTATCGCGGAGAGAGATGCAAGAATTGTGACGATGTTGAATAGTTGGGATACAAGCACAACACGAAATATCAACAGAAGAATGTATGGCGATGGACTCGCACACATTGAGACATCGATTGCAGTAATCAATTAAAACGAGTGCATGCTCGGGCGTAGAAGTGACGGAGAATATTATCTTGGCGGTCTCAAAGTGTGTGTAGCAAATGCATGTTAAGGTTAAGTAAGTTTTGAAAACTATTCCACTTATACTTCTAGACGGCGACGCTAACAAAATATAAGACAAAAAGAAGACAGTAAAGCCGAATGCAATGATTCCCGTAATTTCAATAAATCTGCAGCTTCAGGATTTAATCGTTTAATTTTCTTCTTGTAGTATTTTATTCGTATCGTTGAAATATGTGGATCCGCTGCAGAATTATTGAAAGAATAACAAAACGGTAAGATTAATTAGCATACTCTACATTTGATCGAAAGTTCGAACTGTTGAAATTTACCAACTACGTGCAATGCGTACAGAGACCTTACAAATAGTTTGCAACATTATATTTAAACAATACTTTTTTCACAAAAAACGTCAATGAAAAGTAATTAAAGATTATTGTTTAACAAATGCAAAAAAATATTGAATTAGCTATAGTTGAGAATAACTATGTTTCAAATATTTTTGGTGAAAATTTCATTGCAATATCTTTGATGGTTCAAAAGAGTTATAACAGAATGTCATTGAATTTCTCGATCCAGCCCACTGTGTGCCGTGTGTCGTTATTCGAATCGCATACCGCAATCGTGATCGTGTACGTAGCCGTGTTTGCAATGGCAGACGTAATCGTTATCGTGTAGTACTCGTCGCGTCCTGCGAGCGCGTCCTTTTATCGGTGTACTGGTCGAACGTTACGAATCTTCTTTCGAATTCGTTTATGTATACAGCGTCTAATGCCCGCCGATCGTCCTAGCATCGTCGCGAACTAAAAATCGCGACGCTCACGTACGCACGCACACACGCGTTCGTCGCGTGGGGTTAACGCACGGTAGTCCGCGAGCAATACCGATCAGCTGTTATGATTCCGGAGGTCGCTCCAAAATCGTAACACGCTCGCCGATTCTCCGACCGTTAACCCTCGGCTCTTACATATGTAAGAAAGTGGCATTTTGAAAGTGGCATAAGTCACTTTGTTTTTAAGTCGATACATTTAAGGGTTCGCGTTTTAACACGTTTAAAAATATTGATGCTAACTTTTTGAGAAGATTTACTTGTATTTGTTATCTCAGGATACTGATATTTTTCTCGGTACAAATAATTTCGTATAAACATTAAAAAATCACCACTTTTCACATTACGGTAAAAAGTGACTTATGCCACTTTCAAAATAAACGGCTCATATATAGTATAAACGCGTCGATTAGAACAACAACTGAAAGCCAATGTCGCGTTTGAAATTTGTACGATGCTCGGGTCGACCGTTATAAAGTCGTTCGTACACATAGACGATTGTTTCGAAAAGTATCACACTGTACAGAGTTTAAGAAATACAAATCGAAGCTGTGAGCAAAATTTGATCAACGAATCACTCGAATAATCAATTAAACCTCGAACCGCGAATTTTGGATTTTTCGGCATGAAATCCACTTTTATTTGTTGTGCAAATGCGTCCTGAATATTAGCTTAAGAAGACTATAAAAAGGAAGACCAAAAAGGAAGAACTTTCCAAAATTAAGAATTAGAAATGTTTCAAATTTGGTTCTTCTTTTGATCAATTTTACAAAATATTTAGAACGTTAATTCCACGTGGCCCGTGGTTGAAGGGTTAATCAATACGTGTTAGAATCTTTCCACCTTTCTACCAAATACATTAGTGTCTCCCTTACTGACGCTCAGATTGTCCACTAAAATAGACAATTTGGGAAGAGGCTTGTTTTTATAATTGTGGACAATTTATAACTATAGAAATAAACCGCAAGGCTCGAATAATCATATCATATAAATAACAATATCTCCTCTTCCCAAATTGTCCATTTTTGCGGTCAATCTGGGCGTCGATTAGAGAGACGTTACTGTACCCGCGAAGGGTCGAATTTTATCCGACAGCGTCGCAAAAGTATTCTTATCAAGAATATCTCCGCGCGAAATGTTAAATTAAGCGGAACAGTTTGCTTACCCAGAGTTGCATTCGCATTTGAACCTATCGCCAACGACGACGCAATTACTATAGTCGGGGCAGGTCTCCTTTCCCTTAATGCATGGGTCCTCCTCCTCGAGCGGCGCGACCTTCGTGTTTACGGCGAACCGGATAATGCCCTCGGTGGCCTCGTAAGTCGTCACACCTCTGAAGTACTTGAGCCTCGTTGTGTCGTCCTCGGGGTCAACGAGCAGGTAGGAACACTCGTTATAAATGATCGTCTGGTCCAACGTGAAGACCATATCCCGTTCCCCGGAACCGTCGTTCAATTTCGAAATTCGTTCGCTCTGAGCGCGAATTATGCCCGATTGCACTCTGGTATAAAGTTCATCGTAGTCGCCGTGGCTGACCCGGGTGTCCCTCGACAGTTGCGGCAACGTACCTATCACCTCCGCCTCCATCTTCAACTGGCCGAACACGTCCAAGCCGAGGTAATTGTTGCGAATCGTCACCTTGTCGCCCGTCGAGCCGAACGTCAATACTGCCGTGTGGTTGAAGAAGCCGCCTGAAATAAGCGATTTGTTAAATTCAGGGGATGTCCTTGAAGTCACCGTTCGTCGATTACGCAGGCCGGGCGATATGTTCCAAGCCGATTGGACGGAATATGATGTCAGCTGAATTTTTGTTGACATTAGACGGCGCAAGGAGGGGGCTTTTCTTAAGTATGCAACAAATTATATTTACGGAAATCGCATTTCCGAAGGGAAACTGCTAGATGAATTTTCCGGAAGAAAATAGATTAACGTGAATTGTTGTTTTTTGAACCTTTGTTAGATTATTCATTCATTAATCCTTGGACTTTTAAGCTTTAACCTCCGCTTAAGGGATACACTTATGAAAAGTGCTATTAACATGGTTTTTTCTGTCCGAGGTATAAGGTATATTTTATTTATACGATAAACGATTTACAAAGAGGGTAGTGTATAAAATATAACTTATAAAAATAAAATTTACGAAAGAACATTCCTAGGACAAAGATACACGTTTAAAATTCTGTGGATATTTTTTGTTCCTCCCTTGAGTATGCTAAGGTTAATCGCGTCTAAGCGAAAGTGCTGAATAAATAGTCGAAAAGAAAATAGACCGACGTGCTATATTTTGTTATTTTAATTTGTTTTAAGACTGAGCTACGCGTACCTGTCAGTTCATAGCCATTCTTCGTCTTTCCAATAGGTTTCGCGAACAGCCAGCCAATCACTTCACCGAGACTGCCGAGCAGTTGGAAGTTCGGGCCGATCTCATCCGGCACACGGGACAGAGCGGTGTACGTTCTTCCATCCTTTGTTTGGACATAACACTGCAAATCTCTCGCTGGGAATTCAACATTGTTGATCGTGCCGGAGATGCGGCCAATTACACGAAGTGGGACATCTGCAAACATTTGCCACCCCTTCCAATTCCTGTGCGGCCACTTCAAGAGGTATTTAAGCTAGCGCTCGAATTGTTTCACCAGGGAACTGCGAGACGTTTCGCAAACTGCATGCTTTCATTTACGAAATGTTAAAACTCGGGAAATTGAAATAGCTGGACTCCGCGCTGACTTGAAATTCTTAGCTGTCCAGAAACTAAAATATTTAAACGAAGTGCTCGACTGTTTGATTTCAATTACCTAATGGACTAGAAACTACAATACCAAGATCAAATTCTTGACTGTGCACTTTATTTACCCAGCCAATTAGTGTAACTGAAATACTAAAATAAAACACTCGATTGTATTTTTGTATTGCGTGCTGTGTGTTGAATTGACTGCGTGTATCGTCGCTAGAATGCGGATTTTGTGCACTTATAACAAAAGCGGATAGGTGCGATAAGAAACTGAAGATGCTGGAGGAATTTAAGAATACTGTTGCACCGTCGTTGATTTCACAAAAGTGAATAGGTGCAATAAGACACTGAAGATGCTGAAAGAATTTAACCAGTTAACTTCGTTTCATTTCGTCTTGACCTCTAAACATTTTAAACATATTAAAATTCACGAATATAATTTACTTTTCGCCAGAATTACAATTTAAATATCGAATTGTAACAAAATTTTACGAATGACGCATATAATCGTCATGATACAAAATTCTGCCACATCTCCATGACTGATATAGTCATCGAACACGCTTAACTGGTTAAGAATGCTGTCTTGCACCGTCGTTGATTTAAAACAATTATTGAAAGAAAAGCTTAATTATTATTTCTGTCTTCTTTCTCTGTCGTGGAAAGCTTTTATTTTGCACAAAGATCCGCAGACTAACTGTCGAACAGCCATAACCACGTTGACTTTAAGAGCCTGCGAACAAAATTCCACGAACACGTTTACAAAAGGCTCGATTTCGCTGGTTCCTGGGCGAGTGTCCTCGCGGGTTAATTCGCACTGGCTTTCTTGTTTCGGTTGACTTTGAATCAGGGGTCATCGAAAACCCGTCAGAGGAAGGGGGCCGCGTTCAAAAGGTTGCGTCCCGCGAATCTTGAGTTTCACGGGGTCATCGAGGGGGCAGCGGAGGCTCGTAATCCCTGAATAGATCACAGAGACCGTCCCCGCAGAACCGACCGTTATTGGACGGCGTTTATATCGCGACGCGACGCTTCTCCAAAGGAGAGAGGAGTGGTTAAAATTGCGAGCCACACGGTCGACCCGTTCGAAAACGGATTTTTACGTTCCGGGAGCGGATCAAAGGGACGCGAGCTCGCGGATAATTAGGGGCCTCCTCGAGTCTCGCGCGACAGCCGCGATATGCTCACCATTCGGCTGACAGGATTTCCCGTTCCCGAAGAATCCTTGCTTGCAGTGGCAACAGAACCCGACCTCGTAGTCCATGCACGACGCTTTGCTGTGGCAAGTCGTTGCTCCGGTTCTGCAGCTGGCCACCTGGTTCGTTGCGCTGATGTCTGTGTAACGCGTGACGTTCACGTGTGAAACTGTGCTACATGCTCCAAGCGATCCTCGAATGCAACGAGATTTCGGTTCAGAGGAAAACTTGGAAACCAGCGGGACCTTTGCCGCTTCCTCCTCCCTTAATTAGCGCGTAACTTGGACAGTTATGAGCGCAGCGTACGTACACGGTATCAAATTAACCCTCCGCGCACTAATGAAATTTCAAGAAACACGCCTCTGATTCCGGGAACAGACGCGTACTGTAAGATGCTTTTTTATTTCTGGGGAAGTTGGACTGCGAGATTGTAACGGAGAAATCGAGTGTACATTCGAACAATTAAATTTAACTCTTGCGACGTTTGTTAACCCTTTGTGGATAAGTTGCTCTAATTAATGATAACGATTATGTACTTCTTTCCTGTATCTTCTTAAGCCTCATATGGTGTTCATTTCTGGGAAAGTTGGATTGCGAGATTGTAAGGGAGAAATCGAGTGTACATTCGAAGAATTAAATCTGTCTCTTGAGACGTTTGTTAACCCTTTGTGGATAAGTTGCTCTAATTAATGATTACTTCTTTCCTGTGTCATCTTAAGCCTCTTATGGTGTTCATAACTTGCACTAATAGTGTCCGGATCTTTGGAAACTGCACTATGATACAACGATTTTAAGCTCATTCTTCGAAACGATATAACAATTAATTTAACAGTACAAAAGAGAAAGTGAAAATTTATTTTCAAAGTTCAATAAGTTTGATTGGTACAAGTTATTGAAAACGTTATTACAAGTTTAATCGTTTCAGTCCCGAGGTTCTCTTTGGTTCTCTTCGCAATCAATTAAGACAAGCGCTATTACGCTTTTCGACCGTGTTTTTTGAATAACCCCCGGGACTCAGACGGTTAACACGTTCCGTGCCGAGCTTTTTTTACTCGAATCTTCACACTTTGATATTTTACTAAAACTTGATGTATTATGTGCAATTATTAATTCTCGTACACATAACAACGTAACAAAAACTTATCAACGCCCACTCTTGCGGTGGAAATTGATTCTTCGGTTCTAAATTTCTTGTAAACAATTTGTTCAGTTCACTAAGTAAACATGCAAGCGTGTACCATGGATGGTACACGTGGCACGGAACGTGTTAATACACCGTCAAAGGGTCAAGTGATATTGTTCAGGTCCCAACGAAAAGTATTTCAACCTACAAATTCCTTAAAAATTTTCTACAGAAGCTAAAACACGTCGATTCGATATTACTTTTACCCCTACGCATGTCATTGATTTTAACCATATTGCTTCGGTTCCAGTTTTTCCTCTTCGCGAATTCTTAGCATTCCCTTCGCTCCGTTTCATCTTAAGAATAGGAACTCACCCTCAATGTTATCCGGTAGTTTAACTTCGTCGTCGTTCAATGCTGGACCAACTCGGAACAGCCATTGTCCCGGTCTGTTCACGTTCGACCACCTACAGGACATTAGGATTTAGAATGTCACCGGCGCAGTGAATCACTCGAAGTGAATCTCTCGTTAAGCAGTCTACTTCTGACTCACTTGTCGGCGTTCTGAATCTGATCCGTCCCGGAACCCTTCACGGTGTACATTCTTCCTTCGCTCATAAATCCTGCCTGCGCCTTCGCGTCTGGCAGGCCGCTGGGGTGCGATTCACCTTGGATCCACTGGATACCATTATCCGGGTACAGTAGCTCGACGTAGGAATGCGTGCCGTTCGACGAGATCGCTACTTGGTAAGTGTTCACCTAACAGAATTCGAATAACGTTAGGAATTCGTCCGGTGTCGCGAAGATTGACCGCTTTCCGTGAATCCGATCGAACAATGCTAACCGATGACTGCAATCATTTACTTGGCGATAAATGATTCAAAACTATCGTTTAATACGAATTCCTGTACGAACCGTCTATAGTTCAATGGAGCATTGAAATCGCATACCGATTTATCCTGTTTTATTAATCTAATTGCATTTTTTGTTACAATGTTGCTGAAGTATCTTGTTCTGTTGTCTCTCCTCCCTGATGCAGGAGGTTATACATCGTCATTTTTAACTGATACTTCACACATCAGAGCGAATTCAGTCTTTCTTTATATTGTGATATTATTGTTAATTTGCTACGTGTATATCCTTTATACCCATTTAACACTTTGACCGCGATGTTGTCCATACTTGAGTGATGGAATTATTTGCTCGGATCTGAAGATCAATTTGTACGCTAATTATTAACCATTTGCACTCGAGTGGTGATTCTGAGGCACCACTAAAATTTGTTACATCACGTTTTAAGATCATTTTTATATCAACAAAGTTTAGATTTAAAAAATCTGTTAAGAGTGTAATTGTTGTGTGACTCCCAAGAGTCAATTTCACATGCATAAAATGCATTTTGCCATATAAAATGAAAACACTATAAGTTAGAAAAATAATTTTATATTTACAGGTAAAATAGCATCGAGTGCAAAGGGTTAATATAACGTAATAGCGCAAGACACGCTGTAAGATATATTCCGTGTGTATAAAATAGATGCAAGAATGTTGAAAATACGATTGATGCCACACAACTCGACTTTTCAATTTTAATTTAATTAAATAAAATACTGTAATGTTATGAAATTCTTGAGATGGTTTACGTGGCGATCGAAGCGTTAGAAAACTCGGATCAGAGAAGGGTAATAATGAAGAGTTACGGTCAAATGTGACACGAAATAAAAGAATGATAAAATATATATATATATATATATCATAAGATATAATAAGATATAATAATAATAATGAGAGATAAGATCTTGTAGAGATCGAAAAGAAAAACGAAAAAGATCGATCGCGAGTGACGAATCGACATGCAGGACTATTCTCGCAGAAGCAACGGGAACTGAGAAAGGGTGGCTGGAAAGTTGACAATAAACAATTTCGTATCGCATACCTTGTCGCTCTTCTCGTTGAAGTATCCAACGTCCAGCCAGGTGGCTAGGAACACGTGCGTGGGCACGAAATCAGCCGCGTCCTTGAAAGCGTGTCGCACCATTCCTCCGGCTCTCGCGAGAACTTCCGGTGAATCTGTTTCGCCGTAATAGACCCTTCCGGAGCCTCTCGTGTCGACGTGGGTGTAGAGCGGCGCGATAACCGGATCGTCCAGCGGGAACGGGATGTTGAAGAACCTTTGCATCGCTCTAGCGAAGGAGAGGACGCCATTCCCGTTCACCTGGAACGAGGTTGGATAAACCCTTTTAACCCGTTCCTCCTTATCGAGCGAAACCTGGTCGAGAGGTTGCGCCACCGAGACCTGGAGAATTCTACGAGGCTCGGTAATTAAAATTAGATAAACTGCTCGTCCTTCTAACGAAATTCGAGATCTGCAACACTGTTTGGTCTTCAACCACGTACATAATGGATAGCCGCGTCACCCATTTGTGGGTGCAATGAAGTATTTTCATAAATGTTTTAATACTATTATGCTATGATCTGAATATCAGCGTGTCGACGGGAGTAACAGAGAAATAATTAGCGTCGAGTGATTTAGGGATTTAATCAGATCTTACAGGAACGTCATCTGGCTGTTTTATTGTCATCAATATTTAAGCACTCAAGTAAACGTGCATATTTTCTTAATTAAATCTTAATTAATCTTGAATTAATGAAAAAGTTCTGATCGTTGAAACTGTAAAAATACTGCAACGCAAGGGGGTTAAGAAAGAGAGAGAGCGATGCGACGTCGAATTGCCATACTCAAAGAACTCTAATCTAGAAACTGTGTCAACGAACACACCATTTTGACGTCTGAACAGCTCCGAGTTGCCAGCCATCGTCTGGGATTTGTCTTCTGGGGAAGCTATATTTAACCTCCGACCGCTATTTCCCCGAAAAATATCGTTGATACGCGAAAACACAAAAATCTACATTTTGTAGATTTGCAGAAAACTCGAAGCGAATCTCGAAAAGTCGTGCGACAAACGGCGACACGTTTGGAAAACGAGCTGCGGCGAGGCATTGGATCCCGGCATTTTCGTGTTCCGGTGCACCCTAATCACCTATTCGCAGGGGATGTGCACGCAGCATTGGGAGCCGAACGTCGGCGCACGTGCGGCGGCAGGTCAACAGGTAAACTGTTAGCACGTGCCGCGAAATCCGCCGGTGACGTAACGAGCCGGCCCGCGCGTTGCATATCTATGCTCGTCGAGAAGTCATTCACCCAGAGCGCGGGTTTAATGGAGCAACGGCGTCGCCGGAGCATTGAAAAGCACCCGAGTTCAAAACTGGTCGCGGCGCCGCGAGTTATCGCGCTGTCAATTGGCTAAACTGAAAAGCGCGCGCGTTGCTCCACATTCGCCGCGGCAGCTGGCCCGTCCGACATGGACAGACGCGCCGCGGCTCGTCGTTAAAGGGACGGAATTAAAACTCCTCCGAATAAAAAAAAAAAAGAACTATATTCGCTTGCCGTGAAACCCTCGTCTGGACCGGCCTAATTCGTCGCGCCACGTATTTTTGGCCCCGGCGAAACACGAAATGAGAATGATGTCGAGCATTTTTTAAGGCGGTGTATTAATGGAAACTTTGAAAGAGGTTTCGCGATGCTCCGGAACCGACGATGTTTGGCCAGGTTGTGTTCTTTGAAACGGTTTGCTTTTGAGCAGAGGATTGAATTAGACCACTCGTGAACACTAGAAAGCTGACGAATTCGAAGCAGCGACTGAAATAAGAAATGTATAAATCCTGGTTAATTAGCACTAGTTTAGTAATAGTTTAAAAACAGCTATTTTATATTTTTTTTCACGAGTAACAATGATGTATTTACTTGAATATCTTGCGATTTTTATTGTAATATTTGTCCCAAGTAACACGTTCGTCGAATAAATTTCTCACGACAGTGTCTTTTTGCAATCTGGATGATCGCAAATAAAAAATTTGAAACCCGTGTACATAGCAAAATGAGACTGAGAGTAAAATTCACAGTCAATTACAATCATTAGTAGACCGTGGATGAAACAAAAATTTGTTTGATACTCTTGACACTCTTAAATTCTTATAATCTTTCTACTGCTGTATATCTCAACCACTCATCTTCGTCACGAATGTATAAAATTCGCCGTAATACATGACTAATACGTGGTTTGATCCAGATGCTAGTTCAAACTAGGCTATTGTCACTTATCACGGGTGATAGAGTGCTTTTTCAATGGTTGCAAATTGACATCCTTGTTGGTCTGTGGTTCTATTATCATTGTCACTATGTATTAACCATTTGCGATGGAACGACGTATGATTTAATTCGATCATTGGCTGTGTGAAATGTAAACGTGACGTGCATAGAATTCATCAAAATCTTATCAACGCGTCGACCGTCGCATAATGCGTGCACTCATGCTACGCAAATAATGATTTGTCCAGATCGAGAAATCAAGTTTTTTCCTTTCCCTCATTTGCACAATTTACTTTTTCATTTTATTGTGAAAGAAACGACTCTTTCTCTCACAGTACTTCTACTAGCTTGCAGAAAAATTGGAGGAATCTTTAACGCTCGTCCGTCCCTCGTTGTCGATTTGACACAGTTTTTACAGATGCCGAAGCAACAATCTTTTCTATAGATAGTTTCATTAGTTTTGGACGCGAATAATCAACTAAAAAAGCTTGTCCCGCCTCGTGTTAATTAATCACTCATTGTTCCATCTTATTCGTTTATTATCATTGCGTCGATTTGATGTCAACGGACCGATTATGTTGCAGAAACGAGGGGCCGATAAAGTTTAATCTAGATTACGACTTTTCTCAAAGGAACGTGTCTCGATACTTCGCCCTTATCGTATCAGAAATGGACAAATAAACTCGCTATCTAACGTTTAAAACCGATTTGGAGTATCAATTGGTCGCGTATCGCTCGAGAGGGGTTCGCCGTGCGATCAGTCAGCGGCAGCGTAGAATCAGCGGCTAGTTAAATATACGCGCTGCTAATCGAAATAAACGCGACGCGTATAAACTGGTCGGGCAAAGCTGTGGAAACCCATAGGCCCGGACAACGACGTGTTTCCGTTAACTGGCCGAAGTTGGACGCGACAACCGAATTCCGGTCTCGTTCGGGCCGTTCCCATGTCCCGGTTTCGAGACGCCGCGCCGCGGCCAACAGTGTACATGCCGCCAGTGGAAGTTCGGGTTGATTGCATTGTTTTCACGTGATGCTAATATGTATCTCGGACGCCAGGCCGCGACGAATCCGACACCCGTGGTCCGCGTGTGTCGTTTAAACGGCCGACCGACCCGGTCACGCGAATTGACACGAATTAGACCGACAAAGCAATAATCCCGCGCGTCGCTGTCAACGCGCTGCCAGATCCGTTCCCGCATTAGGTGTCAACTTGTTCGCTAATAAATCTTCGGCGTTATTTTCCTCGACGGAGAAGAACCTAGGACTAAGGTCAATTGGCGAGGCTGTGCATCAGACTGATGATCGACCGCATAAAAGTTCGATCCTCGGGTTCACGACACTTTAAGTCGCGTCAGATTGAATATCGCAACGGTAGTTACTTGTCTAACCTACTCTTTGCGTTACATTCGCCAATGATGTCATAATTGCGGGACACCGATTAGACCGATTGCGGTGCTTCGATGTTTGTTTCTCATGCACGACGGCGTGTACAAATATTTCCATTTCAGTTTTTCCAGTTCACGGATAAACTCGTAACTTCTGTGAAATATTGTTCTGTGCCAGACGATTTCGCCGCGGCTTTTCACTCGCGTAATTCGGTATTTCGACCGAAGAGTAATAACGAAGCTGCGGAACACGAAGCAGAAGTAAGATCGGACGGATTTATTAACCGTTTGCACTCGAAGCCATTTTAACTGTAAATCTATAATAATTTCTCTGACCTACGCTCTATTTTATATGACAGAGCGCATTTTACGCGTGCAAAATTCAGTCTTGTGACTTATACGATAGTTATACTTTGAACAATTTTTCAAATGTAAATTGCGTTCGTGTAAAAATTATTTTGGAATGAGATATAAACGTTTTTTAGTGGTGCCTCGGAGTCACCACTCGAGCGCAAAGGGTTAATATTCTTGGTGCAACGTGCAATCTATTCAAGTTTTTAAGAGAAACGATCAATTTTAATTTGACTCTCTTCTCTTGCGATAGACTGTGACAAACGTGATTCGAATAAATTAAAAAGTAATACAGTAGAACCTCGATCACCCGAGCTAAGCAGAGTCGCATAATCGTTCAGATAATGGAACAATTACTTAGTTATTGTACGAGATTTAATCTCACTGATTAATACATTAAATCGTTTTACAGAGTTCGTACAATTCAGCACGAATCTTTGAGCAGCACGCAACTGATTTTTTCTCCGAGGGTGCAATAACATGTCGAGCCCGCCTGAAAATCCTCTAAACTTTTAGCAACCGATTCGGCAACCGGGGACACAGCATCAGGAAGAGAATTGGCGCGCGAGATGGATCCCCGGGCATTAGTTGGTGCGATTCCTGTCTATTTTCACAGTTTCCTTCGCGCTCGCGATTACCGGGGGGATTACGTGTGTGCGTGTGTGTCATCGGCTCAGCTGTGACCTATGACCCCTCGCGATAGCCCCGCTCACAGATAGCGGGAGACTCGGGCTCTCCCAGTGTCTCTGAACGCGAGCGAGAGTGTCAAAACGTTTGGGCGACAAGCAGGGAGCACACGCGCGATCGATCGATGTCGTCCGGTCTCGAAGAGTTTGCGAATTCGCGATCGATTATCGGGCCGGTCGGCTCGGCGCGCTCGCAATTATCGGTCGGGAAATCGTCTAATCGGAAACGGCTGATCCAGGCCGATTGCTATCGATCGCCGGGAATTAAAGGGGAAGGAAAAGCCGTGTTGGCCGATTGGAATAATTATCGGGACCGACCTCGGCCTCGCGCGTAGCCCTGGAACCTTTTCCTTTTCACTTTAGGGGAACAGCCGTGAGATTGGTCCTGCCCGGTTCGCGACGGAGGAGGCACTCGCCGATTGATCGCGATCCAGATTTCCAAGGGATGATTAAAGCGCGCCTGTCAATTACTCTGCTTTCCCCGGGTTCCCGTTTAAAGGGCCGATGCTTGGCCGATGAAAGAGAATGGGTCGACGACTTTCGAGTCGATTCCCTTCCTTCCGAACGATTGCTTTAATGGCCGAGCTATCGACGGCTTGTTATAGTCAGTCGGCCAAGTCGACGGAGTCTCGCTTGCAAACGGAAGATGGAAACGGTCTTAGTTACGAGTCGATCGGAGATACGAGACACGCGGGCATTGTTATTTCATTATGTCGTTTGTCAGCGAGAGCATGATTGTTCACGGTTACACTGGTCCTCGTTTTGTTATCTATTAACCAGTGGTATCTCTTTTATAGCTTGTAATTCGCATTCTTTAAAACAATTTTTGGCCTCTTTTATCGTACAGTTCGATATTAGTATATGTAGGAAATTAATGTTTTAATCATTTTTACCAAAAATCATTCTAACATTCTAATTTCCTGTGTATATTAACCTTTTGCGCTCGAGTGGTGACTCTGAGGCACCACTAAAATTGTTATATCACGTTCTAAGAGAACTTTTATATTATCAAAGTTCAGATTTTAAACGTTATTGAAAGCGTAACCGTTGTATGAAAATCACTAGACTCAATTTCGTATGCGTTAAATGCACTTGTAAAATGAAAGTCAGAAAAATGATTTTAGATTTACAGTTAAAATGGCTTCGAGTGGAAAGGGTTCATATGGAACTGTATGATAAAAGAGGCCAAGAATTTTTCTGGAAAGGATTCGTGTCGTTTAACCGTTCCCATTTTCTTCAACATCATTTCCACCGCAGATGATCTACTTTCAATGATTTCTATTCAACACAATTTTTGCCAAAGGAGTTAAAAGAAATAATCTTTTAATAGTTTTTACCAAAAATGATTCTAATATTCTATTTTCTTTAACTTCTTTGGCAAAAATTGTGTTAAATAGAAATCATTGAAAGACATCGCATCGGTAAACGACACGAACTTATAGAACGATCTAACGGATTAAAAAAAGGAATGTATCATGAAATCTGATAATCAGTTTGGAATCGAATTCACGGTAATCTGAACAATGCATAGATCCGCGATATAGTCCCGGTCGAAACTATTCGGATTATCCGTTGCAAAAAGAGCTTTGACGAACCAACGAGGTAACTCGCCAGCCCTCCCCCCACCCTCGCCACCCTATCTCTTAATTCCCAAAGAAATTAGACGCGAAAGGAGATTGCGGTCGTCGGCAAAACCGCAAGCGCCGCTCGAAAGCTTCAATTACCCGGGCAAACAACAACGGTTCCCCGTGCGACTGCGTTAAATACCAACTTCGTGCTCGTTTAAACTTCGAAACTCGATCATTTCACGGAACACTTTGCACGGATAACGAGATTCGCTCGACGGCCCGCCCTCGTCGCGAGCCTGGATCTCGTGCTCATTGAATTTACGTCGCCGCGGGTCGCTCGACCGTCAGCCGTCGTCGTCGTCGCCGCGGCGACACTCTCTAACGACGACCGCGACGTCTGCGACGTCCCTCGATCCTTCGGAAGCCGATCTTTTGTGGCCAAAAGTCGATTCTTCAACCATCGCATTCAAAAACCAGATGTGTATCTGGTAAATCTTTTGGATTTGCTCAATTTGCATCGGGCATTTCTGATGTCTAATAAATATTAACAGTTCTTAATTCTTTAATTAGTATTGATGTTTCTTAATTCTTTAATATGTATGTATTAATAGTTTTTTATTCTTTAATGAGTATCAATGGTTTTCAAGTAAACGTTCAGCAAACTTCAATTTTCTTCAATGATTTTTATAGGAAAAGTCGTTTTCCCCGTCAAATTCTTGAGACATGTGATTTAACCCTGGCGTGGCGAATGTTTTTTTGGCAGATTTTATGGTATTTTATAACTTTATTGTGATTAAACATGTTCGAATTTTTGTGCATACATTAAATTCTCTTCAATTGTCCATTAATAGACAAAATAGACAATTTGAGAAGAGGAGACGATTCAGGAGGACGAGGAGACAATTTGAGACGATTATTTGGGCCTCGTGGCCCGTTTTTATAGTTGTTGACAATTCGCGCCTATAAAAACGAGCGGTGATGCTCGCTTAATCGTATTTCCTCTTCCCGAATTGTCCATTTTTGTTTACAAGCTGAGGCACAATTCGTGAGAATTTACTGTACTTGGTGTAACGCTATTAACCGAAACTGTGTACGTTACTGTGTAATTATACTATATATGTTTGATTTCCTTCATAATTCGTTTAAATACATTTAAATACCTTCATGATAATCGCAATTGTCTTAACAGAAATATCAGATCCGTAAACCCTAATAGCAACAACATAAATTTTTTCCGCGACTCTCAAAACTTCCAACGCAATTCACGTTTAATTAATGAACAATAATAATAAATACGACACTTTTAAATAATATATAATTTAACAAAGAATATCAAAGTATATATTCTTCTTGACCAGTTAGTTGTTTCTGACGAGCATACTCGTCGCGAAGAAATGATAGCATTGTCTGCTATAACAGCTAATTGGTTAACGACTCTCGATCCTCGAGGGTCAAAGTGTGAAACCTTGAATTTTGGTCAGGAAAAGATCATTTTCCACCGTGCGCCCGTGGGACCGAAATAAAAAATAATAAAAAAAAAACTGGTCCCGCACGCGCTAACGCAATTTTGTAATCGACCGCAATCATTTTGATGACTGCGAATCGTCGACGATAACCGACGGAATAGAGATGATTGTCGTGTAGGCAGGGCTTCTAAGTAGACCGGCGCGGATATATGTATCGCCGGGTATATCTGTGTCAATCAATTTGCCTCGAAATCGGTTTGTACACGACAAACGACAGTTCCTTCGCTGCTTGGCGAAACCGTTTCCCCCTGTTGTCGTCTCGTCTCGTTGTGTTTCGTCAATCAAAATAATAATATGCTCTCGCCGGTTTCCGAGTCCGTGCAGGATAGCGTGCGTTGCCGGCGCGTCATTTCTCGTCCAGTTGATTAAATGGGTATCCGACGTTAGACGATGGATTTTACATGGTCTGATTTAAAATTAAACGATTTGGCCCGTGGGTGGCGAGAAATGTCACTATTCGTCGAGTCATTCGAAATTAAAACAGAAATTGAGAGAAAATTGGAAGGAATTGACAGAGAATTAAAAGAAGTTGACAGAAAATTAAAAGAAATTGAACAAAAATTGAAAGGAAATTGAAAGGAAATTAAAAGAAATTGAAAGAATGTTAAAAGAAATTGAAAGAAAGTTAAAAGAAATGAAAAGAAATTGAAAAAAGGTTGAAAGAAAAGAAGAAATTTGAAAGAAATGTATTCAAGTATTTTCTTCGGATCTTTTCATCTGATCTAAAAGTGTTATTTTATTTAATTACAAATTCAAAAAAAAGATTTATCCGATCAGTTTTTTTAGGAATGTCTCTATTGCCTTCTCAACGCAGCACATCGTTTCGCAAATCACGATGTTCCTAGAATTGACTATAATACGCAGGTTTAATCAAATCGCTCTATTACCTAGTTCACGCACGACCAATTAGCGCCGCCGGAGTTCTCAAGGGAACGAATTTTTGTAGCAATCCGATTCATTGATAGGCATCGTTGGTGGGGCCATCTTCGGTGGGAACGGAAGAAAGTCGGCGATTTATCTCGGTGAAACGGATCAAACATCTCGCCGAGTAGTTGCAACAAGTACAGATTTCGTGCGGGATTACTTTGCAAGAATCCCCGCCCACGCGAACGTCCCATTAGAGATCAGCCTAGTTTTGCAACGGAATTAACAGAATTATCGCGTATTGGAAAGACAGGCAGGAACAAGGGCAGAGTCGATCTAATTAACAGCGAATTTCGAGGCGAGGCTAACGATTGGCCCGGCCGGGTCGGCGATGACGACGTCGCGATCAGGCGGAATCGCGAGCGGAATTTCGCAACCGACTCCCACAAATCGTCTCTTAACTAATGTGGGAAAGCGTCAAGGCTAATTGGCTCCGTTTACACCGTAAATCGTCGGTGGTCGTCCATCTCGACGCGGCTCCCAATCGGGTTTCCGATATTCCGCGTTCCTCCGATGCTATCTCCGCGAAACCAACAGGTATCTCCGGCCGAGTTTCCGCGAATGACCGCGTAATTACCGCGTGACTTCGTTTTCCTTCTATTCATCAAACCGCAGTCACGCATATATCTATCTAATTAGAAGCCTTGTGTCATCCCGAAATTTTCCCGATTCTTGTCTCGCCGATTTACCGCGGCCACCTGGATTTTTGCGTAACACGCGGGCTTTTATCTCATGAGAGCATAACTAAACGCGGTCGGATGAGCAATACTGCCGCACGGCGTGGAACTATGGTCGGTAAACAAACTACGCTGCTCGCCGGTGTATCTACGTTTTCTCGGAATAATTATTGCGTGATACATTTTACGCGGATCATTTCCGACAATTTCGCCGGAACGGTTTTAAAACGTCGCTCGAATTGTTAATACGCTATGAAATTTCATTTCATTTTATTAGCTTCTCATCGTGAAGTTTCTCTTCGATACGTTCCCATCCAAAGTCGGTATTTCATAATGTACCGGTTTATGCAAGCAGAGATACACTTTTCAACCGACGATATATGAGAAACGTATGTCCCGCACGCAATGTACGGTAATGTCTCCCTAACTGACGCACAGATTGTCCACAAAAATGGACAATTTGGGAGGAGGAGATACGATTATTCGAGCCTTGTTGCCCGTTCTTTTTATAGCTGTTGACAATTCGTAACTGTAAAAACGATTCGCAAGGCTCGAATAATCGTATCTCCTCTTCCCGTATTGTCCATTTTTGTGCACAATCTGAGCGTCGGTTAGGGAGACATTACTGTATTAACAGACCACCTACCGGGAACATATTACCAGGATTTTTAATTGACATTTCAATACTATGTTATCTGAGACAATTTGTCGAGTTTACAAATATAATTGCTATCTCTATCGATTGATCTCTTCCGAAGGCCTAGACGCGTAACACTTGGATCGCACTGAAAGCGATTCAATTATAATTTTTAATTACGAGATGGATGAAGGTTGCGCTATAAAGTTCGTAACTGCACTCTTCCGCAAACTTCTGACTATAAATTTACGTATTCCAGAGTTAATGATCGGAAGCATATAAAAACGTGTAAGTCAATGATAAGAGAAAAAATGCCGACATAACTGAACGAGGCCATAAAACTGTTAACGAGGAAGAAACGCGAAGTTCTCAGCGGGATCAACAAAAGCGAAGATTCCATTTATCGATCCGCGATCTTGATGAATGAAGACGCTCGAATACGCGGATGCTTGGCGCATATCTCCGCGATCGGAACTCGGTCGAGTAACCATCGTTGTTGCCGCGATTATCCGTCATTAATCATGCTCCTTTCCGGCCTGCCGAGTACCGGGCTCGGCTCGTTCCACACCGTCGACTGGTCGTCGTCCGTGGCCACGAAACACGCGTCAATAATGTGTCGATAATTCGCACACGCCGATTCAATTGTTGACCGTGTCGATGAACGGGCCGGTATATGCTAGCATAATCACGCCGGTGCACGTGGGCGTCGTTTGCTGGGTATCGACTTAAGGAGAGCTTGGACACCAGATCCTCGATAATGTTATTCCGAATTCGATATTGCGCTGCGCTATTCATCGTTTAGAAACTAGATGTTCGTTTGATCATTTTTTTACGTGACACCGTCGTAGTCGAATTTTGTATAATGCTTTGATTTTTGAGAACTCAATGAATTCGAGTCACTGTATATTAAATGGTCAGTTTATTTTTACCAGGTGAAAAATGCCGTTTTGATCGGTATAATGCGGAATTCGCAAAAATGTACAGGGTGTCCCAGGTTTTAATATGTTCAAACTTTGTCAGTATATTCTATGGCACAAAGTAATCAACTGAAAATAAAAATTAAAAAAAATCTTCGAACGATGTCAATCATGTATTGTCAGCAACGGTAGGCACATTTCGAAATGTGTTAATAAACACAGCTTACATAAACACACGGCATGTGCTGATCTATTCAAGCCAATGCTCGCAGTAACAGCAAGTTGATTACTATTCCTATTCTGAATTTTTGTTGTAACTTCTTAATAAAGCTCTATATGACCTATGTTCACATAACATTTTCTTCTTACTTTGTGCCATAGAATACACTGACAAAGCTTGCACATTAAAACCTGGGACACCCTGTATAACACGTATCTTTTTCATCGGATATTTAAGTTTTAGAGATAAAGGAGTCTATAAAGAAAAATTTCAAAATGCTATTTGCGATAAAGATTAACGACTGTTAAAAGCGCGGAGAAATAAAATTTTTAATATCAATAAGACTGTAAGACAAGTATTCAGGATATTACTGCACTTCGAAATGGTCTCGGCGATAGTGAAATCTTGATAGCTAGCTCGGTAATCGCTTTTCTTACCCAGTTTGGTTGCATTCTATTCCCAGTAACCGTCCTCACAATCAAGCTAGTACTTATCTCACTAAACAAACTTCCTACATATTTCACTCCTGCTTAATGTTTCTTATACTATCTCGCAAACTATTCAAATCCCAGTGAACCGTGTAAGAAAACAGTAGGCAATTCGTGGAACTCCGTTGAATAGTTGCTGCGATAACACGTCAACTTCTGACCATCGCCACGAGAACAGCCTTGATCATCCAGTTGAAACTTTTGACTTTCGATTCTTTGACCAAGTAATTTAACCTTTAATTTATTTAACCTTGAACTTTCATGACCTATGTATTGGGCGAATTTATAAGTTCGTGCGGTTTTAATTTCGATTTCAATTTCCCGCATAGTAAGTAGTCTAACAGCAATGTCTCAAAGGTTGTTCTAAAGCTTTTGTTTGCTCCTGTTGTGAGACCGCTACCAATTACTTACTCACTGCGTTGATAATATAATTGTAAGAGAAACTGCTTGCTTCTACTCGATCGAACTCGAACCTTGCACCCCTCCGTTATTGCTGCGCGAAGTAAGAACAATTGATTCTGATTTTTTATTTCACACTCTTATGTCAATAAGAGTTCGATAAAAATTATCGAACTGTGAGATCGCCAATAGTGATTACGTAAGTTTGTATAGACGTAGTAGTTAAGGATTAAATCGAAATTAAAACCGCACGAACTTATGAAGCCAATCTTTCTAAGGAAACCGGATAGGATTTTTTACGTACCCAATGTATTGGAATGAAAGAGGTTCAAAATCCGAGTGCTCCGTCCACAAACATGAAACTAGAAAAAGAACCGAATTTTTCGATTGATTTTACTCGTGCTGCGGAGGACGCCCCCCTCGCGAGGAGAAAAACCGCAGCTAAGTAGCGCGACCGGCAATAGGTCGACCAAAGTGAATTATCGCACGTCCTCGCGGTTGCGAGTTCACGTTCATCGGGTTAACGAAGAATATTTCGTTAAAGAGTTAAACGTCGACGTGTAATTAACTCGGCCTCGTCGCGTGCTTTCCGCGATGCGCGTCCTTTTTCTTTTTCTCCTGCGCGCGGTGCTCGTAATGGAAACGTGACGTTCGCCGGCATGAGATCATGCACCTTGGCACGGTCCGATTAATTAGCCCGAAGATCCCTCGGATACGGAAAGTCGAGACGACGCGCAATCAGCTTTCATTCACGCTGGCTGGCCTGTGAATCGGTTCGTGGAACCGAGTGAGATCACCGCGTGTCCCGCAGGACGCGGCCGGTCTCTGTCAATGTTTGCGATGACTCGATCCGTTTCGCAGTAAATCGTCGACAATATGACACGTTCCTCCCGAAAAGAGAAACTACGCCGAAGCCGACGGTAATCTCCGAGAAAATCTTATCTGCCTCGAGATTTTCCACGGTCCACGCCGGCGAGCGTTCCGTCGCTCGGACTTTCCGCGAATCGCGACACGTTTCTCGCCGCTTCCTCCTCCGCGTCGAGAGTTGCACGCGTCCCGGCACGGCACGGCCCGACCCGACCCGACCGGGCCCGGCACGACCCGTCTCGTCCGCGCGACGAGACAGCATGAGAAACAGCTCGTGCGACGACCCAAGCGCAATTAAGCGATTGCGCGCCGGCTGCGGCCGTTTGACCGTCATCGCAGACAATGAATTCGTGTCATGCCAGAAGATGACGGCAGATTAGACGCGAGCCGAATTAAGGGGATGACCGAATGTCCCCCGGCTTTTCCTCGCTCCGCGCGAATTAATATTAACGAAGATGTTACGGAGCCACGCCAACGTCGCCGCTCCCCCGGCCCCGCTCCCTTCCGCGGTGCTCCAATCGGTTTTACGTGGCTCGAAACCGCGGACGTTTCGCGAATCATCGGACACATGATCGCATTCGCATGACTCGCGAATCGCGTGATGTCTGCGCATCATTTTCTTCGAAACGTGTCTTGGAAGAAGACAGGACGCGCCGAGTGCTTGTTTCTTGTCGCGCTTCGAGACGGTTCGTTCGTTGGCGCACAACATTTTCGCTGCCCTTCGTCGTTGTTAAAACGCTTCGTTTGACTCGTTTGTAAAATATTGTTACGACGACTTGTCCAAATCAAGTCGCTGTAAAACTGCCCTGTTGCGAGCAATTCCTTAAAAAATAATTGGAGATAGGGGTTGCTACGGACGAGTGTTGCCAATAGACGATCGAGGAGTCGTGATCGGACCGTCGAACGAGCAACATTTCGAATCGAAAGATCTGAAATATAATTGTATCGAGCTCTCTGTATTATAGTTTATATTCTTTATTGTAAACAAAATGCCGCGACGCGAGGGAAACGGAGTGATTCGCAACGATATTAAAGCAATTCGACAAACGAATGCTATGGACTATCTTGTTATTATACTGTGCGGCGCTGGTAGCGAATGTGTTAATACGTTTGTACGAGTTTGTTTATTGAGTTTATGTTGAGAATTGAATGTAAACACTCGCGTGTGTATTATATTAACACTTCCACGACCGCGCTAGAAAGCTCAATAATTTTCATAAAATTAAAATATTTTATTCGATTAAACAAAAATTGGCATCGATTGCTTCTTCAGCATTCGTACCGCTTGCAAATCTGAATAAAATTAAGCAATCATTTTTAATTGTTCATTAATCATCCATTCGGTCGTCAACCGACTGAATTAAAAACGGGGAGATCTCCCCGTTCGGTTGGCTAAGTGTTAAGAATATAATGGAAACACGCGCGTTTATATTCAGAATTGAATGGAAACACTCGCGTGTGTTTATATTAAGAATATAATGGAAACACACACGTTTATATCGAGAATTGAATGGAAACCTCGAATAAGGATCTACGTTGCATCTGTGTGTACATCGTTCTGATAGATCTTGGTATCACGGACCTTGAAAACAATCAAGAAATCAGCCAAGACCGCAGTTAAAGTCATAAATTTGAAACACTTAAAGCGTTTGAAGCGTTTTCTTTTTGTATAACAATGTACCAATGTATTATCATAGATCATGAAAACTCCTATACGACTCCTGTTTCTCACGATCGAAACCAGAGTGCGCTACCGAGTCCTAAACGCGACCAATATGTATTGCTTTATAATAATGACAAAATTGGATCTATTTAAACTTCACAGAATTTAAATTATAACGCGTGCTCGAATAACGAAGTTTACCCAAAAATGTCGCATAGAAATATCGAAGACTGTGAAAGAGAAAATCAGAAAGCAGCCATGTTGACTGGTTTGGTAGTTCTAGTGTTAACAATGTTCCAACGAGAACGACGAATATCAAAATTACAGCCTCGCGATGTTTGCAAAGTATGAAAGTAACAATTACGTAAAAGACAAGACCGACTTTAATCCTTTTCCACTTGAGTTCATTCGAGTCAAAAGCAACCCGGTATACAAGATACAATTAATACGATAAAATAACACAAAATATAAACAAAAGAACACAATAAAAAGTAACGACATAGGTACGACAGTAAAATACGAGTGTACGTCTCGAAGTCTCATTGCAAGGAAGCCCTCGAAGCATCGGACAAGATGGGGTAGTTTTAGTGGCGCAACTTTACGGTGCACTCGTGAAGGAGACTCGAGCACCTTCCTAGCATTGTCCTAATTTAAAACGTTAAGTAAACGCCTCTTCCAGCTGGCGAAAGATCGGCCTCTTTCCCCACGACGTGTAAACAGCGGCACGCGCGGTCCGGTGTTTACACAGTTTCGCGCGCGCCTAACCGCGACGCGGCGACTTTTCAAATGCGGCCCATCCCGCGACATCCCGCCCATCCCGTCCCGTCCCGTGTATTTTTGTGAGCACCAAATTTAAAACAGGACCGAATGCGACTGGCCAACGCTGCCCGATGGAAATTCCTGACCGCGACGGATAAAAATAAAAATTTTTCAGCGGAATCGCGAGGCTTTCTATCGCGGCTCGAAATAGACGCGGCGAACCGCGTGATAGCAAGTATTTGATACCAGAACTTACGTGGACCATTATGAACTTCAATATGTTTCTCTGTATCCTTAAAAACGTGCTGCCATCGTACATTTTTTGGAAAAATCGACCTATGCTACGTTTCTGCTGTAACCATTGTTTAGGTATTATTCAGCTATCGTTAGCTGCATACTAGCTTTTCATCCCTTTTTCACTGTATTCTTACTCGCCTTCTACGATAGTTGCTGCGCTCTATGAATTCTATCAGTCATGAATAGACTGCAGATCGACATCGATAAGAGCGCCATTTTTATATATTATATAATAATATATAAATATATATTATATAATAATATTATAATATATAAACCGCAGTTTGATTCGTTCTTCCTGCAATTGGTCTATGAATATGCACCGCATGAATGTTAATAGTCTAGTCGTGACTGTGAATGGAAGTCTACTACCTTACTATTTACCTTGATTTGAACAAGAAATCGCATGAAACACACGGAACACATGCTAGACAAGCTAAACAAACAGGAAGGACGTATATCCGTTTACCGATTCTCCTACATCAGTCTCGAAGACAGTAACTGAGAACATCTTGGTCCAGAAATAATTAAACCATATACAGACCACACTGTTTATTCTACAGTGCCCGTGGAAACTGTGTCAAGTTTTACAAACGAGACGGACAAGGCTTACGAAAGATGGACGCTCGATGTCAGCTGCCTACAGAAGGGTTGGAACCTCAAGACGGAATACACGATTTCTGAGACCCGTAAGACCTGTTGTTTCACAGATAATTAAACGATGTTCTGACCATACTACTGTCTATTCTATACCCGTGAAATTTGTCAAGCGATATGGACAAAATTTGAGAAAAATTAATGCACGACGTAATCTACCTACAGACGGGTTTAAGTCTCAAGACGCAATGCATAATTTCTGGGAGAAATGATACCCCCGCGTACACAAATAATTAAACCGTGTACATTCGTGTAATTCGTACTATTTTGGGACTTGTGAACCTTTTCGAGAGAGTCGGAAGGAAGGGTTCAAAGCTGGCAGCAACCTTCGGGAGGGTTGAAGTCAAGAGGACATCGAGGTACTCACGAATATACTGCTGTAGGTCTTATCGTAGAATGCGATGGGCGTCTTCAGGGTGGTCTCGGCGGACAGCAGCATCCCGTTTGCGTCCGTCTGGAGGTTCGAGGACCCGGGGGTCCCGTAAGGGTAGAAATCGTTCTTGGAGATGGCCGCGGCGAAGGGCGCGAGCAGGGCCACGACGGCCACCAGCCGCAAGACGCTGGAACGCGCGCGACGAGTCATTCTCTCGGACTGCCTTCACGCTACTGTCGATCGGCAGCACGAGTCACGAACACGACGAGTCTTCTCTCGCCGCCCCCTAATCGCCTTCGCCCGTTCGTCCTCTCGGTCCCTCTTCTTTCCAGCGCGTGAAACGCTCTTCTTCTCTCTGCTCTCTCCCGTGCCGCCGATAATTTCGAGCCGCGAGAGACCCCCACCCTGGACCCGCCTCGGATCATCGTCGGTTCCTCGCGAGGGCACACACCACAGCACACGCCAGCACTCGCGCTTCGAGATTCACTCTCTCGCGGCACTCGCTAACATTTATTTTTCCTTCCGGTAACGGGGTTTGGTCCCATCAACGACCGCCCGGTTCCCGTCAGTCGTGTTTGTTGATCTTCCGAGCCGCTGGGTTACGAAGGGTAACCTCCTCGGGTCCGAATGGGCGCCGGTTTATACCGGGAATAATTTATGGGGTTGCGAGGCAATCTATGCGGAACCTACGGGTTTGATCTCGGTAAATTCGTTTCGTTTCATTGGACTCTTGTTTCACGATTTTCGGACGATATCGTACCGGTCCGATGTACGGTAATGTCTTCCTAATCGACGCTCAGATTGTGCACGAAAGTGGAGATACGATTATTCCGGCTTCGCACCATGATTTTATAATCGTTGACAATCGGTAAGTATAGAAACAAGTCGCAAGGCTCGAATTCGCAAGGCTCCTCTTCCCAAATTGTCCATTTTTGTGGACAATCCGAGCGTCGATTAGAGAGACAATATTGTATTTGGATAATTGAGAATTTGACGAGCTAAATGAGAGAAATTTATGCCGTAGCTTGTAACTACACTGCGGATCTTACGCGTTCACCAATACATGGATCGATTGGGCGCGATTTCGAACGCGAGGTGAATTCAAATGATCGAAGAATATCGATACGTACTTTTAACTTATTGAAATTATTAAAAGAGATTTCTCAGTGACGCCTGCTTCGTGAAAGTGATGCGCGACGTTTTTATTTTGCGTAAAGATCCGCAATCTATTTATCTATTCGAAGCGTTTTTCGTCGTGCGTTGCCGTAGGCTTTCTTCTCTCTTCCCATAATTCCTGACGAAAAATTGAGCCCGGTCTCCTTCATTTTCTCTTCGATTTTACAATAATCCCTGGATGAAGTAGATCTTTAGAAGAAAAGAAGCATTAAAAATGTACGGTTGAGTCAAATTGTTTAGACGCAGCAACAGCAGTCCCGTCGACTCGTGTTTGCCAAATTCTGCAAGCATTATGTTGCTGAGAAAAAAAGGTATTCGGTACCACGGATCTATGAAATCACTTTCATAATTTTCTATTATCCGTATATTCTATCTCGGCGTGATCGCGCTAACATAACGACGGTCTAATGTCAAATGAAAGTAGAAGTTACAGCAAACAATTGCATAATCTAATGTACGTTTGCGTAACGGTATTAGAGTAAAATGTAATATACTTGTCAATAGCTGCGCGACGACTGTTTTTAGTCCGCGTGGAGTTATCTGTTATCTGTAATGCGTAATGCGTAATACAAACGAGCCGGCGACGAGAGTCGATTGACTCAATTGCACCTTCGATCCATTCTAATGCCAAGGCCACCGTAATGCCAACCGCGGAGTGAAATAATCGGATTTTATCGGCAACCGGTGCAATTGGACTTCAAGGTCAGCCCATTGCGCGGCTGGTACCCACATCGAACGATCTTAAACATCCGACGATCATTGGTCCGCGGAGCTTTAAGCCCCTAATTCAATGAGAACTGATTTCGTGGCTGGCTCCGAGAGCGCGTAGATTCTATTTTACGCTTTAATACGCGTATCTTCTACGGAATGAGCGTAAATCATTGATATGTAAACGCGACGGTAACACGTTTAAAGTCTGTCGTCTAATTAAAAATAACCGTTGGCAACAATTTACATATTCGTAAACGGCAGAGAATGCTTCATGTTTCCATAAAACTAGCTGCGTGATATTTCAATTATCCTTTCGTAGACAAAGTAACGAATACAGAGGTAGAACCACGGCGATGCGCATAATTACAGAGCCCAAGTAACTTTTACTTTGTTAATGATATCTAAACGAAAGTGTAACAAAATACTGTATCTGTATATTTCTATCTTTTATTGTTTCTAACATTGAAATATGCAAGTATGGTGTTTTGTTAAGTTTTTGTTCAAATATTACTGAAAATGTGATAGTTACTCAGAGTATATAATTATCTACACCACTTTGTGTCCGAATGTCGACGTTTCGGCGTCGATTTATTTATTGAAGGAAACATTGAAATGAGATGCGCGATATCGAGTACTTTTAACGACTTTCCTCCATTTGCTGATCCTAGCCTTCGGTACACTGAATCTATCAAGATTCAGGACTTTATTTTGTAACTCTGAATACGGCATTCTCTTCAAAATTGTGTTTGGAATTTTAGGCAACGCTGGTTAAATAACCAACACAGTTTTCAAGCTTCCAAAACTACACATCGCGTGTTTCCTAAACAGACACAAGTACGATGATGCGCGGTGAGACACGAAACACTAGAAGACTCAAGCATCCATGATACTCATTGTTCCTCCGCCGCGTCGTTAGCGCGCATCGTTGTTTGCGTCTAATTACACCCACGTCCTTACCTCCACTCCTTCATTCAATGTCGACAATTTATTCCTCGCAATTTGCGCGCGTCTGGAGCTGCTTTCGCGTTGCTCTTTTCTTTTGTGAGATAGGACCACGGGCGACAAGAACGCTAAGTTCAGGAAGATAAAGGTTCGCGCAGGAATGTTTGTTCTAATTATCGTTCATTTCTATCAGAAGTTTCAACAGTAAGGCTGCTGCTTCAGAGTGTGCGGGTTATTCACCGCACAAGATTAACCATGGTGTTAATTAATTAACATTTCGTTGAAACAGCGAAGTTTCTCTAAGCGTTTATTCAGCACTTCGCACTCGAACCCATTTTAACTGTAAATCTAAATGAATTTTTCTAACTTATCGTATTTCCATTTAATGTGACAAAATACATTTTATGCGTATGAAATTGAGTCTTGTGACTCATACAGTTATTAGACTTTTAACAACTTTTTATATCTAAACTTTGAGAATCTAAATATTATCTTGGAACGTGATGTAACAATTTTTGTGGCGTCTCTGAGGCACCAGTTGCGTGCAAAGGGTTAATACTGCCAGTATTGCAAAATTCTAGAATACGAAGTCCTTTTCAACAGTAATCGAGAACTTGGAATAGGTACGTTCAAAATGTCTACACGAAAAACAGTGTTGCTTTGTTTTAAAATTTATTTTCTTACTAAATGAAAGCGTGAGTCAACGTCGAAAATAGAAGTCGCATCCGAAACGGGTTTTTCATAACTCTGTTTCAATAGAATCATTTGAAGCTTTTTGACTTCAACTTTCACGATTACGTTGCGAAAAGGTAATTTGTTTTTCCACAAGTTTCAAAATTCTTTGTATCTTTAATATTTTTCTGCCGCGAACCCCCATGCGTCAGAGCTGTTCCCAGACCTAATTTCTGTGTCCAGTTTGGACCCTGCGAGAGACCACCGAGACGCGATCCGCATCGGTCGCTAACACTGTCTGGCGGTGCCTAGAACGTCCCAATAAATTGTCTCAGGAATTCTTCCGAGGAATCCAGACCCTCTCCCGCCGCTTTTTGCCGCGACAACTCGGGAACCAAGACAAGGAATGCCACGGTCGGGAACGGACAGGACAACACGGCTGGCGCCGAACTTCACGTTGTAAATTGATCTTTATTACAAGAAATTACATGACTAATTTGTACATATAAAATATAAATATAGTACAAGTACTATGATACAGTAGACGCTTGTGTGTGGTACATCGTGTCTTCTTGTTCTGTTGTGTGCGAGCACGCGATCGTGTGGTCCGTGCCACGCTCTCCGTTCAGCGGGATCGGTTATTCCTTAATCGTTAATCAACTATGGCGCTAGTACTCGTTTAAATCGCTACTAATTTGTATCCACGGTTCGACGGAGTGCCGCACTCGCGGCGACGCTTCGAACTCGAACGGAAGCGAAAAACCTTGGGGTAAAAGGGCAAGGATCGGTGAAGTCGAGGAACCGGAAACGGTACGGGACATGAAATCGGTTCGGATGCTGGCTCGTTCCGTTTCGCATTGTCCTTCGGGCAACTGGAAGAACGTGTCTCTAGGAAGCGGTCGCCGTCGCAGGTGAACTGCGGAATCTCGCACGAATTCACGCTTCTGTCAACCGATTTCTGAAAGTCGAAGATTTCCGTTGAAATGAATTCACGCTTCGCCGATTTTACCGAAAGAAGATTCTTCTTTAGTCACAAAATTCTCTTTTCCTTTTTCAACGAGCGGGTGTCAATATTCTACAGTTTCCCGAGGAGCATACTTCTCCAAGTTCTTGCGAAAATATTTGCAGAACTTCTTCGGATCATTTCTCGACGCTGTTCAAATTTCACGAAGTTTCGAGAACGTGTCGTTCGACGAAAATCCTAGCGACAAACTAGGCTCGATCGGAAGGAGATCGGTCCGAAATCAACCGAGAAAATCGGAGGACCGCGAGCATCCCTTAAGGGCGATCGTTCATGGGGTGAAGGTACAGTGGCGTGTTGGCAGTGACGGGTCAAGAACAGTCTAATCGTACGGACGAATAGCGTACAGGTTCCTTTAACGACGGACAAAGACACTCGGCTTACATCGTTGGTTTCGGTAGCTTCGAGATCGGTTCTCTGGAGCAGTAGGGACCGGCGATCTGCCTCCGGAAACCGGCCGCGAGTCGCGCGGTCTTGGCCCGCCGGCGTGGTCAGTCTGAGTTTCGATCATGGTCCTCGAGAATCGAGCAAGAGTTCTCGAGACTTTCGCTTTGCGGACCGACGTCCGAAGTTCACAGGCATCTCGGATCAGTATAAAAAGGGGATTAAGCTCGTAAATTGGCAGTGCGAAGACGACGAGCCAAGACCGCGCGGTTCGAGGCGCCGACAAAGGTCGCGGGACCGGGCAAAATGGTCGCGACGGTCACCGTTCGAACGAGAAGGCGATTTTCGTCGATAGCTCGGCTCGCCAGCGAGCGTATCAGCACGCTGGAATCTCTCTATTTCTGCCGCGCATTACCGCCATTCCCGATTTATTTTCATCCCGTCTATTTTCACACTCTCCGGCTCCTCTCTCCCACTCCACACCCACGCGCGTTCTCCCGATTCGTGATTCTGACGTTTCGGATCCGTGTACACGCACGAAACTCTCTTTCCCCCTTTCTCTTTGCCTGTCTCACACGCTCGTTCCCTTTCTCTCCCTTCCGCCATGGCAGCATCAGCGTCCTACATTTAACCAGAGAGCTCTCTCGCGCACCGAACACGAACCATTTACAAATTACGAATACGATTACTATCGAAAAGTAACACTCTACGCCTGATCAGCCACACTCGCTGCTCTTGGTACTCGAATATTTCCTCTCTCTCTCTCTCTCTCTCTCTCTCTCTCTCTCTCTCTCTATTTCTCTCACACTCGCACTCTTTCTCTCTGTTCCGCTCACTCACGCACGTTCGCATTCCCATCAGTCCTCGCCACTCTCTAAGTGAATTACAGAGCCCTACGAAGTGCGGTTACTGCTGATAACGATTAAAGCTACGATAATATCTTGAATGAATGTGCGTGCATTAAATACAATGATTATGACGCGTTATCTCGTCAACTCTCGCTCCATCCCTACTTCTCTTTATCCTAGACTCTCCTCTTCCTCTCTGTATCTCTCGCTCTCTGTCTCCCCCTCCCTCTCTCACCCCCGATCTGTTTGGCAGTCTGTCACCTCTGGATCGTGACTGAGCGTGTACGTGTGTGTCTTCGTGCTACGTATTCTCTCTATGTGTCTCTTTATTCGGCTACGTTGGTTCGACGCATCTCGCTGTCATCGATGTTCGACGGGCACTGACCCCGCCCCGTTCGATTTCGTTCGGTGATCGCCGGATCAAGGGCCCCGGCGATCGAAGAAGGGTCATCGATTCGAAGACAGACGTGTCTGATTGTACGCAATTATTATTTTCCTACATGATCGCTCCTCCTCGTGTACGGCACATCGGTACGCCACTTTTTTCTCTCTCTTTCTCTCTCTCTCTCTCTCTCTCTCTCTCTCTCTCTCTCGACGCTGGTCATCCGGTTCCAACACAGCGGACTATATTCCCCTAAGTACGCCGCCGTTTCCGCGGCTCCGATCGGCAGTCTTCGTTCGCCGGATCTCGGCGTCGATCAATTTTTACCTAAACTGCGGCTCTGGCGATCGGTATAAAAAATGCAGCACCATCTCGTACGCTAAATTATTTAAGTCAACAAGTGTCCGACGCGCTAGGCCGGGCCGCGCGCTACGCTATTCAGCCAACAATCGTAAGCGTCGCGTAACATCTTCGACCGGAAACGATCGCGACTCCCGCGAAAACGATGTCTCAAGAATGCGGCGCGAGCCGCGGCGCGCGCGAACGACGCGCGTTTCCGCCGGAGAAGATGACGAAAGCTTTCTCTTATTATCGATTACACGTGTAACAATAGCGACGACGTACGACGACGATCACGACGATATAACTATGTCATTTTAACAACTATTGGACGGAGTCGAGCGACGTCGTTCCGTTCCCCCGTCCGCCCCATAAATCGGCGACCTCGCTCGTCTCGTTTCTAATCCGTGTTCCGGGCGACTCGTTTCCTGCGGACGATCAGCACGCGGTGCTGCGCGCTGATCTAAGTCTTGGTTATGTGATCCGAATTCCAGACGGCGATTCCGCCTGCCGGGTACACTGTTGCCGGGGACAGGAGTCGAAGCAGGTGACCAGCAGCACGTGGCTCTTGCACGCTTCCACGCGCTTCTGCAGGATGCACGTCTCCGCCGCCAGCGCCTCCACGAATGACGGATGTCGCCAGTCCATCCCGTTCTCCACGTGAACTGCAACATTCGCGTCGGTACACGTTATTATTTATCCTTGCGACATGGATTTATGGCTAATGCTCAGTTTTAGAACGCGTACGTCGGTTGTATCTATTATCTCTTTTTCATCGAAAGGCTTTTCGATCTCTCGCTTCGAGTTGGGATTTTTTTAATTTTCAATATCTTTGACTAAACTATAAATATACTAGTAATTCGTCGAAATTGGTGATCGGTGTTTGAGTGATCGTTGCGTTTTATCGTACGACGTGATTAGATCTTTCCCAAAAACTCTTCATTTTTGAAATAAATTGCAGAATGTCTGATTTAATTGCTACATTAACAGCGTCTTTGTTATCCTTGAGCATTGTCTAATCACGCTTAAATATCGATAACGTTTCAAAAGAAAAAAATATTTAGTACTTTCAAGTTGTACTTAAAAATGTCTTCAGAGTTTCCAGAGTTTTTGCAGCGGGAGAGTTTTGCTAAATCTTCGCACGATCTACAGAAACTGTTGTTGGGCTCTGTAATGATCTCCAGAATAATCGCGGATCTTTGAGAACCCTTCAACCTCTTGACGTACCATTTTCTTCGCAATTACTGCGATCAGAAATTGTCCGATTGCAATAATCCCTTAAAAGGGAAAGAAAATTGATGCTTATTGTGTGCCTAAATTTACTAAAATACTTAAATATCGATGACAAGGGATTAGAATTTTATTCCAATTTTAATGGACAGAATAACACTTACGCTCGGATAAGTTATTACTTGAAATTCTCATGACGAGTGAGACTGTCAAAATACGGCAAGGGGTTAACGACAGAAATCGGAAAATTAGCCCAGCTCGATTGCAAACAAATTCAAGGCAGAAAGTGTCCGGCTTTCGTCGCCGTTGCGATCGAAGCTCTTCCAAAATTTATCGTCGTTCCAACGTGAACGTACCCTTAGAATTCGGAAGATTCTACGGCATTGTTGCGGAGGACACTTACGATCGTAGCTCCAGCGGTCGTCGGGCACCATCAGACGCTTCTTAGCGTCGCGGAGCTCGAGCCTAAGAAGGCGCTGGCGTAGTCGCAGGTTGTGTATCCTGGACATCGTGCCACGTGGATCCGAGCGCAACTGCGCGCGCCTGTCCAGGATGTCCACGTCCTCGCTTGTGTACGCGAGTATCCCCGGCACCGCGGACGGCGCCCTTGGCAGATGGGCCCGGCACTGGGCCTGTGACCGGAGCCCGCACTCTGCCGCCCGCTGTTCCACCGCTGAAACACCCGCACAACGTCGAGGTTAGAACCCCCAGCGCGCCACCTGAGGAGAACCATCGTACGGGGGGACCATTTTAGAGGGTTTGCACATCGGTCTCACGGGGGTGTGAGCGAGCTACTTCGTCGTCGTCGCTAGAGGGACCCTTACTGCTAAGACTTTGTCCACGTTCGCGGACAACGTCGTCGAAATACCGTCATCATCCAAACATCATCATTAGACTACGGATTTTTATGCGTTCTTATTTAACTTGATCTTTATTTAAAAATTGTCCGAGTTAATTGTAACGAGCACAGCTGCAATGAAAATGTCTTTCTTTCTTTAATAATTGCGATAAGTTATAATAATGTCATCATCCAAACATCGCCATTAGATTACGGATTTTTATGCGCCCTTATTTAACTTGATCTTTATTTAAAAATTGTCCGAGTTAATTGTAACGAGCACAGCTGCAATGAAAATGTTTTTCTTTCTTTAATAATTGCGATAAGTTATAATAATGTTATCATCCAAACATCGCCATTAGACTACGGATTTTTATGCGTCCTTATTTAACTTGATCTTTATTTAAAAATTGTCTGAGTTAATTGTGACGAGCACAGCTGCAATGAAAATGTTTTTCTTTCTTTAATGATTGCGATAAGTTGAAAATAATATATACGAATATGTTTAAATTCTTCTAATGTCCTTACACTTTTGTATTTTGCCTATTTATTTTCGTCATAAATGCATAAAATCCGCAGTCTAATCATCGTGCAATGTAAAAGCGATTAATCCTTTGATACCGTCTTGCTCAATATTCTTATTAGCAGATTTCGAATATCTATGCAAAATAAAAATTATTTGCTCGCTTTTTCTTTCTTTAATAGTTTTAATTTGTTTGAATCGATACATGAACATTCTGTTCCCTTTAATGTTTTCACTGTTTTAGACTGTGCCTACTTATTATTTCTGTCACAAATATATAAAAACCGCTGTCTTCTAATTACTCATTTTCATTCTACAATTTTCTGATTGGAACGATATATCCCCTATAAGTATTAACCCTTTCTATTCGAATGGCGACACCAAGACGCCATTAAAAATTGTTACGTCACGTTTCAAAATAATTTTATTAATCAAATTTGTTCATATTTGAAGAATTATAGAAAAGATAACTGTTGCATCAATCACAAAATTCAATTTCAATGTATAAAATGCATTAGGTTAAATAAAATGGAAATTCAGTGGGTCAGAAGAACTATATTAAATTTTGCGTTAATTTGGCTTCGAGTGCAAAGGATTAATCGCTTCTCCATTTGTCATTGTAACATGCCATGATACCATGATTGGAGGTCGATACTTGGATGATGCTCGCGTACGATCAGGCATGCGTTAATCGGGAAGAAAAGTTAATCTCATTGTTTCTTTCATCGCAGTCGGTCAACCATTGGAAATATATCCTTATTCAAAGTTTCGTTCCTTCCGTCGCTCGCTAACCGCCGTGACTTGTTAATCACGGCTGACACGGTTTTCCTCATTACTTCGTTAATTAAAATGTAGCTTGCTATTTGAGTGGAAGCGTTCATTGCGATGGAGCGTGCTCGGTGAAACGCGGCGATAATTCAAAAGCTGTATCAATGACATGCATCAGCAACGGTGTTAATAATTGCGTTCTCGTTAAATACGAAGCTTTCGTGAGGGGGGGGGGGGAGGATTGAAAGTGCATGCGATTAAAACATGCAAAAAGATCGCGTTCGTGTTTCGCATTGGAAATAATCTCGCTGTATTTTCTGCCATTTTTGCGATCGGTCGATCGAACGTGTATTTAATCGACGCCGCCGACCAACCCTAATTTTGTGTTTCAATGGCCGATAGACGATTCCTAAATGTTTCGATATCGCCTTGAATTTCTGAGAAATTGAATCTTAAAGAAAATGTGGCTAATTTTCAGTGGCTCTCAGTAAACCGTCTACAACTCGATGTAACTATGAAGCCACGTTCAGACTTACCAGTTATTTAAACATTTAATTTAATATTTATGTGATAAAAATATCTTGCATATCAGAGTAAATTCAATTCTTTTTCAAATCATGAATTCGTCATCAATTTACATCTCGAGATTGATATTTGCTACCTTCGAATTATATAAATTTTGTAGAGGGTTAAAATAGGCAAAATTAAAGCTACAAATTTTACTTATTCTTAAGGATTCTTAAAATTCGGGATGATAGCGAAGAACAATTTACGAATTAGCGTTCAAGCCGAATAAAGCAAGGGAATGAGACAAACTGATTGGACAGTGTTCCCTCGAATGTAAGAGGTCGTTGAAACTTCGACCGATAGTAGAAAACGTGTCGAGAGATCCACGGACAAATATCCACTACCTTGGTGTTCCTGAAGAGCGCTGGTTTGCCTGGAGGAATCGCTGGCGATGCTGCTGGTCTCGCTGTCCCTGACAATGCTGTCGTAGCCAGAACTTTCGGCGCGGTGCCTGGATAACGTGGCTGGCGATAGTTTCGCTGCTCGAGGCGTGGAATCGGCACCGGAATCGTAGCCCTCCTTATTCAAACCTAACGAAGAACCCATGCTGGTGATCTTGCGTTGCATTCGACCCGAAGACGGAGCCGGCGATGGAATCGACAACTGCAGCGGAGCTGTTGCTGCGGGACAGAAGTTCCGTTTCAAACGAGAGTCCTCCATAACTTTCGAACTTATTTCTTAGACTCTACTACTACTACTACTCTAGACAAGTGCGTAAGTTTCATCCGAAACCACGGACGTGCGGTCTCTCGGAGCTCAAGAGGCACAACTGCGAACAGTGGTCCCAAAAGTTGGTCACAATTCATAACTTCGTACAATTTTCATGAACGATCGTTACTCATGTTTTGGAAGTTGCTGAATTCGAATACGCTCTCAAAAATATAAAAAATCAAATCAGATACCACTTACACGAGCATTGTTTTTAACTTATTTCTTTGCGAATATCGAGATATTAAAAATTATATCTAATCTATGACAAATTTATAGAAAAAATAATTTTTAATTAAATTATAAATTTCTACTATAATTTATTTTCACGATAACAAATTTTTTAATTGATATTACCGTGTTTAAACTTCGACACATTCTGACTGACATTAATTTTAGTAAAAATTTTATTTGATTGGTAACATTTTTGATATTTGGATATAATTACACAAATAGAATGCAAAATTTTATTATTTTTTATTTTTTTACGTTACTTGACACTTCAATCTTGAAATAGACTTTAGAAAATAGATAGTCTTTATAACATATGAATTCAATTTAATTATGGCTCTCGTACAAGTACATTTGAGAAAAAACTCATTGATCATTGATGTATGGGATGCTATCTCATTATGCTATTTTTAGTTGCAATCTATGTATCTTTGAAGATAGAGAATATACCGAAATGTATCAAACGATTACGTTGTTTCTTAACTTTTGTCAGTAAATGTATCTTAATGGCAAATGTCCTACAAATGGCTTCTTCGAGGCTAAACTTTAGCTTGATACATTAAAAATTGTATTTTGGCCAACTTTTTGGAAGAAGCTGCCACTTTTATTAGAAAGCAATCGCAAGAGTGTGTCCTGTTTCTCAAGTTCGTTCTCCTATTTGAAGAACACCTGTATCAAGGTTAAATATCAAAATCTCTGACTACGAAGGAAAATGTAAAACAGTTTTTCCACAAATACTTGAAATCCAATAAAAAAAGTATGTATAAAGAGAAACTGAAGAGCACGTCAACATCAAAAAATCACAGAATGTATTCCGAACGCAAAAGATGGAAAACAGAACGAAAAACGATAAAGTCAGAGGAGGAAAAAAGAATAGTTGGAAGTTGGGTGACGAATAGATGACCAAGGGAGCGTAAAAAGAGCGCCGAAGAAAGGTGAAAATGATGGCAACTGAAATATCTCGCGATACAGCATGAAACTCGGCACAAACGTCGGGAGGATTAAAAGCGTTAAGTGGTTCTAATTGAATGGCGAGGCGCCGTGTGCCGCGGCGGCGGCGGCGGCGAACGTGTTAATAATTAGCGTAATCTACCTTGTATCTTGAGATCCTCTTCAATGTCCGACTTCCCAGTGACAGTTCTCTCCGATCTCTCAGCCGCAGTGAACAACTTCTTCGCCTCGACGTACTCCTCCTCCGGATCGGAACCCGAGGCTCCGTTTCCCGGTAGCCTCTCGACTTCCTCTTTGAGATTAGGATTCGAGGCGCCGTCGGGGTGCCTCAGACTAGAGATGTTGCATTCACCGAGCTTGCCGCAGTACCTTCTGGGGCTGGCTATGTGCGCCACGCTGTTCGGGTACCAATAGGAGGCGGTGGCCGGCCTGGACATGCTCTGGCGACAGTTATCGCAGATTTTCTCCTGATCGGACTTCCCGGCGATGTACGCCGGCTCGCTGTAGATGCTGCCGTGATTGCTCGCGTTGTCGTTGAACATCACGTCCGAGAGGGACAGCGATTGACAGCGCGACGGAGGACGGAAGACGGGGGCGGCTGGAATTTGTCCTGCGTTAATATTATATTTGCTGTAGACCAACAGTGGTTGGCTGACAGTGTAGATTCATTTGCTCGATGCTCCTATCTCGACCCGGTAGACTGTCTATATAATTTCAGTGCTACCGGCGAGGTCGAGGTACAGTTGGCGGGGCAGATACGGATTCTGCGGATAGCGATCGTGATAGGGCCGAAGGATCCGCGATAGCGTGGCCAATTCTGTGTACTTACGTTCAACTAATACCCTCTGTTCCAAAAACGCGCGCGTCATCGGATACCTAATTCTCCGCGACACACTTCAAATTGATCGATAAACAGACAAATATTCACTCCAAGACAGTTCCCCCGCTCCTGCAGTTTAGGCGATTTTTAGACACATCTACAAGCTAACTGGAGACCGACAACAACCCGAATTCGTCGATAAACTGAACCAATCCACGATCAATCGCAACAAAAACCGAACTGAAAACGAACGTGATACGTTGCGAACTGGACAGGACATTAGAACTATATATTATTTGTTATATTACAAAGTGCTCACTAATTTCAAATCTAACATTAAAGAATGCATACAATAATAGTCTGATCGAAGCGATGGATCAGCTTTTATCGTGTCCCAGATCATTCGAAGAGCAATCAAAAGGGTGTCCCAAAATTATTTCTTATCTTCATGCTGGCTTCGTTGCAACTGCTGATTGTGCGAGTATATCATCACAAGTTCGTTACAAATGCTAGTTTCATTGCTCCGACTTCCTCGGCATACTATTCTTAGAACAATTGTTTCGTAGAACCAGCGAGTTTCCGAGTATTAACTACCTGTGCGAACAAAATTGCGACCGAAGCAGAGATTCAGCATCTACGAGCAGGATGATGCAGGCTCGCGAGCGGACAGTATCTCCTCGATCGGAAACTGAAAATTTTTGTAAAGGAAAAAATTGCTTCGAATGACCTCAGTAATCTCTAGTTTCCCGGAAGTACCATAATTTTGGGACATCCTTCGACGTTTCCCGGGAATAATCGTAAATCTTACTGTCCACGAGCAGCTCGTCAGCTAACGATTATTCTTGAAGGCGACCCCATAGTGTCCTCCTCGGATCGCCAGCAAAATCTCGACCGCGCCGTCGATGACAGCACAGTGCGATTATACGCGCGCAAACTTACATGGAGCTTCTCTAACATTGGAGGAGTTCTCCCTCTGGTAGGTGACGGAGTTGGAGACATTGGCCAGCGCGAGCTTGCTCTGATAGAGCTCGTGCAGTCGCGCCAACTGGTCGAACTTGTGCCTAGTCTCCTGCTCGAGGAAATCCTCGTGGTCGAAGTACGGCCTGGGCAGCACGCCCGCGCCGACCGGTGGTGGATACTGCGGTCTGTACCGTTCCGTGTCCGACATCACCGACATGGAGTCTGGAAGTTGACATGCTTTTTCAGCGTCTCGATGGTTTCTTCGCCCGAGAGCCGGGTGAAAAAAGAAACGGCCAAGGAAGAACAAGAGGCCGCGTATTTAGCTGTAAGAAGCTTCTACTATCTCCGAGAGTTCGAAGACGGAAAGTATTAACGAGTAATTATACCGAGCTCTCTCTCTCTCTCTCTCTCCATTCTTTTCCGATACGATTGTTTTCCATCGGCTGTGCTATTACAGAATCCGGTGGATCCGAGAGCCGGAGAACAATCTGCGAAGGTATCTTCGAGAGCGCTCGGGATGGAATAGGAAGAAGAGGAACGACGGATTGATCGCATGCTGGTAGGAGGATGCACCGTAACCGTCACGAAATAACGTCGGGTAAGAACGTTCCGTAGTCATAGTGACTCGTTACAGCCTTTAATTAAGTCCCTCGAGAACCAAGGACTGGAATAAGCAATCGGGACTTCGTTGGCTCGAAGTCGCAAAGGATTTAATAAGTGTAAGCGATGGTTGGCTTACCGGTGAAGGTCGAGACCACGGTAAGATTCTCCTGGCTGAGTATTCGCAGAGGATGCTCCTCCTGGTCACTTTCAGGCAGTGGGTTCTCGCCCATGCACATCGCGATGTCTTCCTCGGTGACCTGGAGGCACGAGTCCTGCATCGGCACCGGCTCCAGATCCTCGACCTCGACGATCTCTAAGATCTCGTCCTCGGAGGACAACGAGTGTCTGGACGGCAGCACGATGTCCTTGTGCGAGAGATTCAGGCTCTCCATCGAGACCTCTCTGCTGACACCGTTGCTGAGCGGCTCTATCAATGGCAACGGCGGCGGCACAACGATCTCCTCGTCGTCGTCTTCGTCCTCCTGCAGGTCCAGCTTCCCTTTGTCCACGCTGTCGTCCATGACCGGGCTAGCCGTCAAGTCCAGGCCGGAGTCCGTATTCGACTTGACGTTCAACAGGTTCAGCTTGACGCCCAGCTTCTCGGTAATGTCCTCGATCTCGTTCGCCTTCAAGCTGTCGCTCTCAGCCGTCGACATCGAGGTGTTGTCGTCGTCCATGCCGCCGCACGTCTTGAACGTCGTCAGCTCCTTGAACTGCGACGACTGGCCGGACGACTTCGACGACTCGATCCTGGCCGCCGCGTGCTTACTCCTCTGGATCTGGGACGACTGGTTCTCCACCCATTTCCTGATCATGCTCTTCTTGTGACTGTCCATGAAACCATAACCGGTGGAATGTTGCTGAGTGTGCATCTGCAGGGTAGGCGGCCCGGTCAGCTGCATCGGGCCGTCTATCCAGGTCTCCCTCTTGTGGTGCGAGTCCTTCAGCATGTGTCTGGCCTCCGCGACCTTCGACTTCGAGATCCTAGGCCCGTCTATCCACTGCTCGTCGGAGCCTCCGCTCGGAGCTGCGACTGGAATCTTGCTGCCGGGTGAGTCGTTCACCTTGGAAGATGACACCTTGGCGGCGGCGCATTTCCTGGCCGGGCTGGCCTTCGGCGTGGCTGTGTGCGCCGGGGACGTCTGTTTCGACGCTGTCTGCGTCAGAGACTTCACCGCTTTGGTCGCCTTGTGCACCGGGCTGCGCTCTTCGGGTATCTTCGAGGGTCGCTCCGCCGCTGATCCTCGCAACGCTTTTCCCATGGCGCACCGGTTGTCGCCGGAGTTCAAGCTGGGCAGGTAGACGGGTGGATGCTCCCCGTCGGTCGCGTCGTCGGTGCTAGGGCCCACGTAGATCACCGTGTCCGCGGACAGGTCGCTGGAGCTCGGGTCGCATTCGCTGTTCTGCCTCGCCGCCTCTTCGCCCGAACTTCCGCCGCTTCCCGTCCCCTGTGTCCCGCCGCCGACAAACTTGATCTTCCTTCGCCTCATTCGGTGGATCCTCGAGGCGAGTTGCACGGTGGTTAGCGTCTCCGTGTAGTGCTGCGCGTTGGGGGAGACGTGGGCGATCATCGCGGCGTGACACGTCAACGAACCGAGACACTCCTTCAGTAATTGGGTTAGCTTGTGCTCCTTGTACGGCAGATGCTTCTGCCCGTTGAAGATCGCGAGCAGGATGTTCCCGAGGCCTGACAGAGGGATGCCGCCCGACGATTTGCCGCGATCCGAATTCCCCAGGTCCATCAGGTGCAGTCTACTTCTGCCACCGGCGACTAAATAATTCATAAAACAGACGATTTTAGCCGATGGATATGGACTTTGCATCGCATCTGATCAGCGGTTCGTTAATGGTATGTTGATTTCTATTTGCTCAATTTTATGATCTTTTTTAAGGGGTTCATGAAACTATTTCTTATTGATCTTTTGCGCGAGTGAAAAAAACTAAACCTATTTGATAAAATATGGATGTATTAGCTTGTGTGACTTGAAAGTTATGTGGGCCCATAGAGGGTTAATACAGGATCATTGAAAATTTTTACCGATTTTGTCAGAAAATACTGGAGGACTTGAAGCAGTTATGTCGTTGCTGTTAGAAGGGGCCTCTTTTTGATTCTATTATTTCGTCGGTGTCCATTGATACAATGATATGAATGCATATTTTAATACGATTTTGCGAATGCATATTTTATACGATGTGTTAATAAGATTGCACAAAGGGGCACACTCTGTAATGTACAAAAAAGTTTTGACGGACGAATGCTGCGAGAAAAAGTGTGCCCTCGACAGGAGTATTAAACAAAATGTTTTATTATATATTATATATTATCTGACAATCCTTACTTTGATCTCCGTAGCTCAGTTAGAATACAGAACTTATTTAAAAACGGTAATGCATTCGAACAACAAACAATACTTTTAAAAAGTTCTGCATTCTAACTGAGCTACGGAGATCAAAGTAAGGATTGTCTAATAAAAATAGAAGCCAAGGCATCAATTTTATCGATTCCCCTTCAGAAACAATAGTTCCTGAATCGCTTCGGTTTGGTAGATAACGACCACTTACAAGGAACATTACCTACGTGTGACACGCCAATTTTGAGGAAATCTTACGGAGCAGTGGAGTATATGGCAACGTTGGGCCACAATTTTCTTTAAGTGTCCATATTTATGTTAAGCTATCCTGCAAATGTTGGGGTCGACGCGATATTGAACCACGTAACTCAGAAATCACATACAGTAGAATCTCGATTATTCAACGTCAAAATTCTCCATCATCCAAACACATGTAATCAGTTGAATTTAAAGCAACAACTTACATGCAAAATGATTTATTGTATAAATCGATAGAAATTAAGTCTGTCACTGTAATTAAGCAACTGTTTTATTCGATCATTTTTCGCACGAGATGGTCTAGTTTACTGTACAATGACTAAAATTATTTTCTTTTATTTTGCTATTACTTGGAATGAACAAAAAAACTCACGTTTTTCAAATTTATAAAGTTAACATTAAGTTGCCGAGATCTACAGAACGCATTTTTTAAATTTTCGTTTCAGACTCGGATGAGAAAGTTAAAAAAACGCAAGTTTCTTATATTTTCAGTCCTACCAAATAATAGCAAAATAAAAAAAGAGGTGTATTTTAGTCCGATCTAAAAAAAAATTCGAGTCATTTCGTTCAATTTTAAAGAAGCAATTGCGTTTTAAAAGGTGAACGAACAATTTTGTGGACCACCCAAGAACAGTGCAAAATTCATTTCGACGGTAATTTCAGTGCCGAAGTAGGAACTTCGATAAGCATGTCGGAATTTCCAGAAGAGAAAAAAAAAATTAGTCAGAAACGACGCGCGGTTTTTCCCAGGAAAACCGAGTGAAAAATCAGCTGGCTCGCAAAGGGTGAAAGAAAATCTGCGCGGAACGTTCCCGCGGACGACGCGGCTCGACGAGAAGTTTGCGGGAAACTGGTGTCTGTCACAGTTGGCTGATGCTCCTCGTTAGCGGCGTCAATTTTCCGCGAACAGCGACCACTCGGTTCGGCAGAATTTCGAGGAGATCTCGTTGTGACGGAAAACGGCGCAAAGCGGCGCCGACAAACGCGGTTTACGAGCGGTGACTACGAAGAAGTCGTTCGGAAAAAGGAAAAACGTGGGCCACTCACCTCCGCCCTTGCCGGCGACACTGTACTGATAAACGTGAAGGGTGTAGAGCATGTGCGCATCGCCGTCCTCCCGCTGTCGTCCGGCCACAGCCGCGTCTAAATAGAACGCGGCTCGTTCGGCAGTCGGTGCACGAAGCTCGCTGTGCTGTTGCAGTTGCAGGCTGCCGAACAGCGGGTCGTCTCTCAAGTACACAGCCGGCGACTGCTCCGAATCTGCGAACAAAAAGTCACGGTAAATCACGTCATACGCCCCCTTCGATGCGTCTGCTTGCTAATGCGCCGAACCGGCTGATTGATAAGGTAGAATCGTGTTAATGTCACGTCGCGCGAAGTCACATGACGCCATGCGATAGCACGTGTCATCGTTGGAAAACAAAAGACATATTAATACGAAGCTGTAATAATTTATTAATGGAGTAAGGATTCAACTTACCGACACATTAACACTTTCGCGCCGAGCACCGCATATATGCGGCATCCACTCGACCCGAAATGAAGTATATACAGAAGACGGGGATGTGTAATTTGTAGCAAAAATGATAAAAGAACGGATTCGCGGTACGAGTGCAAAGCTTGCGATGTTGGCCTTTGTATAGATCCTTGCTTTCAAATATATCACACAGAATTGTATTATTAGTTTTTACATATTATTATCTTTTAATAATTTTCGTCTCGTTATTAATTATATTAAACATTTGATCGTTAGGCTTTGTTTGGCCGCCTAGCGCCAGCTGAGTTCGCCTTTCATCGGTCACCGTTTTTCGTTAATAATTCGTTAACGGGGCTTCGGGGAAAATTTTTGTAAAGGAAGAAGCTGCTTCAAATGATCCGAGGAGCCTGCCATTTCCGGATTGCGAGACATTTTTGGGACACCCTGTATAAGCAGGCGATTTTCAGTCGCCGGTCGCTTAGTTGAATTTGGTCGCTCAGTCATTTCGTACACATACCTTCTATCAAATGAAAGTAAAAATAAGACTTTTAAGAAAAAGAATTAATATCATACTCGCTTGAGAAATAATCCAAGCCATAATCCCAATACGTTCGTCACAAAATCAAATAATTCGAGTCATACAAAAGATTTACGAACGTAACGAATGTGTTGTACGTAATTATTTATTTCAATAACTTCTGTGAGATGTCTTGTAATATTCCAGAAGTGTAATGTAGATGAAGAAGCTCTGTAGATACATACTCTTTAAAGACTATTACGTAATACTGCTTGTTGCGACAAGTTATTGATACAAAACGAAGAATCTGAACAGAATCGTCGATGATTCACGTAACGCAGAGTGTTGATAACGTAAATGCTGTTAGAACAACTAATAGATCAGCAGTTTCAGATCAACAATCGACGAATTGCAACATCAACGCATGTATCTTCATTAACAAGTCTCGTTACGTTAAAATATTTTTAGCCACAGATCATTGTACAATAATAGTAGACCACGGTGTTATGGAAGCTTTGAAACGATAACCAAACGTGCATGTTTCAAATAATGCTGCGCGAACAGTTCGCATCGTGACGATCGAATTCGCGCCGTGTATAAAAGTTGTTTGTCGTTCGGTTGCCGGTGAAAGTGCAAAATTCTTTGGCCGGTCTATCGGTCGCGAGAAAAAGTATAACACTGCGTGCCGAACTTTCAGGATCACTTGTTAGGTACAATTGGATTGCAGTAGAAAGCTGAATGAGCACTAAAGATCTTTAATGACAGATATAAACCGGGACAGCACGAAAGAAACATATTCTGTCTCCTTATACACACCAGAACCTTCTCAATACCCCTCGTAAACCTTATGTCTGGCTATTCAGTGGTTGTTACTGTACATTCAATCTGAGGTTTCATTCCCGACCTACGCGTTTTCCAATTACCTTCAAAGACCATCAAACACGCCAACTATCCGCGAATCCCTGACCAAGACTGAAGCTCCACGTCCGTTCGTAGATACGTAGTTTGATTCCGCTGCTTCACAGAAAAATCATATCCCGCAATGACATCCGCGCGAAACCTAGTTTGATTCCCTCTATTTCACAGAAAAATCTCGTCCGGCGATGACATCCGCGAAACGTCTCCGGCTAAATTGACTTGGTAATGGAATACCCTTGAAATTGGTTGCCTGGAGAATCACCGTCGTTGGTTCGAGGCATAAAACACTTTGTTGGACAGTTCCTTGATAGGTTCATTTACGGAAATCTTGACAGGTGTATTCGGCAAGCTTGCAAATGCGACGTGCAACGTGCTTTTCATCGATCGCGAATTGTCTAGTTCGGTCTTTAATTACCGTCTGCAAGCTTATCAGCCGTTATCTGCCGTAGATCGTTCGCAGATCCAAAAGTATTTCTTTCTGCACGAACGAACGAGAGGGACGCAATTCATTAAAAACACATTGAATTGAAAAAACGTCAGTGACACGAGAGCGAAAATGATCATGCAGCTCGATAAAGCCGGGCTACACGCTGCTACGAAGCACGCGAGCTGTCAGCCGACTGAAAGGACAGTAAAAGTGTTTATCAACGAATGTTCTGGCTTGAAGTCCCGTTTCTACAGAGAGGCAGAAAAACCTTGTCGGAGCTTTCAACCGGTATCTAGAAAGCTCTAACCGAGCTCTAACCGATGTTTACAAAGAAAATGCAACTTATTAATCGAATTCGTCCTGAAATCTTTTTCGCGACTATATCTCGAAGGATCATGCGAGGCTTATAGGAAGAAATTTGATCTTATTTTAACGTATATGTCTAAACAGAAGATCCGTGGAGTTGATCAACAAGCCGGCGTTGATAAAACGTAGGAAGACGTCCTCGAGAGTACGATGGTCGGGTTATCACGTCGCGTGTGGTACGACAGTGACGGGTCGGCGCGCGAATAATCAACGTGATGCGGATCGTAGCTGTAAATAGTGATCAACCTAAAAGCACTGTTACGGTCCCAGAATCATGGATACAGACTCGTGTGCTCCTTCCGGCTGATAATACGCGCGAGATGGACTGCTCTGGAAGTTCACGCCTCTCGGGATGAACGTGACCCGTTCTCAGATTTGTTTCGGCGACCCGTCCGCTGCCTTGTCTCCCGCGCTTGAAATTTTAACCAGAAGTTCTCCGTGTCTCCGTCCAGAAGGAGATTAAAATTTTAGGAGACACGAGACGCCCAGAAACTTTCGCGGCGCCGGCAACTGAATGTTCACGAGGACACCAGGAGAACAAAGAAGCTCTAGAAACAGTTCTCCCGTGGAAGACTCCTGAAATTTTCTACGGGAATTAACGCGTTCGCTGCCAATCGGTGCTCGAACAAGTTCCACCGAATTCAAGCGATTTCATTTGGGAAAGGGAAACAGGAATGCTGAATCTGTTGTGTTTCACAGTCGAACAATTTTCTCGAATCTTTCCCAAGCAGAGCACCGTCTTATGGCTTAACCTGTTAACCAGCTACGACGAAATATTTCTTCGTAGCACCTGGAACACAATTTCAATCGGTATGACGACCTTTTTTGTCATGGAAAATTTTTAAAAGGACGAAGGATGATTCTACGTTAACGAGTTCTTGCCTCTGCATTGATCCGAGCTGAATACTTTAAGTTCCTTGGGCATTCAAAATCTGCTGCGATATTTATTAGTAGAAACCAGTCTTATTAAATTCCTAGAAGATTGGAAAGGAGAAAAATGAAAGCCCGCGGAAGTTTCCCCGAGCACTTCCGGAATATGTCCGGAGAATTAAGGAACTGGAGGACCTTCGGAGAAACAGAATTTTATCGTCAGAATTTTCTCTCGAACGATGGGGACGGACCGTAATAATACGCGCGTCATCTGATCGGCTCGTAAACCAGCGCTCTCGTATATTTTATGTACAACCACCCACCGGTGACATATTGGCCGTGCCCGAGGAAAAGCTTTCGATGCGAAATGGTGGAGAAGCAAGGATATCGAGAGACAACGACGGTTATTATGTGTCTATCGCCGCGCGAGGCGAGGAGAAAAATAAATCCACGGACTTCTGACCGAGACTTCTGACTCTGGGACAAACCATCTGCGAGGAATTCTGTCGCGTCTGCTGGATTCCCCGTTGCGTGCCGCGTCCGCGTCGTTTATGCGTTCTCGATCGAGAATTTATTCGTCGCATTTTCGCGTTGATCAGTTTCCGATCGAGGAGATACTGTTCGCTCGCGAGCCTGCATCATCCTGCTCGTAGATGCTGAATCTCTGCTTCGGTCGCAATTTTGTTCGCACAGGTAGTTAATACTCGGAAACTCGCTGGTTCTACGAAACAATTGTTCTAAGAATAGTATGCCGAGGAAGTCGGAGCAATGAAACTAGCATTTGTAACGAACTTGTGATGATATACTCGCACAATCAGCAGTTGCAACGAAGCCAGCACGAAGATAAGAAATGTCTCAATTTCGTTGCGCGACGACTCATCTTTTCATCCATTCCTGAGATAATTGTCCTCCACGATTGCTATCAAACGATGATATACGGGGTGTCCCAAAATTATGGTATTTCCGGGGAATGAGGAGTTCCTGGGGTGATTTGAAGTAACTTTTTCCTTTACAAACATTTTCTCCGTGGCATCGTTTACGAGTTATTAACAAAAAACACTGACCAATGAGCGACGAGCTCGCCTGGCACCAGGTGGCCGAGCCAATGAGCGGAACTGAGCTGCGTGGGCTCGTTGGCTGGGCCGCCTCGCGCCATCCGAGCACGCCTCTTATTGGTCAGTGTTTTTCGTTAATAATTCGTTAACGGTGCTTCGGGGAAAATTTTTGTAAAGGAAAAAGTTGCTTCGAATGACCTCAGTAATCTCTAGTTTCCCGGAAGTACTATAATTTTGGGACACTCTGTACATTGAACTGTGTTTCTATGATCTTTTTCGTAGTAGTGCGAGAATGAGAAATGAAATGGCATTTTTGTACAAACGATCGAACACGATCTCATTAATCAATTAATGATTCCTTCGCCCTTCTCGACTACTTCATACACGAAGCGCGCGCGCGCACACACACACACACACACGCTTGCATACTACAAACCTCACTGCTACAGTAGTTTGTGCGATTATACGAAAGTCGTCTGAACGAAGCGAGACCGAGGAATTGCAACTGAATGGAGCACAAGCACGTCACACGTCTGCATTTTTCCCGTATCTCAATTCGAAAAGAGGCGATCACATTTTTCACTCCTGACACCGCGCATATCGTGCCTGCTTACGATGATTCAGCATAAGGCGACCCAGTATGTTTTCAACGACACCGATAATCTTTTTCACTCCTACCGCCGAGTGTTCGCATCCCACAGCCATAGTTCGCCGTCGTAGGCAACATGGTAGTCGGACGACATCGGTGCCGATCCGACGTTTAGATAGCCGCTTCTATAAATTGCCAATTAACGTTTTACTGCCTCGCGAGCAGCGTGGCGTCGCGGCCGACGTCGTAAAGAACGGAGCCGGAGGACGCAGCTGATACTTTATTCCTGTTCGTCTCTAACCAGCGACCTGCGGGGTCTGCTACGACTTTATGACAGTTTTTTAATGTCCCGAGGAGCGCCAGGCACCCAGGACTGTCATGAATTAAATCTTTCGCTCGAGAAGCAATTTCAACGTGCGCGTCCTCGCTCCTTTGATCCGACGCTATCGATGCGCGCGAACCGATGAGGACGAATCCGATCAATGCATTATTTCCCTCGCGTAGGATCTACGCCATAGTGCTAGTTAGCCCACAGGGAGGACGCAAGACTTTTGTGATTCGTTGATTTTACCCTAATCCCTTCCTGGTGTCAATTTGATACTACAGTTGAACTCTCTCCAATTGTCTATCAGCTTGTAAACGAAAATGGACAACTTGAGAAGAGGGGGTACGATTATTCGAGCCTTCCGACTATAATTGCCGATTATCCCAATTGTCCATTTTTGTTTACAAATTGAGGGAAAATAGGGTAGAATTCACTGTATTCTCAAGTTTCAGAGTATATTATTCTGCTATTTCTAGGAAAATTAATCTCAGGCTTTATGACTTCCATTTTTTTTAACATGGAGTATATACAGGGTGTCCAGGAGGTCAAATAGACGAAAAATGTTCATATAAACTCGTGTTCGAAAATGCTTTATTGGAAAGGCTAGACCGCGCATTTTATGCATTTATAGCGAACATAATTTAAAACAATGTAGCTACAGCTTAACTATAACTAAAAACAAACTAAGAACATTGTTGCATCAATTTTAACTCATTAAAACGATTAGAGAGAGAAAAAAAGCTTGTGCTTGCCACTTATGTTTTGCAATCGACGCAGACGATTTTTATTTCGCATAAAGATCCGCAGCCGAATAATCATTTATTTGCTGTTTAATTCGCTTGCAAGATGTCTATCGACTCTTCTGAACTCAAGAGATTAGTGAATAGCTCTCGTCCCTTGACATACATAGGACATAATCCGAGGTCTCAATTGTGCAATGCAGGCTCGGTCCACGTTGCATCGGGTAACGAAGACCTCGCTGTTTTCTGCCGTTTCCCTTTAAAACGGTGATCGGAATGGCTGTTGCCGCGATTGTGTCGTTCGATCGAATTTCCTCGGGGAACGAGTATCCGAATGGCGGTTCGAACAGCTCGCGGAAGCCGGGAAGTTCTAACGAAGGCGGAATAATGTTCATGGGCACATATGGGTGTATAATGCGACACGAGGCGTGGCAATATCCATAAAAGGGACCAGAGAAAGTAATATTGTCGGGAACTGCGGCACGCGGCACTGGCGCACAACGGGACGCCGCGCCTTGCGGAACATCCGAGGAAATAAAACGAGGATCCGGCCGCGAGAAGGACTCGCCGGAATATAGAGGCCGTAATGGATGCTCGAGAAACGATTCGGAGAGGCTCGGTGTATGGACGATGGTATTTTCTCGCGCGGAGGGGTCGGGACCGCCATCGTGCGCCGGATAAATCGTTTTTCGACGCGTTTCGAATACTGCCGGCCGCGGCCAATCTCGTCCCTGCGGGTCGAGCCTGTCGGAGGGCAGTAAGAAAAATCTGTTTCCGCTTTTTCGAATGACCGAGGATACGAGACTGTTTTCCTAAATGCCCCGCGGACTCTGCTCCGGCGACCCTCCCCGGTCCCGAACCTGGCAAAGTACGGTGACGGCCGACTAAAAATATTTGAACGATGTTTTACAGCCGCCCACCGGGCCGATCAGCGTGGAGAAACATCGGAGGGTTCAATTCGTGAGTTATTCGGCTGCTCCGTGATACCACGGAAAGAAATGGTACAACGGTCCGTAACACGTGGGGCTGCGTGATGGACGAGCGACAGGAAAGTAATAAGGAAAATTCGGGCGAACGTTGTTCGAAGCTGTTGTAGCCCCGGTGTTGTTGTTGTCTTTGTATTCCTCGAATGGTCGGGACACAAGTCTACCGTGGAATTTATTTGTAACGGCGAGCATGGAAGGTTTAATGGCGATAATGGCCCCATTTTGTGCATTTAGTAGATTCGATGCAACTCCGATTAAAAAGATTCTGTCGTTTTCTTAGATTATAAATGCCGCATTTAGAATGTGTTTAACATGACATTTAAACATAGAATGCGTAGAATCGTGCAACTGGCACGAAGAAACGTTTCAAAGCATCTTTCGTGTTTCGGTCTCCTGAATCCGTCGTTTAAATTGCGGCCACGTGTTACGATGTACCCTATTCATTTAATCTCCGGGTGCATAATCCTGGGCCGTGGACTAGTTGCACTCAAAAGGACCGCTCGCGTTACAGCGACTTCGTTGTACACCGAGCAAAAGATACCTTTTATTCATGCTGGACACTCTTCGCTGTTTTAGGTGACTTCGGACCGGTTTTTATGCAATTTGCTGGTGTCGACGCTGACCAATAAAGCGCGTTCATCGATGTCGCGATTAATTAACCCTTTGCGCTCGATTGGTGATCCCGAGGCACCACTAAAAAATGTTTATATCACATTCTAAAATAATTCTTACACCAACAAAATTCAGATTTGAAAAATTGTTAAAAGTATAATCGTTGTATAAGTCACAAGACCCAATTACACACGCATAAAATGCGCTCTGCCATATAAAATCGAGGCAGCGTAGGTCAGAAAAATCATTTTAGATTTACGATTGAAATGGCTTCGAGTGCGAAGGGTTAACCGTCGCCTCTACTTCGTCTTTACGTGTAGGCACATTATTTTATAGCCAATCCGTTTCGATACGGAGTGAGCGAAAAATTCTTCTTACAATTAAAGGAGAGAACAGAGAACATTTTTAAAATTACTGTTCACGCGTTCAGCGAACACACAAATAAAATGTTATTGAATAAATTAAATTACATTAAACGTTATTGAATCTACATGAAATTCTATGCGCATATCATCTTCGCAACCATACATTTTCGTTCGTATAAAAATTACGGACGAGTTCGAATTTTCCAGGGTTTTTCGTTGCTTTTTATCACGAACCGATAGTTATTGGCCATTTTAAAAGCCGCGGATCGAACAGCAGTAATTTGTTTCCAGGAGAATCGATAATAGGTTCTCAGCAGGGAGCAGCTTTTCCCTATAATTCACTCGACAGCGATCTAGCGGCCATTGGCATTTCCATCCGCACTTAACAACGACCTTTTGCGTCTGCTCAGCTCCCCAGCACTAAGTAGCCGAGCTTAAGACATTAAGAACCCGAGGAACTGGAGCCCGAACCCTTGTATTAAAGTCACAAAGCGAACCGTGGGAAAAACGATTTATTATTTAACCGCTGTTAACTATCCACCTCGCGGAAACGAATCAATTCTGTCGGAAGCAGTGAAGAAATCTACATAAGAAGACGCGTGTAAGAAACTATCTATGTTAAGAAATTATGATTGCTCATGGTATCCTGTACAATCTCGTGAACTCTAACTATCTTTTTCCTGTTCTTTAATTTTAGAGAATTTCACGAGAGCAAAATCTACGAGTGCAGTTTCGAAGCCAACATTTTTAGGATATGCTTTCTGTTAGTGGGGGTACCATATGATATAAGCAGCTGTGAATGAGGCACGAGTACAACGAGCAACTGTGACGAATCAGCGAGCGATGAGCACGAATTCGGCAGTTGTTGCGATAATCCGATAACAATATAGACTAACAGAAATGTTAATGAATCAAGTACAGTTAAATTAACTGTTCATTACTTACGATAACAAATAGTGCTAATAATAATAATAAATCAAAATAAATAATAATAAATAAAATAATAATAAGTGTCTCAGCGATTAATTCTTTATCGTCCTAACGCTTTCGAGTGTTATATTGCACACGCAATATGCATAACTTTAAATAAGTCTCCTCGAAGTTCCGTTAAACAAAATTGTTGTTCGCAAACACGGTGATCAAAGAAGCGAAGATCGTCCAAAGAAACGCGGACAAATTCGTCGGACCCGTGGCTCTGCAGATGAACGGGGATGTGGCCAACAATGAAAGCTGTGTCGGAGTTTTTCCGCCGAAAGGAAGAAGTATCGCGTATAATTCGAGGGGTGACGGAACGAGCAATAAGTCGCGGGTATTAAATTGGGAGAGCGTTCGAATGAAAAGTACCGCGCCATTTATCCGAGTCCGTATAAATAAAGTCAGCGGATGAACGGGCATTCCGCGCTTATTACGGCCCCGGAAATGATTTATAGAAAACCATTGCCAACTCGGAGAAATACGCGGAACGTGGCCGCGGACCGTCTCCCCACGGATCCTCGAGTTCTAGTCAAGACGAGCAGCCCGACTTTCGCGGCGGACGACGAATATTCACAGCCGCTTATTACGAGGTTTTCCGTGGCTCCCTGCGGGTTCTCGGCGACCCGCGGCGACCTTCCCTCACCGGGTCGTCTTGGTACCCGAGGCGACCCTTTGCCGCCACCGCGAGACTGCCGACGAGGCCGACCGACTAGCAGCAACCTCGGCGGTCTCGGCGCGCACTTATTTCGGCGAACGTACGACCGCGTAAAGCACGTCTACCGCCACTCCCGGCACGGCTCGCAGACTGTTTCTACTTTAATACGAGGATCCGAGCGCGTTCGTTAATTTTCCTCCTTCTCGTGTTCGTTTCCTCTTTTCACCGGCCTCCTCTATCTCCGCGATGCGACGCGTTGTTCGCGATCACAATGGAGCCGGGCTCGCAGCGCGGACTGGGTCGCCAGTTTATGCGAATTCTGAGCCGGGGGACGGCGCGCGTGATTTAGTCCGGCGAATTTTTGCAGATGCTGCATTCAGTTCCTTCGCTTTATATGGGGCGCAGCTTAAAGCGGTTCCTTAAAGTTTCGTTGAACAATGCCGATACATATAAACGCGGTAGATGCTGAAACGAAGATCCTTAAAATACGGTTAGAATAGATGGGTTTGTGACTAACCGATGGAAGCTTCGAAATTAGAAATTAATCCTTATAGCGCTCCGTTGGCTCCGCTATGGAGCCGTAATTATTGTTCCGTAAATTCGAAGACTTTGCTAAGGAGCTCAATGTTTTTAGTACGATTACACCGAAAATGCTACGTTTTTGTCGACGTTGGCAATCGTTATTTGTAGTGAAAACGTGCTTAGCGTGTGTAACATTACGATTAAAACATTTTTTGCTCATTTTTATACTTAGACGTGATTCGATATCGCAGGCCAATTTTTGTCGCATACCCTGTTCAACGGTTCGCTCTACAGATAGTCGAAACTGACTCGTACTGCTTAAAAAAATAATGAAAATCACGGAAGCTGAAACGTCGAATCCAATCAACCGCACGAATACAATAAACTCAGGGACTGTACGAACATTGCGAAAGTTCAACACGCACCAGCGCAGCGATATGTCTCCCTGACGAATGCAAACTAAAAACTCGCCGAATTTTCTGTGTTCGAGTGAAGATTTTGACCGCGAGACGGAGCGCATGTTGCACAGCACGTGGTCGCCGGTTGAAAGGAGAAAATTGAAAAGTGAGAGAACAGTTGAAAATTCCGCGATCGTATGGGTGTCAAGTTCCAATTTCCAGTCTCGAAGTTTTACGGACACCTTAAAATTGCCGCCGGCGTAAAAGCAACAATTTACTTCCCGACCGAAAGGTTCGCAGGCCTCGCGTCGTTAAACTTTCAAGTGACGAAGTGAGGAAAGCTGTCGTTAACAAAATGACCTCCGATTCCTCTTCCCCGCATGGGAACCAAGCATGGACCATTGCTCGCTACCATTTCCTCGGAAGCCAGCCGGTACGTTAGACGACGGTTTTCTTTAATTGCCTACTACACGGCAGATCCTCGAGCGTATCCCCTCGTAAAAGTTACTGTCTCCTGTAAACGATTCGGCTGCCGAGCAAAGAAAGGCGATGGTCGAAAGAGGAGGAGAATTTATCGTTCTGCAGGAAATATACGGGCGTATTATGAATTAATGATCCGACAAAAAGCCGTTCTCAAGATCTCCCGTCAGTCTGACGAGACTCGCATGTGTTTGTCAATCTTGAACCAATTAATTAAGAGATCGCATTCATTTAGTCATTGGTTTTTAGAAGGATTCTGTTGTGCATCATTTTTCTGTTACTTCGATCCTTGTAAGAAGAACGATTTTGACGATCTCAGCCATGGCTAGATCCGTTCTAACACTTGCCCATGAATGTTTAGCTTATAAATTGTTAAATGCAGTTCGTTTCAAGTAATTCTTTGTACCGACTACTAGTCGACTAATACAAATAGCTAAGTATTTGAATTAACTATTGGTCTACTAATACAAGTAGCGAATTATTTGATTATTTCTAACCCTTGCCCATGAATGTTTATCTTATAAATTGTTAAATGCAGTTCGTTTCAAGTAATTACTTCCTTTTACCGATTATTAGTCGACTAATACGAATAGCTAAGTATTTGAATTAACTATTGGTCTACTAATACAAGTAGCGAATTATTTGATTATTTCTAACCCTTGCCCATGAATGTTTATCTTATAAATTGTTAAATGCAGTTCGTTTCAAGTAATTACTTCCTTTTACCGATTATTAGTCGACTAATACGAATAGCTAAGTATTTGAATTAACTATTGATCTACTAATACAAGTGGCGAATTATTTGAAGCGTCGACTCGTTAATTAAAACGTGGATGCGACGTTTAGGATATTTTTGAATTCACTGGACACAATGAAATAGTCGATTATTTAAGCTGGCTATTAGAAAATTAGAATCTGAATAAAACAAAGAATCCGATTAACGTGCGACGAGCAACGAACGGTGTTCAAACAATTCCGCAGGCATCTTTCCTCCTCGAAATGGAAGTGCTACCGAGATACGCGCTATCTTTTAGCGAAATCAATTTGCCGGTAATAGATAAGCAGGAGGGATAGAGAAGGCCGGCCGATGAATTTCTCGTTGGCAAAAACGGTATACAATAAACCGGCATAAATGTTTCATACCGTCCAATGAATAATGGAGCCGGTAATGCGATAAAGTTCCGTATTCGCGGGGAAGTAACAGCGGAGATGTTTTCGGCCGCAGATGCAGCGTCGGCAGATACACCCCCGACCCTCTATCGATCCCGGTATACTTTCTGCCGCGCATCCGGGCGCAAACACGCGGCTTTGAGGTTATTTAATGGAGTGTTTCGGTTGGTCGGCAAACAAATGGATATTAACAAATAATTCGCGCGATCGAAGGCCGCCCGAGCACGGCCCGACCGCGGGCTTCGGCCGCCTGTTTTCTCGTGCATTTGCAAATTAATACGGCTCTCCTCGGGAGGAGTACGCCCGACCTTTTCCGGCTCGTAAAACTGCAGACATATATCATCGGCAATAACCGTCCGGAGGATCGTCGCCGGGAAAAGGTAAAATTTTCCTTTCGACCCGCCCGGGAGCCGGCGAAACGGGATAAATAAAAATTCTCGCGTTCCCCGGAGGATTTCTTTCCGTTCGATTTCCTATCGTTCTCTCTCTCTCTCTCTCTCTCTCTCTCTCTCTCCCTCTCCCCCTGTGCCCTCTTTCAACCGTCCTGCGAAACAAAACGAACGACGGAACAGTCCCATCCGCGTTTTACGCGCGTGCTAAAAGCCGCGCGCACCGGTGACGATGCAGGTACGACGCTCTGTCCGCTTTCACATTATTCTCCGTCCTCCATTTCTTATCCATGGCCGCGGCGAGAGAATTACTCTCCCTGCTAACTGCACGCCGGGGAAAAACCCGGTCAGAAAACGTTCTGCCGAGTATCCGTCTCTATTAAAACTACTCGGATGCGTCTTCCTGGAATGCAGAACTTTTTGATTCCGGTTCGCGAGAGTACGAGCCTTACGTGGCCAGGGGATTCATCCTCTGCATTTGTTTCACTTTGTTCCTCCTGTGTTCACCTGTCTTTAATTTCTTCCTGCTGGTGCTGGTAAAATGATCTCGCCGTGGAATTATATGGGAAATACATTCTGCCGGCTCAGAATGCAAAACGTAGCGTCACGAAGCATTATCCCTGGTTCTTTCGTGCGAGACGGACTTGGATTAAGCTCTTGAAATTGGCGGACGGGTCACGTAAATTTACGTTTACGCTTGAATTTTTATTAATACTTTTATTAATAGTACATTCAATAGTTCAAATTAGTTATACATTTTCATTTTCAGTGGCAGATATTTTTCTCTAAAAGAGATAGAAATTTCCTCCTTAACAAAAAACAGTAGCGAACAGTATTTCCATTTGGTATGATTGTTTTTATTTGATGCGTAGGAAATTGGACCTGTTTGCTCATGGATCATTTCTATTTTTTAACAATTTATTGAAGTCAAACTTTAATAGTGTGAAATTCTCGTTAAAAAAGTGCAATTAAAGGGTATAGCAATTTTCAACGTCTTCTAAGAGTCGCAACGTCTTAATATTTGGCCGAATAAGTAAATACATCGTCCGAATAAATGAATATATTGAATCATATTCCCACAAAAGAGTCTTCGTGACCGCAATAATTCTGAAACAAAAAATTTGAAAGAAATAGTTCTCGGATCCTACGTTCCATTTGCTTTATACTCGGATACGGGACGAGCCCCGACCGTTTCGACTCGTCAAGAATGACTCGTAATAACCTCGGCAGGTCGGTGGGAAAGCTCGGTAAAGTGAAATCGTTCCCTCTGCCGGTTTTCGTCGCGAGTTTTCCGGCGATTCGAGCGATTCGCGTCCAAGAATGATTCCGCAAGTAATATGCAGGCCCGAGTCGAATCGTCCAGGCCGTCGTTTGATTGCGTCTTCACGGGCCAGCTCGTCCACTCGTTGGTCCGTAAAATTGAGGGGTAAGATTATTTCTCTTGTTCCTCCTTTTTATTGTTCGGGGTCTCCCCCGTTTCGTTTCTCGTTCGTTTTCCGTTGTTCCCCGACGAGCTGCGGAAAGCTGGCCGGACTAATAAGAAACCGAAGGGTAGATGGTCCGCGATGGTACACTTACGGGAACTCTCGAGGAAGGGTGGTCGCCGTGAGAGACGACCTCTGGAAATGAACTTGGTCCTTGGTGTCTTTGGTTTGCTTTCCGGTATAATTAACTTTATATTTATCGAATAGGACGTATGAAATTTTTTTTATAAACGAAGTAGAGGATTAGGTTTCAGCATTATTCGGATTGTTTCGAATAAATATTTATCTGAGTTAATTATCCGAATGAATTCCTTTTGACCGAATATTTTATTCGAATAATTCTTTCTTCGATTAATTGTTTATTCTGAAACTATGAAAAGACGGTTCATATTCTATCATTTTTATTCGAATCTCAATTATTTTTCCGTACGAATAATTTCTTATTGGAATAAAATCTTATTCGAACGAATTCTTACGGGAATAAAATTTGATCCGGATAAACTTTTATCCAGATAAATCTTTATTCGATAGAAAATTTATTCGATAGCGTCGAATAAAATTGTGTTCGTTAGACTTTATCTTTTATCTATCACTGGAATAAAATTTTGCCGAACACTGCTGTGGGGTAACCAATTGCTGTGCCTTTGGTTCGTCTAGATATTAAATATTAAATATGAAATCCTTTTATCCAAAACAAACAGAACTGAAGAATAATAAAATGTAATACGTCTTATTCGATAAGTATAAAACTAATTGTGCCCGAAAAGAAAGCGAATGCACAGCGATCGGTCAGGCCACAGTAACCGGCTCCGCTACCCTAGAGATCGGCCGTCGAGATCGTTGAACCTTTCCCGCACGTCGATGCCAGGACGTATTTCCATATCGTTGTCCCGGGGAATAATTATTTTATGAACCGTGCACACACACCGGTTATTCCGCGAACCCGACCGAGGCTATCGCGGCAGTGTATCTGCCACAGGGAACGGTTTATACGTTTTTTAAGGCCGATCGAGTCTGTTATTGGGCACTTAGACGGCCGTCGGAATTATCAGGGAGTTAGGTCGGAGGGCTGTTAAGCTCGAACTTTCAAATTAAAAAGTTACGGTGCGCCGGCGTATGCATTAGGAAACGATTCACGGTGGTACAATGTAACCGAAGTTATCGCGATCGTACCGTGGGAACGATAAATGCGAAAGGGTCATAATCTCAAAGGGTTTAGAATCGTTGTAAATTTTCAGGCTGACATTAACGGAGAGGTCGCGTGCCGCGATGGAACGCGGCGCACTAAAGCCACGGCATCGAACGGGAGACGGGACTCTTTACCGGGAACACACAGCCGAGCCAGCCCAGACTATAAACTGATTCCAATTTTTTTCCATATTTTGCATACCTTTAACGATGCTTTTGATTTATGCGCCGCCCCGTCGGGCAGCCCTGCCCGGTCGGAGAAGCGTCCCTCGGACGGCTATCCGCGAACCCTATCGAATTTAAGGGCTGGTTCCGGTCTGCAAGCTTCAAAATTGTTATTCGTAAATATTCCCTTTTGGGGCGGATTAAACGGGATGAAAACCGTTTTCGACGTTTATTAACGTCTTCTTTCCTCGTTGGTTTGTTAAATCGTGGTAAAAGAGACGACCATAGTTTTAAGCTGTACAAAATTTCCGAGGCAGTCAACCTAATCACGTTTAAAAAGTACGTTCTTATCCTTTGTTTGATATCTCAAAGCTGAAGATTATTCTCTACATTCCTACATTTTAAATTCGATAAGGCTATTTCACCTGAAAACTGAAGCTGTCCTTGATGTACTGATAAAAAAGAAAAATAAGAAAAATAGGTGAAATAGGAAATATTATAGAAGATTATATCGTGCGACCCTCTTGATATCAAATGCAGCAGTTTCTCCCGGAAATGCCAAATTTCGGGTTGCTGCGAATTTCCACTAGCTTGAGAGTTACTCTGTGCCTTCACTCGTGAAAAAGACACTAACAGTTTTCCATAGTGCACGAAGAACGAAAATACTCGAGCGTGGAGAAGCTTTTCGAAACGCCGACATCATGGCGATCTCAATGGCAGCTTCGACGAGTCCCCGGAACGCTAACTAATTAAGAAGCGATGCAATTAATTTTCCAGTTTATTAAATAATTAACTCCTATCTCGGGGTGCGCTTTGCTTGACTAAGCGTCCGCTTCCCTAGCTCTCGTTTCAACTTTACTTCTGTGTCTCCCGTTCCCCAGCCTATTCGGGAACCCAAAGCTCCCTCTCGCCCACGCACCGACGAACTTTACCTTTTCTGCCAAGAGCTCGATAATCCAGGCCCGTTAATTATTTGAAGTTTTCGACGGATCGCGGTCCCCGGATGCTCGACTGGAACGAAACGCGCCATCTTTGCGGCGGCAGTTTACTTTTGTTCTTCGAACTCAATGTTCACTTCGAACTCGACCTACATTATTATTAATCCTTCGCTTCTGACTTCGAATTTATGTCAGCGATACGGAACCTATTCGCGAGCATCTCGATTAATTTCCGAAATACGTGACATCGTTAGAGAGAGGAAATACGTTTTAGACATTTTGGTATCTTTGCTGTTGCGTCCAGAGACAAGGGCCATAAAAAGGTCCCACCATTGGGGAAACCCTCTCAGGCCCCAACAAGGGTCAAGGCAGACACCCCCCTCCAAGGGGTGATTCGTGCCTTGACCAATAATAAACAATCTACCTCCATCCACGGGTGCTCTTCCACGACTTTCCAGCGTTGGAAGAGCATTCTTCCGCCAGCGCTCGCAGAGAGTACAACACAAAAAATAAAGTTCTCTAAGACTACTAGAGACCCTTCCACGTCATTAATTTGCCGTAGGAAGCGCGAATCGAGCGTACAATAGTTCGGTCGCGCATGTACGTTAGGCGACTAACCGAACGTACGGACAAAACATTTGCAACGAAGAGATTAGTAGCCAAAAATTGATCTAGTGGATCTTATCGTATTATGACCGCCGTGTGATCGTTATTCTAAACAGATCGATTCTTTTATTTATATTACGTTTGCACAGACTCGCGAAAAATTTTGTTCGGATGACGGATCCAATTTTAACTCAAATTTCATTCGACGCTGTCGAATGAATATTCATGACTGCCGATCGTTACATTTGCTTCGATTCATGAATCATGATTACTTCTATTAATCACGAACACGATTTCACGTTAGTTACAATCGTGAATCGCTGATCAGATTATTCGTTGCCGAACTCTGGCATGCAGTACCGCCGATTCCAGCATAGCAGCTTATAAGAAACAATTCAATCTGCCGTTGATCCTCGTGTCTCAATCCGTATGAATGTAAATAGCGTCGGTAAAGCAGTCTAGGAACAAGCTACAGGACACCCGGAAAATTAGACCGAGCTTCCACGGTCAGTTTATCGAGGATCCCGCCGCAGGACGGCAGAATCCTGTTCCCTCCGGCTGGCATCAATTAATCCGAAACGATTGTCCTCGCCGGCATTGTTCGAGGCATCGAATTAATTGCGGCGCACATTCAACCCTATCGCGGCACAGAGAAAGTTCCCACCCTTCCGGAAATATATCTAAGACGTTCCCGTTACTCCTCGCGAAGCGGTGGAGCGGATCTAAGAATCGTTGAAAGCGGAATCGCGGGCGGAAGAAGGGAGATCAGGGGGGGTCGGAACTCTTCAAACCCGGGGATGACGCTCGAGACAAGTGTTTCTTACGAGTGAAGTTTCTTCGACGCCCGGCTACACAATGCTATCGCGATCGGGCGTTCAAACGAGAAAACTTCGGCGTCGAGGAGATTGCGGTACAAATATTGCGCGCAATTTGTAACCGGAAGAGCTGCGGTTCCAGAGGCTCGCGCGTTGCCACATTGTTTTCGACAGCATGAAGACGGCACAGTATCTCGTGGCACATCTTGCGTTAGGTACATCGTATCAGTCACAGTTGCATAGCACATCGTTATTAGGTGCCGGAAATGGTTCGTCGATTTTTCCGTCGACTCACACCGAATTCATCGACACCAATCTATTCGCCAAACAACGATTTATGTTAATTCGTTGTCGTTCTTCGACGAGTCTAGCTACTAATGGAAATTTTTAGTAATGTTCTGTTAAGCACGAATGTTATTTTGTTCTTTTAAGTCGGAATAAAATTCCGTTCTCTTGTTGTTAATCTTCGAAAGCTCAAGTGTCGATGAACGATAAATAAGAATTGTCTATTTGAATAAGAGTTTTCTATATGAATAAGAATTTCTATCTTCTTCGATGATACGGCAAGTAATAAAATAAAACGAAACATTGAAGAATATTACGTATGTAATTGTAATGTAAAGTCCGTTTAAGAAAAATAATCTCATCTTAATGTCTCTGCTGCTGCTACGATGCATCGAAAAATTAGTTGTAAAAGTGTAATATATATGTATATATTATTTAATATTATATAATATAATATTTATGTATATATTATATTATATAAATATTATCTTATAATATTTATTAAATATTAATAATATTATCTTAATGTCTCTGCTGCTACTACGATACATTGAAAAATTAGTTGTAAAAGTGTAATATATATGTATATATTACACTTTTACAACTAATTTTTCGATGCAACGTAGTAGCAGCAGAAACATTAAGATGAGGGCGAGGGGGGGGGGCAATCCTTTCGGATTAATTACTTTAAAGTACAAAATAAAATTGATTCAATGTCATAAGCGATTAATGGAACAGCTTTTACACGAGTGTATCTGATATCTGCTAGCGCAGCAAGACGAAAGCGGAAAAAGTGCACGGGACGCATGAGAGAACGAGAGCTTTCATCGGCGGCTCTTTTCTAGACACAGCATATCCGTCAGTGGTGAATGTATTTACTCACCGTTGGCATGAGCCGCGAGAAGGTCCCTGAGTTGCTGTTGGCCGGCCGTTAATTCCACGCAACTGACCCTGACGCTAAATCTGGCACCTGTCCTCTGCCGTTGCTCGGAGATCCCTCGGAAGAGCCAGGCGATCGCGCATGGTATCGCTCCCAGAGTGTGTCCTGCCTCCGGTGTTCCCAGCATCGTGTGCGATTTACCTGGACAAACAACGAAATTCGGATCATTTACCTCGAACTCCGTGTTCTGGAAAAATCGCGAACACATGCGAATTCAGGGGAGCGACGATTAATGCATTTACAGTATTACGTTCTGAACTGCGGCGACAATCGCTTTAACACTTTGTCCGTCGTGTCAGGCATATGTCGGTGACGAAGTTATTTGCTCGGATTTGAAAATTAATTGCTACATTAATCATTTATATTTTTCTAATTTTATTTAGATTTGTAAAACGTAATAATGTTGCAAAGATAATAATGAACTCGATTGATTTCTTTATGGATTACGAGTGACGCGTCCCCTTATGCAGGGTGTCCCATAATTATGTTAACATCTGGAAACGGGTGATTCCTAAGGTCATTTGAAGGAACTTTTTCCTTAGCGAAAATGCAATCCGCGGCTTCGTTTACGAGTTATTAACGAAAAACACTGACCAATTAGAGAAGAGATCAGCTGACGCGAGGAGGTTGAGCCAATAAGCGGAACTAGGCTCCGCTCACTCGTTGGCTCGGCCACCTAGCACCAGTCAAACTCGCCCTCTCATTGGTCAGGGTTTTTCGTTAATAACTCGTAAACAAAGCCGCGGATTGCATTTTCGCTGAAGAAAAAGTTACTTCAAATGACCTCAAGAATCACCCTTTTCCAGATGTTAACATAATTATGGTATATCATATGTCATACTATAAAATAAAATAGATAAAATGAAACAAGAAAATAAAATAAAATAGAATAAAATACAAATCAAACTCAAATAAAGAGTACAATAATTCATAGAACGAATTAAAAATTATACTATTATGAATAACGATGCAAATGTTATTCACGTCGTACAACTTAACTCTTCCATTTTAATCAAAATCAAATGCAAAACAGTACAAATACATGAAAAATTGACAAATTATTCTGGTATTATTGTCAGTTTATTAGAGTTGTTCAGAAAAGAAATCGAAGTTTATTTGGCAGAAAAATCGGCGTTCCAGTCGCAACAATCCCGCAGTAATTTTGCAACGTTACAGTGTTTTCATTGTTGCAGGAAGTCAACAATTTAACAGTCCGTTTTCCTGAGGAGCCCCGCTTTGCCGACTCGGAACAAACAGCCAAAGGGTTTAATTGTATTCTTTCACCGAGCCGGAAGTTGAAACAGGAGTCGGCCGTGCGTCAGCGAACGCGTTTCCGCGATTACGTCGCGGCAAACAGTATTCGTTCCGCGATTGATTTCCCTCGCTTTTCCGGGCCACGTGTCGCCGCGCCGCGGATCGATATCGTCGACGGTTTTGTAAAATCGCCGGTCCGTGCCCGCCGCCAAATCGACGGATGACTCTGCGAACAATCACGATGCCCGATTTGTGGACCGGCCGCAACAATTAATTTGTTTACTATTTACTATGGACGACGGTGACCGATGGCCGTCGAGAACCGACGCGATAAATGTCCCGGGCGTAGTTACACCCGCGTGACGAACCCTCGTCGCGCACCCGGCGATCTAATTTATACACGCGCCGATAGATTGAAACTGATTAATTCGGTTACGTTGCAAGTTCACGGGTTTGACCAATGACGGGTGAAACGAATGTAATCGAGAATGGCGGCCGGTTGACGTTTACGCGTTAACAGCTGTCGCCAGCATCCGCGATGAGAAATGGCGCGATACGTTCCCCGGAGTTTTCGATGCACCCTGCACTACCCCACGGCACGCGATAGTTCGCTGCGGCCGAATATACTGATGCTTTGCTACGTAACCCTCGAGCAGGTAAGGTAGTAGAGCCGGTCACACTGTGGGCCGACCAATTGCTGCGCATTTCGCTTGTTTTCGGGAATAATTAATTTTATACTTATCGAATAAGACGTATTCGATCTTTTTATTGTTTCATCTTGTTTGTTTTTGTATACAAAAGAATTGCGGTCGATTGTTCGACGGCTGGTGCGGCACGTTGCATCGTTGCAATTATTTTTGGTAATTAATCGGTAAGTATATTTAATAAAGCAGAGATCTTCGAAAAATATTAAACGGTCTTTTTAAAATAGCAATTTTAAGAAGAAACCAACAAATTGCTCATTCTATAGTTTCTCTATTTATAACTTGACATTTTTGGAGACACGCTGCATAAAAGTACACATTTTCTCACATTTCTGTTAGTTGCGAAACAAAGACGAATTATTATCATCACGAGCATCTCAGTTTACAATAACGTTGCTCCGGCTTGATATCGAACAAGGAGTTTCCGAACGGCCAATCAGTCTTTCATACTTTCTTCGAATAAGAATTGATCGTGAACGGCCAAAAAGAAAGTTCCATCCGCGTTAAACCGATCGCTGAAATAGCACCTGGCAGGCAGTAACTTGTTCCGAATGGGGAGTGGAAACTTGGAAGTTGAACGGCGAAAAAAAGAGTTCGGGGTATTATTGATAGGGAAACGAAAGAGTCTTATTAAAACCGTAAAAACAACAGAATGGAGAAGTTTCGCCGCGGGTGGGGGAGAAATATGGACGGTCGAAAGAAGAGAACGACGAAAATTGAAAGTGAAAGGCGCAAGAATTCGGGGGAAGGGCCGAGAGGCCTGCCGGCAACAGCGAAATAATGGGAGAGCAACGGCAGCCGTCGCTGAATCTTAAACGTTATTTAATTGTTCGAACATAAGACGGTGAGTTATGTTGTTATTTAATTAGAAACCGGGAAAGGACAAGCTTTTCGGCCGACTCGATCCGGAAAATTGGAGTTAACTTCCCCGTCGATTCCAGGGTTGCCGGGGAATTCATCAGACGCGACTTTTTCTTCGTTTAAGTAATAATTCTTTTACAGTTTCTTGAAATTGCTCGATTTTAAAAATTCAATGCTATTTATCTTAGGGGAATTAGTAAATCGAGCAACATAACGAGTAAAATAGTGAAAAAGATAATAAATGTAAAGGTGCACGAGATTCAAAAATCCTTGTGGTATAATTTGTTTAGAAACTCTTAATAAACGTTTTCTGTTTCTTGATGCTACAAAATGCTTGATTTTCTCGTAAAAAAGATCTATTCCATTGAAATTTCATGAAGTATTTTATTTAATCCGATTAGAATTGACACGCATCGCATGCCGTTAATTATTATCTTAACATTCTTACGTTCTGCCGATACTTAGAAAATGAGGAAGATATATTTGACTTAGCGTAAAAAATAATTCTCAATTCTGCGCAAACAATTTCTTTACCGAGATGTGGGTGACGCTGCGGGCAACGTTTTAAACTACGAAATTAGGGATAAAACATAACTCGTTGGCGCCGAAGTTAAAACGCACGAGATATCGTCGGTGGTTTTGCGACTATTTCTGACGAGCGTGCGAGGATTAATCCAGCGATCTGCAAGTTTCCGAGTAATCGGAAACATTTTGCAGCTTGCAGGCGTACGACGACAGCGAGGTCCACGCGTTCCGAGAGGAATCCTGCCGACAGTTCTCCTTTAAAACTAAGGCGTCCCGTGTCTAAATGCGCTCGTCGATATTGCGCGTAGCCGAGGAAACGATTTACGCGGGGAAACGCGGAAAATTTCAGCGAGAACTTTTACGGAGCCGCGGAGAGAAACGAAGCGGATGGAGGCGAGAAACATACTCCGAGAACCGCGTCGCGGAAAACTCGCGTAGGAGTGCTTTAAAGCCGATGCATCCGCCGATTGGAATTCCCCTCGAGTTCACCCTTTACGCGGGAAGGGAATCGCGTCTTGTCCCGGAGATCCTGCGAACGCATCGCGAATCGAACCAGTATTCCCGCGGTCGTTTACGTCTCGTCGATTCCGCGTGATGGAGCACCCGGTGGTGAGACAGCGAGCCGCGTGGATCGATGCATCGAAATAAGCCGGCGAACGAAAATTACAAAATTCGACAAACTACGGCGTATGTGCACCGTCCAACTGCGTTTTCACACGGACGATACAGTCGATGCATATGCGGAATTTCGACTATTCCGAGATTGCTTCGTGCGTTGCTTGAAAACGTACAACAGCTGCGAGCAATAATTCCATTCACTGGCGACGTACACCTCGCAAACCTCATTGGAAAAATGAACCTTACAACGGTTTAAGCTCGAAGTAGTTGTTAACAACCTGTGTTGTTGATGCGACTTTAAAGATACACGCCAATAAAAAGAAGTCTAATACGTAAATGGTTTTCATATACGTGTATATTATTGTATCTATGTATTTTATGTACAGGGTATTTCATAACTATGGTACTTCCGGGAAATGAGAGATTCCTGAGGTTATTCGAAGCAACTTTTTCCTTTACAGTAATTTTCTCCGAGGCATCGTTAACGAGTTATCAACGAAAAACAGTGACCAATGAGAGGCGATCTCGATTGGCGCGAGGCGGCCGAGCCAACGAGCGGTCGAACCCCAGATCCGCTGATTGGCTCGGCTCTCTTGCGCCAACCGAGCTCGTCTTTGATTGGTCAGTGTTTTTCGTTAATAACTCGTAAACGAAGCCTCGTGGAACATTTTCGCTAAGGAAAAAGTTGGTACAAATGACCTCAGGAACCCCACATTTCCCAGAAATACCATAATTGTGAGACACCCTGTATGTTATATCTATACAAACCAGTCGAAACGACGAGTTTCTAATTTTTTCTTCAACAGTTAAAAAGATTATAAAAACGTTAAGACAAAAAACTAACCTCATAATCGTGCGCATCAAAAACTATTCTTCCTGTTCGCGTCACATTGATAATTTTACAAAAATGAGAAACTACAATTCAATGAAAAAAAACATCTTCTTTCCGTAAATCTTCAATCAATGTCTTCGATTATACACATATACGTATTTTATAACTTATCAATAACCTAAGCAGCACCGATCACTTCGAAACAACGTCTACCAACGAAGTTCCAAAGAAAACTGCAAGTTTAATGACAATCCGTCGAACGGTTCCCCCAAAGCAAACGCGAATTCGTTTAAAGATTAAACATTAACGTTTTGAGCAACTTTTAATCCTCTCACAAATTTCCATAAATCAAGGGCCAGCGGAGCTTGTCGGGGGGGGGGGGGGGTTGAAAGTAGTAGCTAACTAGAGCCACGAACGAACCCGTAGCAGCAGTCGACGCGTTAATCCAGTTTAGCCACTCTTTCGTGCAAACTCGATCAGGAGAACACCGGCCCCGGCGAAATTAGTCGTTCCTCGCGGCTCCTTCGAGCGTACTCCGAGTATGGGATTCCGCGAAACGCGCGGAAGAAAGACGCGTCGAGAAGTCGGTAAAACCCGGGGTGTCCGACTTCGCGCGCGAAGTTGAAACTTACCGCGAGGGAAAATCAATAAGGAGAGACGCGTCGGAGAGATACGGAGAGAGCGCGGCAGCTGGGAGAGATAAGAGACCGGCGAGCGAAGATAAAGAAACGGCCGGCGAGAAGAAAGAGCCGAAGTAGAGGAGAAGGAAGGAAGCCGAACGAACTTTCGTCCCCTCGCGCAGCCGCCACCGTCGCGGCCGGAGATACTTGAGGCAAGTCCGCGAGCAAACTGCTTTTGATCATCGCTACGACAACGCACTTTTCTCCCTTTCTCTTTTCCCTTCTGTGTCACTCTCGTCCCTCTGTTGCCCTTTCTTTGTGGCCCGACTCCCCCCCGGACTCTTTGCCTCGCCGCTGCCGCGCAGCTTTGACTATCTCGGCGAACGAAAGAGACGGCAAGAAAGAGGATTGCGAAGCGGGACAAAAGGGGGCGGGAAAGTCAAGAGAGAAACGGATGGAGAGACGAGGAAAAGGAGAGGCCCGCTCTGCCTTCGCTGCGGAGGCGCGATCGAACCCGGCAACGATCTTCATGGGGCAAGGATTGCCCGCGTCTTCTTCGCCTCGGTTTTTCCCGCGCGATTCAGTCCGCGAGCGGGAAACTTTGTGCGGCGGGAGAACCGCGAGGAGGGGGGAAAAAGCGGCGCGCGGCCGACGAGTAATCGCAAGATCGACAAGCGAACGCCCCGCCGAGGAAAAAACGAAACGGATGCCCGTCAGAAAACCCTTTGAGGGCAACGGGATTTGTCGTACAGAAAATTATCGCCGGGGAGAAGCCAGAGCCGTCTGCCTGCATGACAACCAGACAATACAGGCTTTTGTACTTTGTAACGCTGTGCTAATTACTCCGTATCAGTCGCGGCCCTTAAGGTACGCGCTGTCGATCCCTTTCACCGCGAGAAAGCACTGCTAAAGCAGATTAACCAGCGCGACAACCGCGCGCGCCTCCTTTCGAAAGCAAACCGTCGTGATAATTATGTGCTGAATATGTTGTTATTCGACTGCGCGCCCGCCTTTTTATCATTCCGCGTTGTCCCTTTGAGAAAATTATGTATTCCGTGTGGATGGAACAAGCGCGGCGTGTCACTGGGTTTGCGGGTCATACCGGTTAGTTTTGTTTCTGGGAAAACTGTTTCAGAAGATTAACCAACGGCACTCCTTTCGGAAGCAAACTGTCGCGATAATTATGTGCTGAATATGTTGGTGTGTGGTTTTTTACCACTCTGTGTTGTCTCTTTGTGAAAATTATATATTCCGTGCGGACGACATAAATGTGGCATGTCACTGTCGTTTATACAAAAATGTGTCACAGCGTTTCATCCAACGTTGTTCGAAACTTCTGAGTCGAGAAGCTTCAGTATCGCCTTTAACATTACCTTAAAATGTTCTTTTTTCTTTTAAATCGCTCGGATTTCATGAATTTGTCTGTACAAAATTGTATTCGGCTCTCTTTATACAGCATTCTCAAGTTTCATTCGATTCTATATCACACGTCCATGCGTCAATATTTTATGTTTGAAACAATATCGATCTGTCACGTTCAATAAGCAATAACTAAACTGGAAATCTTGATGCGAAACAACAATTTTCTACGTTGATTGCAAGAAACAAGATTTTAGTAAAGATTATTCTATTCCTTGGCAATATTTTATATTTAAAACAATATTGATCTGTCACGTACAATAAGAAACAACTGAACTGCAAATCTTGATGTAGAGCAACAATTTTCTACGTTGATTGCAAGAAACAAGATTTTAACGAAGATCATTCTATCCCTTAACGATCTCAATGAACGAATTAAATATTAAATCTTAATAGGAACAACTCGAACAGAAAGATCGATTTGATCCATCCATTTTTCTCATGAATATTTAATCCGGTATCAACCCTTTGCAGTCGAGGCTATTACAACTCGAAAATGAAAGTTTCAAGTCACAGTACTTCCATTCGGTATGGCTGTTTTCATTTGATGCACTGGAAATTCAACCTGTTTGCTTGCAGAATATTTCTATTTCTTAACAATTTATCGAACGCAAAACTTTAACAATGTGTAAATTCTTTTAAAAAATGGTACAGCAACTTTTAGTGTCGCCTCAGAGTCGCCGGTCGAGTGCAAAGGGTCAACGATTTAATTCAAGAGGATACGATTCGAGTGACCGATGGATTTGGCAAGTTTCCCTTAGCTAGTATTTCCAGCGAACATCGCCAAAAATTCTCCGCGATCGCGAACAATAACCGTGAACTCGGGAACCAAAGGACGGATAGCAGAACGAATGGGGAGTCGTTTGTAATCGATACGGCGTTCGCTCGCTCGCGAAGTCTAATCGGTTCGTTCGCCATAAATCCGTCAGCGCGGAAGTTATTCCGTTTGAACGCGAAACGGGCGAAGATAATCTCCGGGGGTGCGTTAAGATTCGAAAGGTGGTCGGCGAGAAAGAGCGTGTCCCAGTAGCATACATTATCTCGTTTCCTTCCGTCTCCACAATTGCGTACCCAGCGTCCTCGCCCGTTTTCCCTGTGCCCGTTCATTTTCCCGCGGTCTCCTATCCGTCCTAACCACTCCACCGCCAGTCGGGGAAACCTCGCTTCCCCTCGGCTCCCTCCCATAATCATGCATTTCCATGCAAACTCGATATCACTACTTAAAATGTAAAACAACTCTCGCGTCTCGGCGACCGCGAGCTCCGCGCTTAGCTTCCTGGCGAACGATGAAAAGCAACCGGCAAACGAGCCATCTAAGACGGGGGTGGCACCAGAAATGTCTAAATGAAGCGGGGGAACGCTCTGACAGCCGAATGGTTGGTTAACGTGTTCGCTGCTGCACGTGGAAGCAATTCTATGCAACGCGTGGCGGCTGATTCGCGAGTTACCGCGACGACTGGCGCTGAATTAACAGTTCTACTGGTAGTTGTTTAACACTCGGTTCGAGTATAGATACTTTCATTCGGCTAGTTTCTGACAATTCATTTCGATTTCTTCATTTTCTATTAATCCATAGATTCGCCGTACTTTAACGAGTCAGACCCGTGGCGCAGATTTCTAGTAACATCCAATTAAATACCAATGTTATTCCGTTTTTTAAGTCGGGATAAAATTCTGTCCTCTTGCGATCAATACTTCAATCATCCCAGTAAATGTGGACTCGCGATAAATATAAATTTCCTTTTTCTCTCGAAGAAATTGTTACAATCGAAAACGTGCTTATCGCTTTAATTATGAAGAAAATTGTACGGCAAGGGGTTAAGGTTTACAGGAAAACTAGTAGGAGTATCTTTAGGTTTATTAAACCTGTTTCCACTTTTAGCTAGAATGTGCCGAACGTATTTTGCTCGCTCATTTTTGACGTACTCTAGAAAATTATACATTTCCAACTCTTAACTCACACATCAAAGTAATTTTAATTATTTTAAAAATGGTTGAATTCTATTTAGAGACTATTTGCTGGTTTTGATCTGTATAACTTTGTTTATATCCGTATAAGAATTCGGACCAAAAAGAATGAAACAACGTGTAAAATAAATTGATGAATAAAATTATAAATGCTACTGAGCATACTCGATTATATTTCTGTCAAAATGATGCGCCGTTCGAGTGTATCGTAAAAGAGGAGTTTTTGAAATATATAAAATATGCTTGTTCGTTTTTACTTAACATTTATGAAAAGAGAATGACCTATATTTATAAACACATTGAGGACGTTCATTTATTTAGTTTTCTGTGTGCAGAAAATATGGCGTTAATTGAAAGAAAGATTTGTAAAAATATACATACAGTGCTAAGCGTCATTTAAGTCTTCGTTTGAATGTACTTTAACGACACAAAAATCCGCGATCCGGTTACGGAGGGGATGGCGAATTTAGAAAAAGACTTTGCATACACCTGTCAGTGATTGTATTGTTATTATGCCGTTCGCAGGTGGATTGCTCTATTGACGGTGGGACAAAACATGTTTCGGGTCGGTGTTTTGGTCTACTACCCCCGTATAGGCGGCGGCTCGCAACCACCCTACACTTTTCAAGGGCAGAATGCGCTCTTTGGAGCTTTTGAATTTCGTGTCTGGCAGTCTTCGCGACAAAATAAGCCGAAAACGTGCAGTGAAATCTGCTCGGCCGGAGTCTTCGCTCTCAAAGAAACACGGCTTTAAAGATCGCCGAGTGCGCGAGTAATTAGCGAAGCTGCCTTTGTCGTCGTCACGCACTCTCGGCGGACTTTCAAAGACGATTCTGTCGTAAAGGAAACCTCGGGCGAGGAAACTATATCGCGGCGCATTGGAAAACGAATTAAATGTACGCCAGCGAAAGTTATTCACAGCTGTTTACAAAGGTTAAGCATCGACAAAAATTCTACTCTAATGTTTCCGAAAGCTGTTGCTTTTCCAACCGACGTTCCGACGAATACGCTCGAAATTTTTATTGGAAAAGTGCAACGAATCATGATTACAGTAAATCCTTGAGAATGCTAATTTGTTAGAATATGCTACTACGCGAAATATTCTCGATCTTTATTGTTTAGAAGGTTCATTTTTGGAATTTTGATTCTCAAGCGAAAGAGAAAGAAGTTAACAGAGAGAATTTGATACGGTGTTTAAAGAACAAAAGTATCGACTGGATAAACTATATCGGTACTTCAGCTGACTTCATTTTAGTCGGATGGATATCGATTTGAATGGAATTAGTTTATAATTTCGTATGAACGTATCACTGTGGATTAGAATCATAGTGAGGTAAATCACATTCTCCTCATTGTGAGAAACAAGGAGTGTTATTGTTTACGAACATGTGTAATGTTTTTACTGACCAAATTAATTGTTAAGATCATTTAGAGTTCAGTTAATTTGTGATAACATTATAATTTATTTCACTCGCCTTTTTAACATTGCCCTTTAACTTGCCTTTTTAATCGAAAATTTTCGAAAATCTAAATTACGCCACTACGATTCCAGCGCACACTCGTATGCTAGATTACCGATTCCGCCATTTCCGGTTGTTAACGCAGGAGTCGAAGGTCCAAGAAAATGCATAAATTCGGCGACCCTTCGCTTTCGCTGCCGCGGTGCAATGGCAGGGCAGTAATTAATTTCCACGGATCACGAAACAGGCCGGAGTTCTGTACAGCATGGACAGCTGTGGCTGTATCTTACCGACGTAACAAGCTTGCGAAAAAGGGCGCAGTAGGGCGATAAAAATGCGAGGATTCCTCGAGGTGTATTCATATTTCACGTAATTATTTCCACGCTCGACGCGAATGAGTTCCTCGCGGTGGGAACAATGACGTTTTGTCTACGAGGACGTCGAACTTTGTCGAACAAAGCCAGCTGAAAGAAGGACGCAGTCGTTGTCACCCCCTCGCTCACCCACGCGGAAGCAAGAAAAATGTTTAACCTGCTTTTTATATCCAGGACGTCGAGCCTTGGGTCCTCCGCGTCCTCGATTGAATGCGTCTCGGCGAACAAACGTGCAAGTCGACGTTTATTTAAGCTCGATTCTCGGAAACTTTATGCTCGCGGAATTGCTCGGCGATAATAACACTATATGTACAGTAATGTCTCCCTAAATGACGCTCAGATTGTGCACAAAAATGGACAATTTTGGAAGAGGAGATACGATTGTTCGAGCCTTGAGACTCGTTTTTTATGGCTATCGATTGTCAACGACTATAAATGGCTCGAATAATCATATCTCCTCTTCCGTAACTGTTCAGTTTTGTGCATAATCTGAGCGTCAGTTAGGGAGACATTACTATATATATATGTACCAAAAGCCTATCCATACGATGGATAGGCTCAAAATTCTTTTTTAAATGATAATCCGAATCGAAGTTATCACACTATATTACTACGCTATTACTAAATTATTAAACGTTATTAACCCTTTGCACTCGAAGCTATTTTAATTGTAAATATAACATCATTTTTCTAACTTATAGTATTTTTATTGTGTATAACAAAATGCATTTCACGCATATGAAATTGACTCTTGGGACCCACACAACAGTTACACTCTTAACAATTTTTTAAGTCTAAACTTTGTTTATATAAAAATTATCTTAAAACGTGATGTAACAAATTTTAGTGGTCCCTCAGAGTCACCACTCGAGTGCAAAGGGTTAAATGTAATGCGTAGACTTTCAAAGATTATAAAATCACCGTCGGTATATAGGGTGTCCCAAAAATGTTTCGCAATCCAGAAATGGGGGAGGTCATAGCGAAAATGTAGTCCGCAGCTTTGTTTACAAGTTATCAACGAAAAAGAACGCGAGTTTTTGTAGATTACGTTTACCCAATTGAAAATTAAAAATTCAGTAAGAACACGATAAATAGACGAAATCACGTCGGTAAGCGTTCGAACATAATAACATCATCGTTTGAAACGGACCTCGAGTCTAGAAATCACAGATCAAACATTGCCGTTTGCCGAACGGATCTTTAAGAATTGCGAACTCACCTAATCCCGCGTGTCCGAAGCAGAACAAGCATCCATCGGTGCCGTTGATGACAGCGTGAATGACGTCCGTGAGAGCGCTCGAGCAGATCTCGGTCTGAAAAATGAGAAATCGTTGTGAATAAGTACCGAGTGTCCACGATCGAAAGAGACGAATCGCGCAGCGATTCGTTAAGAGCAGATGATCGAGCGAGATAAGAAGGCGCGGCTGTAAAATAATTGAGCTCTTCCGAGTAACCGGTGTCAAGTTATTTAACAACGAAAGGCGTTCGCTGAGAACGATGGACGCGACTTTAATTGCTTCTCGTTCCCGTGAACGCCGCCACCCCCGGCGCTCGCCGGTCCGACGAAAAGGAGGCACGTCAGGACTTTCAAGGATAACGACGAAGCTTAACTTTAAAGTGCTTAAGAAAGCGTTTGTGGGACGCTTTAATAAACGCGTTCGCTACGTCCTCGGGCTCGGTTCGGCTCGACTCGATTCGGTTCGGTTCGGTTCGGCTCAGCGCCGCGGTGGCGAGAGAAAAGGACGAGGATTACGGGTGGAACGGCTTTGTTTGCTTTTAATATATTCATAGACTGGAAAAGTCCTTTTCGATGCTGAGAATGAGCGCGAGCACGTCGCGCTCACCTTGCCGGGGTTGTTACAGCCCCCACCCGAGCACCCTTGGGGACGTTAGGCTCGCGATGGGCGATAGGATCGTGATTTTCGAGGGGACGATCATTCCGATGGTTCGCCGAGGAAAAGTGTATCACCGGACGAAACGACGACGATCAAGAGGGGTCTGGAAATCGGCGGAGGGGTCGCGTGTTCCGCGAATTTCCTGCGGAAGCGACCGGGAATTTCCTCCGAGAGCCTGCACTCGATTCGTTTTGACCGGTACGGGGTGTCCTGGAAACGTGGGACGGCTAGAGCATGTTCTTGATGGAAATATAAATCGCTGGGGTTACGGTCCGAATTGGATATTGAACAACGCCTAAATTGCTGTCGTCGATCTTGTCGACGTCTCTTGCTGGTAGGATAAGGAGATAGTATGAAGTTGCTTGTTCATTGTTATCAAATGTATGATCTGTTTGTCGAAATCAGTGTCGATTTCACTTGCTCTAAAAATATTACAAGCAAGAGAAAACCTGTCAATCAACTGTCAACCTGAAAATCAGCTTGAAATGTTGGCGCACAGCTATTTTTTATTTTTTGTTTAATGTGTGAAGTATGGACAATCCTTTTGCTGGTAGTAAAACGTTTATTTCACATGCTTTTTAGCCTATGAAATGGGATATACATTTTTTGTTTATATTCAACGAATTACAGTAAATTCTCCCTAATTGACACACGCTCAGTTTGGAAAGAAAAATGGACAGTTTGTGGAGAGGAGGCGCGGTTTATCGAGCCTTGCGGCTCATTTTTACAGCTGCCGATTGTCAGCAATTATAAAAACGAGGTGCAAGGCTCGAATAATCGCATCTCCTCTTCTCAAATTGTCCATTTTTGTGGACAATCTGAGCGTCAATTAGAGAGACATTACTGTACGCACGCACCGCAAACTGGCGCAAGCGCCGGAGGTGGCCTCGCGTGGGGACTGAAACTATTTTGTCAACTAATTTCTTTTGTTAATAAACATTTTTTTAAGAAAAAGATTAGTTAGCAAAATAATTTTTCCATAATTCGAATCAGCGTAAAAAATGCTATCGAAATGTAGATTTTCAAAATTTTATCTGGAAAATTATTGGTTTATTTTTGCCTGGACGCCCTCCCTTAGTAGAAGAAGCTCCTAGTTAAATCCTTTGCACTCGAAATCATTTTAACTCTGAATTCAAAATAGTTTTTCTGGCTTACGGTATTTCCATTTTATATGACTCAAGTGCATTTCATATATATGAAATTGAATTTCGCGACTCGTGCAACAACTGCACTTTTGACAGTCTTTAAAATGTAAACAAATTTGATAATGTTACAATTATTTTGAAACGTTATAGAACGATTTTAAGTCGCGATTTGGCGTCACCAGCCGGGTGCAAAGGGTCAATACTTCGAACATGCAGGTTTTACTCACAAAATAAAGCAAACCTCGTCGATTTGGGTTCGCGCGTTTCGAGTGGTCCCATACTTTGGGACACCCTGTACATGCATCGACCGTCCTCTCTCGTTGTCGCAAGGGTTAGCAACCGCTTCGCGGCCGGAAGGGGCGCGTGAAGCGAGAAAAAGAGAAAGAGAGAGAGAGAGAGGGAGAGAAGGCGAGGGTGGCGGGGCAAGGGGAACATGTTGCAGGGAATATCGAGAGGAAGATGAGGACGTGTCGATACCTCGACCAAACAAGATTGAAATCTTCGTGGACGAGAATCGGATGAATCTCGTGGCCCGAGATGGAAAAGGGGAGATGAAAGTTGTATGACGGGAGAGGGGGGATGCTGCCTTCTGCCGGGGGTAGGGGCACCACGAAGGAAAGGGAGACCTCGGTGAAAAAAGACGGGAGACAGTTGCACGAGAACGCGGGAGAAGAATCTCGCGGCAGACAGCGATTTGGATAGAAGCCCTTCGGGGGTTTTCTTAGCCCCCCCCCCCCCCCCACTTCTTTATCCCTCTCCTATTTCTCCTCATCTCTTTTCATCTCTTCATCTCCCTGCCCCCCGTTCGCCCGCGCTAAAGGAAACGGAAATAAGGAGTCCAGTCCCTCTTCCAATATGGTAATTCCAATCTGTCGCTGCTCGTTTCAAAGCACGCTAGACCGGCGAACAGATCTCGTCGATACAAGGCTTGGAAACGATGGAAACGTCTCTGCGTCGGTTTTCGCGTTCAACGAATTTCCCGCGGAAACGAACAGCCGATGGTTTCCCGGGTTTTATCCGGTTGTAGCCGCTGACGATGACGCTTGGATCCAGTCTGACCCGCATTAGCTGTCTCAATGGAAAACTCGTAATCAACACGATTGAACTAACAGTTATTATTTTCGGTGGAAATCACTGTATAGGGTGTTCTATCTTATTTCAATATTTTAAGCGTTCTACATTTTACGAGAGTTGAAAAGTTGGTACGAATAGTCACTCTATTCGTGCGTTTACAGACGGTTTGGACATCTAGCGAAATTGTATTCAGCTGATCCAATATGGTCCGGAGTTCTATGGAAAATCCAATTTTAATCCGTGATAGAAACAATTATAGACACATTAGTGAACAGCGTTGAACAATCTTAAGAACAATTTGGAAACTTTGCAGTACAGTATTATCGTACACGAAATTATGTATTTCGCATATATTTGTCGATTTGTAACAATAATATTAATTTTATTGTTTGGATTCCATCATTTCGATATAATCTGTTAGGATATCACTGTTAGGATTTTGTTAAAAGAAGAAAATAGGCAAATATTTGTTTACGTTTACCGGTTGTCAATGGCAACATTTTATATAGCGACGATATTGTATTCGTTAGAAACAGCGAACTGGTTAAGTCAAGTATATAAATAATGTTAAAAAGTAAAACAGTCATTTCAAGAAGATTCCGACAGCTAATTGTTTAACCGTTCGAGTCGCAAGCAGCGCGACCGCGCTGTTCAGATTTTGTGTCGCGTCAAACCTCGGTGACGCGCGTACATCGCACAGCTGCTTTTCTTTTCTTTTCTTTCTGTCTGTTTTGTTTGTCAATCTTAACGAGCGCTATCGCGCCGCTTGGTTCTCTTCGCGATCAATTAAGACAAGCGCTATCCACGCTGTTCGACACTTTTCGACCGTGTTTTCTGAATAACCCCTGCGACTCAAAACGGTTAACACGTTCCGTGCCACGTGTACCATCGATGGTACACGCTTGCATGTTTACTTAGTGAACTGAACAAATTGTTTACAAGAAATTTAGAACCGAAGAATCAATTTCCACCGCAAGAATGGGCGTTGATAAGTTTTTGTTACGTTGTTATGTGTACGAGAATTAATAATTGCACGTAATACATCAAGTTTTAGTCAAATATCAAAGTGTGAAGATTCGAGTAAAAAAAGCTCGGCACGGAACGTGTTAAGGGCGAGTACCTATGCCAAATTGCTTTACTTCACGTTTCCTCCTAAATCGAATTGTTGCAGTCGACTATGATTTATAAAAGCTTAAACCTTAAATGGGGAGGAAAAAGTGCGAGAACAGGAGACGGGGTTCGGCGGAATCCCCAACGAGATTAACGGCGACCAAAGAGGCGAAGAATTGGTCGGCGCTCGTTCGCGGAACAACAAGGACATTCATAATTATAACGGGATCATCCCGGGGGATGTAACGCAAAGCAAACATATTTCGCGGCTACCTGCACCCTCGAGAGATCTGCCACTCGCCCTACGTGGGCTCCGGAACCGACAGCATCACGGTTAATGAAATACGTGACCGAAGCCTCCGTCATAATCTCAAACACTTGATTCCGCGCCTCCTCCCCCGTGGATCAAGAGGGGCCAAGGGTTTCCTCGGTGCTCTCCACGCGGAAAACATCCCTCTCTCGCTCGCCCTCTCCCCACCCCCTCTCCGCCCTTAGCCCCGGCGCCGATCCTAGGCCCGATAATGCGTCGAATTCAAATTATGTTTTTGCCCGTGGCTGCGGCGACCGACTCGATTTCGTTCGTGGAAAATTTATTACGCATGCCGCTCCGGGGAAGGTGCCGACGTGGAGTGAATTTACGACTTGTTCGGCCGTGTTCGAGATTAAGAATTTTTATGGAATTCCGGCCTACACTGTTTTCTGGCTGTTTTCAGCGATTAAGTGTACCACCTGGTACGGGCGCAGCGAGCGGGATCCTTTATTGCATCCATAATGAAGCGAACCACAGAAAGATTGATCAACTGTTTTCGTAGAATACGACGAAGACGGCGAATTCATTTTCGATTTAATTGTACGAACGTCCCCCGTTGAACGAATATTCTTCGTTTTGTGTGGAAAAATAACCTTTATAATACCCGAATCACGTTAACCCTTTGCACTCGAGTGGTGACTCTGAGGCACCACTAAAATTGTTACATCACGTTCCAAGATAATTTTTATATTAGTAAGGGAGACATTACTGTATTGCGTTATTATTGACATAAAAGTGTTAAATCAAAATCAATTGTTCTTACTTTGCACATAAATAATGAACTGGTCCGAGTTCGATCGAGGAGAAGCAAGTGTGTTAAAAACGTTCCTTTTTTCCCACACTTTTTCTTACCATTATATCATTACTACGGACGAACAAGTAATTAGTAGTAATCTCACGGACCGGCAGTAGTAGTTAGAAGTTAATTAATGAATTAATTAATTCGTTCAGTCTTGCAACTGGAATATTTATCGAGACAATACTTGCGCCATTATAGTCAAATAATTACAGTCTCGTAAGCCGAGGGGTCGGGTAAAATTTGCAAACTTTGACGATACGATGGAAACATCGGTCCCGAACACCTTCCCTCGAACTTGACCCAACACTCCATCAAACGCAGCCGCTATCGATTTCCGTGGTAATGTGTTCGAAGTTTCGCGGGTTCATTTTTTTCGCCGGAAAACCGCTTTGTTCAGTGGAACGTTGCAGGATTCCGTCTGAATGTGCCGCGAGTATACATGCGCGTGTCGATGGCGTCCGAGAGGCCCGGATCCGGCCAATCGAATATTTTCGTCGATCACCGGGCTCGTTCCGATCCAATCGGAATTTATTTATAAGCGAGTAAGTCGGAGGGGGGAGAGGGGTGGTGGTGGAGGATCACGCTGCGCTGAGCAAAAACCGGATGTCACGCATATGGCGACGCAATTTTCGGAATTATCGGCTCGTGAACGCGGACCGGCGAGCTTTCCGCGCGTACACGCTCGCGCGTGTCACGCTTCGCCGCTCCGTAAGCACACGCGTCGCTTTCGGAGGGCGCGGGACCATGCTACTCCGGTTGTTTGTTTTCGATACGTTTTCCGCGTCGAACGACATCGCGGCGATGCAGTTTCGCTGCTCGAACAACCGTCTAGATGCAAATCCGTTTCGCAGCCGCGCCCCTCGACGATGCTCGACGATGCTCGCCTCGCCGCGGAATCGAGGTCGCATAAAATTATCGTAACCGCGTCTACGGCGACTCGCAATTGCCCAATATTTATCAAAAGCAACGTTTCGTTCGGCCGGATGGTTATTAGGACCCATAGAATCGCCCGCAACCATTGTGCTCGAGTTGCATTCGAAGCGGGACGAAGGCCGCGGGGAACTGTGCGCCATCGTCTGCAGACCTCCGTTTCCTGCGAGTCAAGTGCCATTTACAAATCGCCGAATAATTAGAATCCCGAGATCATCTTTATCTGGAACGTCCCGGCTCCATCTTACCTCCGAGCGTCGTCGTTCCGACTACGATGCTCTCCTCGGGGACTCCCTAACTAACAACGCTGCCGAGCGCTACGTAAGAAGATTTCGAAGGAACTTCGGACGGAGAAAGAGAGCAAGAACGGGGTTCCGTTCTCACGAGTATTTAAGGGGGAGGGGGCCGCTTCAAAGTGAATATTTATTCTTATTAACAGTTTTGGAATTTAATAGTCAATTACACGGGTCTTGCGATACGCTTACGGCCTCCGGTGAATTTTAAACATCTTCAGAAATTGCGCAAGCGGAAGAGCTGGCGGGAGAACGTTTTAAATAGAATTCGCTGAATTCGTTGAATTCAGCTTTCAAAGGAATCTTTGCGCTAATCAATTCTGTCATATTTCAAACATAGTTAACAATGCGAGTGTTCTGTAAGTATAATAAAAGCACATATATTCCTTAAAATGTCACACACACACACACACACACACACACACACACACACACACACACACACACACACACACACACACACACACACACACACACACACACACACACAGGATACTTATACGATAAATAAAACTTATAAAGTATACTTAAAGAAATCGTCTTAAAAGCATGATTCTGTGAATTTACTAATTATTAAAAAAAAACAATTACCCACGGACAATGTTGTCTACAAATGTTATCCTAATTTTTGTATACTATTATATTATCAGTTAGAACATCTAGGTTTGAACAACTTTAAAGGTCTCAGTGCTTTGCAAGCATATGAAAAATGAAATGTAAGATTTCATATTTAAAGAGACTAAAGTAAAACAATAGCAAATATAAAAATAGTAATTGCATAAGGGTCGTAGCAGCAGGAAAGACTATGAAATAAAGCAAATATGTATTTGTTATATATTAATATGCATTTGTTAATATAAATATGCTTATAAATATGCTATATATTATATATTATTTATAACAAATGCATATAAATGCAAGTGAGAAATGCATATTTATATTAATAAAATATACATTATATATATATATTAAAATGTCAAATATATATGTATTATATAATATAATATAATATATATGTTATTAATATAAATATGTATTTGTTATTTGGCATAGCCGGTATAAAATAAAGAAATACGTTGCAGATACACGATGTAAAATGTAACATGTTTTTCGCCGGGTTTGGCGCGCGTCTGCCCTACAGTGGGGCGCCTGAAATGGGCATCTGAACGGAGCGGGTAAATTGAAAGCGATGAAGCTGTTTCACCCGAAGACGATTGAAAAAAATCGAGCGCCGTGAGGCGGTCTCGATTACGATGTGACCGAAAGAGGTTGGGGCGGGAGCGGGCATTAATTTCGGTCGGTGTAAATTAAAAGGGAGCCGTAGCCGTCGCGGTGTGACTTACAAGCGGCTTCGCCGGGGTGTCATCGTGGCCCCGTGTCGCTTCGATCAGGCTTGCAGGACGCGTTCTAGTAACGCAATATTGGTGCGACCGCTCGGAATACCAATGACACGTCGGGCGAGATCGTTCCGAGGTTGGAAGGGGTGTGTTTCGGCGAAGGAAACGGGAGGGCAGAAGCTCGTTGGCCGAGACAGGCTTTTTCTTCGAGGAAGAGAACTTTGCCACCGGAGCTTCTCTCCTCTCCTCTCCGCTCTCTCCGCTCTCGCGCGGCCGTTTCCCTTTCTCCCGGCTCTCTCGAGTTTCTCTCCCTTCGACCCTCTCGGTTCGTGCGGCGACAAAATGTAAAACTCGTGTAAGAAAGTTCGGGAAAAGAAGCGACGGGGGAAAAGTAACGGCCGTTCGAAATAGGGCGGCGCGCAGGACCCTTTTAATGGTCGGAGATAATCGAATGACCCCCTTTCGCGAATCTCTTAATTCGCAAGTTTCCAGATGCCCCGCTGTCTGCGACGCGGCGGTGTGTCGCAGTGAACCGAACAGGTGCACACCGCCGCGAAACCGCCGTGGAGCCGTTCCCATTTTCTCGAACCTCCGGCTGTTTCTGCCGTTCGTTACTTAAAGATCTTGCGGGACGTGTTATTGCTCACCGAAAGCGTTCAGGGAAATAAGAATGCCGCCGCCGCAGCCGCCGCCGCGCCCTCGCATAAGCCTCCGTGTCGAAGCGGATTAACGGGTCGAATAATTTTCGGATATTTTTCGCTGCGACAAGGTTTTCAGGGGGAGATCGGGATTAGGCGACTTTAATTATCGCGGTAATTATCGAGCGAGCGGCTCCACGCATTTCCTGAAATTAAAACAGTTGATGAAATGAAAATTGGAAAGCTAGGATTGTCGAGGTAATCTTTTAAAGCTTGTTCAAATATTTGTCGGAACTTTCGGGGATTAAATTCCATTTAATTGAAAGAGGAGAAGAATTTACGGCTCGGCTGTGATATCGGCACGAATAACAGAGTCTTCCGCTAAATAAATAATGTTTCAATTCTCTGTTTTGTTACAACGTATCCTCTCCGAGCGGTATTAAAAATTCGTTCTGCGCGTAAAGAGATCGCGTGTAAAATGAATATAATTACTCCGCGAAATTGAAGCAAGAAAAGAAAACGCGACCCCGAAATCTTAACTCGCAAAATCTCGCGTTAAGAAGTTTTTCAGAATGCTTCGAGTGCTCTTGATCGCGAAAGTGGAGACTCGACGTTTTAACGAGCATCCGGCAAGAATTTTCGACGCGAGGTTACGCGAGTTAAAAGTTCGACGATTTATCACGTTTCGCGTTATAATTTAATGTTTTCATAATTTTGTAGCGCGCGGTTTATGCACGAAGGAAGGCGAAGAAAGAAGGACGCCGATGTCGAATGATTTTTTTAAGCCAGCCAGACTGCGAACAAGCCGACGGCACAGGTCTCCGGTACCCATCGAGGTTCATCGGGGTTGGCTCGTCGCGGAATTTTCAACTCGACAACTTCGACGGGAAACTCTGGTGCCGCGCGATAACTCTCGAGATAACAGTTCGTAGAACTTTTTTATCCGAAGCATTTTCAAAGTAATGCGGTAAGACCGATCGAGGGCTCGGCAGGGCGTGAAAGGGCGCGGAGGATGGGGAGCGGTGTAGGCATGGAGGTTCACCGTCAACCCCTGCCCGCCCCGGCAGCTGGTGAAATATGTCGCGATTTACACGGGAGATTGGCGTCATTGGCGCCTGGGGAGCAAGCGAGAGCACCCTCTCGCGTCGTCCCCTACCCGAAAACCAACCGGCGCCACCCCGCTCTCGCAGATACCGGTGGCTGGTCGGATCAAAAAAGCATTCGCGAAATCCAACGCGCTCGGTTTGAGCGATGCGCAATCGAAATCGTCGGTAACCCTATCCGCGTTTCGCTTCCACCCTTTGCAGGGCCCGTCTCTCCTCTTTATTTCCCCCTTTCGTTTGAATCCCGGAATGCTCGGAACAACGGTTGTTAAAAATAATTAAAACGAGTTCGCCGGCCGCTGTGTCTACGGAAAAATTGACCATCGTCAAACAGGAAAAATTGTTTCACGTGCCATTGTTCCGTTGCCGATTCTTTTGTTTGCTAACAGCTCTATAACGAGGACCGATCGATTCCCGAGACGACTCCAAATTATTTTATTAACACTGGGGCTGCGGTTCCCCGGGTCATTCTGATCCGGTGAATTCTTAATTGTCAGTTTTCGACAATTGAATTAAATAAAGGACAACGAAAAGACTGATAGGTTTACACGAAATATCTTCAAATATGTGTTTTCGGTAATTAATAAATAAAGCTGAGAATGGTTGCAAACATCGTCGATTCTATGCATGCAAAAATGGTCCGCCGTCCGAGGGTTAAGTAATTCGTAACGATCATTTTACTTATGGCAATACCCATAATATGCGGGATTGATCGAAATTGAGAGCGTACTATACCTGACAAAAAAGTATTCGAACATCTTTTAAAACGCAATCGACTTTGGTGTACCTTGCGGTGGATGTAATATTTAACGAATGTTTCGTCGAAGATTCAGACGTTTGATATGCATCGGGCTCGTGGTACCGCGATCTTTAGAGGATCAACGTGACGGACACCTGCCAAAGTTCATCGCCCATTCGTGAATCCGGCGTCCTGGCCCGGATTGATCTTACTGTAATATGGAAATGAGTTATCCGGGCTGGCTACGAGAAGATGCGGTCGACTGGACGGATCCGGTTCGGGCAGAACAAGGAATATAGATGCGACCAATTGGGGTGGATCCGTTCCATGGGCCCGTATGATTGGTTTACAGATTACCGTGCGTCTGTCGGAGAACGTTGCTATCGCCCCTATTCGACGCTGCTCGTTTGTTAGACCGATCTCGACGATATCGTCGCGGACCTGCCAGATACACTTTTCTAAAGTTCGGCAAGAACGCGATCATCCATTTGAAATCGATCTGGGATAGATTCTGTGATAACGAGTTCTTTCGTTGCTCGCGGAATTCATCCGGTAACTAATGAACGTAGTTTCCTATTCCCTTTGGATTTCGTAATTTTCCTGTAGCACAGCAGAACCCACCAGGTAAAAATATTTTGTTTGCAGATCAAATATGCTTCTTATAATGTTAATTACAGATTTATGTTTGTTATAATTTATAGAAAATAATTTAATTCAATTTAATTTATATATATATAATTTGCTGATTCTCTGCCAGTCTTCATGTAATATGTTTTTGTTTTTTTACAGTAGAAAAGGATGTTTATTCGTATATATAAATAAATTAAATTAAATTAAATTATTTTCTATAAATTACAACAATTTAAACATAATATTGTTATATGCACTATAAATTATAACATATATATGTTATAATTTATAGTGTAATTCGTATATATATATATATATACGAATAAACATCCATTTTTACTGTAGAGAACAAAAACATATTATATTAAGACTGGCAGAGAATCAGCAAATTAAGGAAATTAAGTGGACAGTTAATGTAAACTTGGTTTGAATTTTGCAGGTGCTTTGGGAGAATTCGCTAAGAAAATTGATTTATTCATACCTGTGCAGGAGGCAAAATCAATGGCAATCTTAATAAAAGTAGTTTTACGATTAGCATGAAAAGTGGCAAGTCAGTTACGTTGATTGTTCAGTATTAAGGTGGGTGGACTGGCATTCGTTAGTTGAAAAATCAATACTTGTTTCGCATTGTTTTAACCCTTTGCACTCGGGGCTATTTCAATATAAAAATGAAGACATTTGCACAGGGAATTGAACGTGTTCGCTAATAGAAGCCTTCTATTTTTCGATAATTTATCGAGTATAAACTTTAATAACGTGAACATTCTGTTAAGAAATAGTATAGCAATTTTTACAGTCGTTCCAGAGTCGCTAATCGAATATAATGGGTTGATTTTTATATATCGAGAAAGGTGTACGATGACTTCCGTTGTAAGAATATTTCTTAAACTTATGATCATGGATGTTTCGGTCCAATTTTTCTGATTCGTATAGAATGCAATTAGCGTCGCGAGTTTGTAAGGACTTTCCGAGAGTATTACTTGCAATATCACGAACGTTTTAAATTCTTATTAATGCTTTTAAACGAATAAAAGCATACACGTAACGCTGATACTTCAATCCTTTTTTTTTCTACATAAGAAAAGAAATGATGGCAACGGTTGAGGAATCGGTCATTCAATTCGAATTTCCATTTTATAATAAAATAATGTTTCGATTCCGATTCATGACATGTTTGTCAGAAGCACCTTTTCAATAATTCCATCGAGAAAATGAGAATAACAAGCGAACGCAACGATGAAACTCTTTTTAACGATTCATGAAACTCTTAACTCGCGTACAGAACGTGGCGTTTTTACTCTGTATTCCCCTTTCTCGTTTCAGTTGTCAGAATATTCATTTCCGCTGGAATATCGACAACGAAGCAACCGTTCCGCTTTAATTCGACGCTGGGAAGGGTCACGAATACTTTCACGGTAATCACTATAATCGAATCTGCCCGCAAATTAGAATACCACCGGGCGTAAAGTAACAGGCGAGCCGGGTTCATCGAAGGATTCTTTCCCCTTAATCAGACTTCACCAAGTTATGCGAACAACTTAAGGACAAAGTATCGGTACTTTCGTTTCGGTAACTAATCTTCGCATCATCGCATTCGATGCGATTCAACAACTTTGTCGCTGACGTAACTTGATTGCATAGCTGAATTCGCGATATATATAAATTATAAATACCGCGATATCTGTACAACAAGCATTTCGTATAACGCAAGTATTTTTTTGCAACTGTTTAACAAGTACGTTAAAATATCACAGTAGGATCTTCGTAAGAAATGTAAATTTTATGTATCCATTACAAGAAATCTGCGTTTCATTTCTACCCCTAATCACTGTAATAAATTAACCCTTTGCACTCGAGTGGTGACTCTGAGGCACTACTGAAATTTGTTATATCACGTTCTAAGATCATTTTCACATTGACAAAGTTTAGATTTAAAAACATTGTTAAAAGTGTAACCGTCGTGTAAGTCGCAAGACTCAATTTCGCATGCATAAAATGCACTTTGTCGTACAAAATTGAAAATACTACGAATCAGAAAAATTACTTTAGATTTACAGTTAAAATAGCCTCGAGTGCAAAGGGTTAAACGTAACGTAATCGAATTCTGAAATCTTTCGAATGTTAACCCTTTGCACTCGAAGTCGTTCGAACCTCTCGCCGTATAATAATCGTGTCAGACGCGTTACAAGGATTTCGAGCATGATTTACTAAATTGTTCGCGTCTTTTAAATCGATATAAAAATCTACCCTTCTACTGTAAATATTTAAACGTCATAATAACGATCGGCATTCAATAAATGTCAATCATCCCTCTCGTGTAGGATTTCATTCGAGACAAAAAAATGCCGATGAAGGTAACCGTGACAGAAATCGTAGTGCAAAGGGTTGACTCTAAATCCATAATAGTTTATTAACGTACTGTATTTCCATTTTATATGACATAGTGCATTTTGTGTACGCGAAATTTAGTCTCGTCGCTCGTACGATACTTACACTTTTAACTTAACTAATTTAAACGTCAATAAATTTAATAACGTAAAAATCATGTTTCCATTGTTGTATGTGTACGTATGCGTGTACAATTATATTCTTTGACAACATCTAGCGGCGAAGAAGTAAGCGGTAACCAAACTATAACAAACAGACGCCAGTCGGAAATGGTACGGTAATTGCTAAATGTGTCGTTAAGAACAATAAATAGCGAGACGATTATTTGACAGGAATCAATACCGTTTCCCGTTTCATTCAGTCACGTTCGTCTATGCATAACATCCGCAGTTTTATGCGAACCGCGCGTTGCGGAACACAAAGCACAATGGCCGATTAATTAGCCGACCGTGCAACTTCTTCTGCTGAAGCCCGTTCTCCTAGGTATCGTGATTACCGGGTCGAGTCGCCGTTGCCGAGCGATTTATTTAGATTGGCCCGACTCATTCGACGAACTATAGGTTTCGGGGACTAATCTCTGTTCGCGTCGGATGTAAGCGATCTGCTTTCGCCGAGACACCGGAAATTCGGAGCGGGGGACAAGAAAGGGAGAGGACTGTGAATTTGCAGGCATCGCGACGCGGCTCATTCGATCAGCATTCACCGGGAAATGAGCAATAGATCGAAGGCACGCTATGCGGAGAACAGCTACGCCGATTACTGGAAGGACGAGAGAAAACGAGAGGGTGAACGATGGTGGGAGAGAGGCAAGCAGACGCTGATCGAAAGAGAGACAGAGAGAGAGAGAGCTAGAGAGAGAGCTAGAGAGAGCTAGAGAGAGCTAGAGAGAGCTAGAGAGAGCTAGAGAGAGCTAGAGAGAGAGAGAGAGAGAGAGAGAGAGAGTAAGAGTGAGAGAACAAGGGAGAAAGGGACCGAGAGAGAAAGACGGAGAGATAGGAAGGGTAGACAAGCGCAAGCGCGTACCGCACCGTACACACACGCGTAATCCGCAGCGTGACTATTAGTCGTAAGTCAATAATAAAGCCCTTGTCCTGGACCGACCATAATGGCCTCAGTGAATTATTCTGTCCAGGATGCATTGTCCTGCCGGATCGTCCGCAGGGATAGAATTGTCGGCAGCCGCGACCGATATATGCTGTGTACACACGCGTAAGATCTCGAACGGGAATGCATCTACGACCGTATTCACGTACTGAGCGCCGTAATTGAGATGGATGTTCAATTAATTTGGCCAGGTTTCATTTGCACACGAACCCACCGGACCCACCTCTTCGAGCACACTTCACGTCCTTTTCCTATCCTGGAACGACGATCCAGGAGACCCTGAGATCGACAGGCTCTCTCTCTCCTTGTCCCGCGCCCTGACGAATAAGTGTTTTGATTGCATCTGAAAAGGGGTTTGTTTCGCGCCTTACAGATTATGTTAGGCGCCGGACACACCGTTCCGTTCCGTGACATAATGGATAAAGCCGTCACTATACGGGCGAGCGTGACGAGCGATCCCCTGGTTGATTAAATCTCTGGGCGAGTGATCGATCGTGCACCGGGAAAAAATTGATTCGATCACCGGGGGGGAAAAACAAATTCGCGGCTCAACTACTTTCCATCTGCACGGTCTCCGCTCGGTCCTCTGCAAAACGCTTCGGACGTCCGCGCTGAATTATAACTTCGCGCTCGGAAATACATAAATTTCGATTTAGTGTATCGGCGGCTCGTTTGTCTTGTTCATTTTAATAGCTTCGTTACCTTTCGCAGGAAAATGTGCCGGGGAAGATTTGTTCGGCCCCGAATATTGCAATTCATGATTTTTCCCTTCGATGTTCTTCGTTCCGTACTGGAAGCTGATTAAAATCGATGGGTCCGCTTGAATAATGTTCTTCGAAGCATGGAAACTGTCTGACTTGTTCAGACCGGTTGCGTTATTTTTGTTTCAAATTTGGCGAAATTATGAAGACACTTTCGTAGAAAATGATCCAATCAACCTCTTGGTTCGATCGTTCGTTACGATAGAAACGCGCGAACGGTCTAAATAAATAGACAGACGCGCAAATTAATCAACTGACAGAAGCACGATAGAAAGTATACAATATAAGTGTATATGTATATTGTATATATACAAGTATAATATTATATATGATATAAGTATAAGTACAATAGAACTGGATTATCCGAAACTGTGATGCAATAGAGACTCCTTTATCCGAACATTTATTATGACAATATTCTGCTAGCCAAACGTTCTATTATCTAATCATTGTATTATTTGGATACGTTATCATCTAATAGAGAATTTGAATGACATTTCTAGATAAGAGAGTGTTATGGTAACAAGATATTACAAAAACAAACCTTCAGATAAGAGAGTCTCTACTGTATCTGAATTCGTTATCCAGATACGTTTCAATCTAATGCGATCTGCAAGTAATGCTGTTTGTTGCAAAAATCATTAAACATTTAATCCAATATCTAAGTAAATGTTCTTCGATGCTGAACCTACCGAGCACTGAAGACGTCTCGCTTGTGTTGCTTTATAAAAATTCATTTAGACTATTTTTATAGTAATGTTTGTTTGAGTTAAAAAATGTATTGCATCATTTCAAACGAAGGACTCCTCATTATTGCAACAATTTGAAGAGAAAACATGTTTTCCTCTGAACCTTATAATTACAATAATTTCAAAATATATTATTAATATATTATTAATATATTTTAATATAATATATTTTAAAATTATTTTAATTATAAGGTTCAGAGGAAATCATGTTTTCTCTTAAAATTAATATATATAATTATATATATATATATTATCATTAATATATTATTATATATATATATTATTAATATATTATTATTAAAATATATATTTAATATACTATTATAATATATATTAAAATATATATATTTATAATTACAATAATTTTAAACGCGAAACCCGTCACGATCAGGTCGAATAATAAAAATTCCTCTATAGCTGCAATGCAAATGTCCTCGTGAACGAGGATCTACATAAACTATTACAGTCCAATTTCATCCGTTCCGTATCGTTGGTACATCAGATAGAAACGGTTCACAATGCCGCAGCATCTCAGAGAGGATTAATTTTTCTCGAAGAAGCCGGCCGAAGTGTCTGAAAGGAATCCACGTGACGTACATCTCAAGAGCATGCTTCCCTGTATTGGATTTCGAAGAACAACAGTTAGACGCGGCGCCTTTCTTCCTTGTAAGGACGAGGAAATCCAGTTTTCCGCGTTCTCGCGAATAAAACCGGGAAACAGCGAGAGAAGAGCCCGACTTGTCCAATTCCGGAAGTGTTTCGAGGAATTCCAGGCTGACGGATAGTGAATTACAATGACGACGGAAAATTCCGGAGCGGGCAAGGTGAGACGAGCTGACGTCGCGTCAACTAAGCATCGGCCGAATTTTCGATAAATTCGTAATATCGCTGGCTGTCGGGACCATTCGTCCTCGCGGCGCCGATGCTACGAAAGAATTCACACGTACGCGTCCCGTGTAGCTCGCGCGAAGTTTATTTCCGCGAGAAGCACCCCGAGCCCGAACAGCGACGGAGAAGAAAGGAACGCCGGCTCGGTGGGAAGCGTCTTCGAAGTTCCAATTTGCTCGATACTTTTTCCAACGGTTTTGAGAAGCGTTCTTCGACGGGACAAATCGGTACGGGTTGCCAGAGATCCGGCAGTTTGCCAGATACATAAACAGGTCGGAACATCTGTCGTGCTATTTTCTGGATCGGCTTACGTAGGTCCTCGTCGCGCGATGACCGAATTCTGGATCTGATCGAGAGAGAGATAGATCCAATCTAACGAACGAGAAACCAATTTACAAACTCCATAATATAATTTATAAATAATAAAAGGATCGAACAGGTATAAAAAGATATCACATCTGGGTTAGAAACTTTGCGAATTACTTTCACAAAGTTTCAAAATATCATCGAGCTGTGAATATTTTATCGCGCGCGGCGAACGATTTAGTAGAAGTATGATTGTGCGATTAAACTCGGAACTTAAACACAGTAAACGTTCAATCGATAACATACAGATTTTCTCATTTCGATGAAATGAATCAAAATTGATCGTCATTCTTTCGAAAAAGAAGTCCCAAGAATTGCAATTACGCCGGAGTCGTCCCGTTTGGAATTTTACGCCAAACTTCAGAATCAGAAATCCTGCAATTCGTATCGCGCGTTCTAATAATGATTATTGTCTTCATTCGTTTCGGTGCTGCAACGACGAACGCAATGACGTTCGAATAAAATTATGCAACGCGGCTTGGCTGGCGCATCGAACGTTTTCTGCGTCTAAAGCGATCAACGACCATGGCCAAGTTAATTTTCGACCGACCCATAATCAATCTAACGCGGTGTGTTTGCGTGTTCTATTGGTCCGCTTCTCTACACAACGGTCAAGCGTATTCGCGGTTCGCGTATTTGCGGACTCAGGTAGCAAAGGTATCCGCTGGCCAAAGATTATCGGTAAATCGGAATTGCAACCGGGCTGGATTACATTTGCCGTAATTCCATGCGCTGTTACATCGCCGATTTTCACCCTGGCCTTCCTACCGAAACGTCCGCAGGACAACATTAACGACAATCTAGGCAATTACCTTTATCAGCATAAAGTTAGTTAATTCGTCGAATCACTGAATCGAATAACATTTATGCAACCGGGTATAAGTGGTTCGCTTTTCGACAGAATTCGAGCCATGAACGCTGGCCTTGATTGGACATGGTTAACTGATCCGGCAACCTTTATAAAATGAACAATCGCCATATTATTAAACACAATTTCCGCCAAGTCTATAATGTTGAAACCGTCGGTTATATAGATTGCGTTTGTCACCGCAATTTCGCTGGCAAGTGTGGACCCTTTTGACGAAATTTTCCATCACTTCCAAGCATAATTGTGGCACTAGTTTCGCGTTCACTGCCCGGATTTCGTCTTTCAACCTTCAATGGCAGCCGGATCGTTCGTGAATAAGTTATATAGTACTACCTACTAGTACTATATATAATACTACCTACCAGCAACTTCGGCACATTTTTGGAGCAAAGCGCCTGAGATAAAGGAAGTCTTATTTTCAGCGGAGAAGATTACACGTCCTTGCGAAAGCGTTTGATTTTATTCATTTTATGTTGCTAAGTATACAAATGGGCAAAAAATGTTTTAATCGTAATGGTACACACGCTAAGCACGTTTTCGCTACAAATAACAATTGTCAACGTTGACAAAAACGTAGCATCTTCGGTGTAATCATGCTAAGAACATTGGGCTCCGCAGCAGAGTCTTTATTTATATATTTTCCATAGTAACTTATTGGATGACGTTATCGAAAAGTGAACAAGGAATGAAGGAAAACAAAGAATGAAATCTTTCTTACCGCGTTTTGCGTGCGTCTTGAGCGGAAAGAGGGACGTTTTGGGCTCGGCAATGTATTCGTTACAATACTAGCCGAAGTATTTATCTGAAATATTTCTCGAACAAAATTTTAGTCCACGAATTTATTCGAATAATGCCCAACTCTCTGATTTCGATCGAGTTTTCTCAACACACCTCAGTCTTCGCTCGCGCCAAACAAGTTTTAAGTGGAAGTTTATAATACTTTAGATTCATTCTTTGAAGTTTAAATATGGTACAATTGAGTTACCTCAATCAAATTATACAGAACCGAGAATTGGAGAGTTTTGTCATGAAAAACACAATTATTCCAACAACCTCTATCGTACGTATCGACTACAGTAATGTCTCCCTAATTGACGCTCAGATCGTCCACAAAAGTGAACGATTTGGGAAGAGGAGATTGAGTATTGTTCGAGCCTCGCGACTCATTTTTATAGTTATCGATTCTAAACAACTATAAAAACGAGGCGCAAGGGTTGAATAATCGCATCTCCTCTTCCCAAATCGTCCATTTTTGTGGACAATCTGAGCGTCGATTAGAGAGACATTACTGTAATTCGAAACGAAAATTGTACTAATTTGACCGGTAAAAATCGTATCGCAGGTTGCAGGGAAGGCTTTCAATGCATATTATGCCCCGAACGATACTCTTTTTTGGAGTACCCTAGGGTTCCCGTGGCAAGAATCGAGGCAGACTAACGGAAAAAATTGAACGACCGCGGGGTCGGGTCTAAATAATGAAAGATGAACGACTTCCGTGCCGGTCAGGTCCGGTCCGGCCGACGACGCTCTTTAAAATATTCACGCGGTCCTGCGTTTGACGGCCGCGGCCAATCGGAAAGCACGGGAGCGTCCCCCAGGACACGGGACACATTCTCTGGGAGGCTCCTCTGTTGGGCCGCGCGATGGTGGTCCCTCCATCGATTCCGAACTTCAGACCGATCCAGATACTGCCGGCCAGAGAGGCTATACACGCGCGTCGCGGAGGGAACGCCAGAGGAGAGTGAGAGAGAAAAAAAAATCGGCAAGAGAAAAAGGAGTGGCTGCGGCATTGTGACTTTCGATGACAATCGTCGCGGCCGGCACAGACATTTGATCGAATCAATCGATTGGTTTCTATGGTTCTTCTAAACACAGTCGGATGAGGGTACGGGCTGCGTCAAAGGGCCACTGACGGTTGGGAGAACGGCTGGCTGGAGGAATGAAGGGATGGTCCCTGGAGAGGACTAGCTGCCAACGCGGAACAGAGATACCAGAGCCCGGCACGTGCGACTGTGTGTACGCGTCTCTCTGTGTGTGTGTGGGAGACGGATAGGGTTAGAGGGGTACGACGGGAAAACCGAGTAGCTCCGGGCTCATTTGAATCCGACGTTCGATAATGTCCCCGGAGAGCCCCGAAATATCTCGGTGCACATTGCACGCACACGCGGCTACGCAGCCCGCGATATTATAACACACTCCGCGGGTCCCCGATGACATTTTCCGCGGCGATGTCGTTCATCAATGCCACGCAATAAAATTCGCCGAAGCCAGGACGGAAGAGACGCGCCGAAGACCACGAAAGACGCTAGACGCTGATCGATCGCTAAGCCTTGATGGCTTTGCACGCCGCGGCGTTGTCTTCCATCGTCTACCTTCGGTCTGAATAGATTCATGCCGTTCGGCGGAACAGCGGTAACGAAAATGTGAACGATGATGTTTGGCGCGCTGGAAGGTAATCGACGGAGCCGGCTCCGGAGATATTGATATTGTCGCTGCATTATGGCGTACCTTGTACTCCATCTGCTTGAGTACATCTATACAGGATGTTCCGGGATGATTTCTCCGCCAAACTGCGGGATCTTAATTGGGAGGCCGGAAGAAGAAAAATATGTTACACGAAGATTGCTAATTAACGTTTTGTTACGGTGTTAGAAACAAAAATAGAAACTTCATAATTTTACTGAATTTCAGTGTGTATGTGTGCGTGGGGGGGGGGTTGTCATCCCTTTTCTTTGCACGAGCCTGTTTCGTAATTGGAATCGAACGTTAATAAACACGGATGTCCTTGTAATTACACAGACGCGCGCATTTCTATCGCAGAAACGTACGAAGCGCGTACAAAGCGAACGTCAGTGCATTCGGCGTTCGAAAATCTTGACATTTTGATGCTGGTTTACTGGATAATTGCCTAACTACTGAAGCTATATTATTGCTACTAGAGCTATTATTATCACCACGCGACAATAAAGCTCGAGGATGGTTATCGTATGATTTGTGTGGAGTTACAAGAAACTCGAATACATGTCTCCCTTACTTACGCTCGGATGTCCACTAAAATAAATAATTTCGGAAGGGGAGATACGATTGTTCGAGCCTTGCGGCTCGTTTTTATAATTGTGGACAATTTTTAACTATCAAAATAAACCGAAAGGCTCGAATAATCGTATCTCCTCTTCCGAAATTGTCCATTTTTGTGATCAATCTGGGCGTTAATTAGAGAGACATTACTGTACATCTGTGTTTATCAACACTCCCTTCCGAATATGAAACAGGCTCGTGCGAAGAAAAGGGATGACTGAAACATCGAAATTTAGTAAAATAATGAAGTATCTATTCTACTTGGTGTAACATTTTTCTCGTCTTTTGGCCCCTAGATTAAGCTCTCGCAATTCGACGGGAAAATCCCGGGACACAGTGAAGCATGACATACTTCACATTGAAGTATGTCTGTCTTTAATGAGAAGCTTACAGTCGTTTTACCGACCCCTTGTCGTAACATTTTACTTCACAGTTGCAATGGTTGGTAGTTTCTCGAATGTAAGAATTTCTCAGAAGAAAAGGAAGATTTACATTTATTAAATAATACTTGTACTTAATAGTTTGTTACTGTAAATACTCGTGAAAACACAGTAAAGGATTAAATGGGGGAGTTCTGCCGTGTTTCAACCGTTTTATACATTTATGACAAAAATGACTGGATCAAATTGCAACTAGTACAAACATTTGGAGAATTTGTAGACATTGTTGTTTGTAATGTTTAACTCATTAAAATCAATAAGGAAAGAAATAACTGTCTATGTAGTCCTGCATCTTGCAATCAGTACACATTTCTATAAAAATTGGTCCCTCGAAAAGCATAATTCCCATTTAAAAGGTGACGATTATACAGCAGATTTTTATGCAAAATAAAAATTGTCTGCAACACGAAAGTGCTACAAAAACATTTATATCCTTCGTTCAAAATTATAACGAGTTACAAATAACGCAATAATGTTTCTAAATTCCCGAAATATTTTTCATCGCGTTCGTCATCGATGCATAAAATCCGCAGTCTGAGAATAGTAATAAAAATTCCAGTTTCTCCAGATTTACCTTCGAAAATCTCGGTTCGCGCAAAGTCAGTCCAGTCGAGCTTAAATAGTCGATTCGTTCGGAAGTTTTATTGGAGAAAGATTCCGTTCAGGTAAATGGCGAAAGGTTTTCCTTCAATTTGAAAGTTCACGAATAATCGAAGACCGAAGTGCAGAAGAGAATGATCGAGGGCTGCGAAAAATAATCACGACTATTAACGCGCGATTCGATTTCCTCGAGCCGAGGAGAAGTCATGGGAAAGAAGCAACATTCGCCCGAGGGACGCCGGGTAGCGGGTTGGATTTTCCTGTGGGAGGAGAGGGAGTTTAGAGGTCGGGAAATTAGTTTAGTTATGCGCCCGGCAGGGACGTCTTCCGCGTCTCTAGGATGAACGTAAGTCGACGACGGAGCACGTAGACGTTTCAACGTTCCGACTTTCTACTTTCCTCCTCTCGGCCCCTCACCCTTAGCCTCCCCAGAATTCCTCTCTTTTCCTCCTCTTTCTTTTTTTATTTAGCCTCTCCGTGCTCCTCGAGGATTCTGAAAGGCATCGAAGGGCCGTGGAAGAACGATTCTCCGCGGACGGGAAAGAAAAGAGCCGACGTTTCAGTAGATTTCCAGGGAAGCCGGCGGAATCGACGGTCACGATTAAAATTGGCGTTCGTCGATTGCCAGAGACCGCTTACCTGCGAGTCTTCCTCGGTAAATATCGCGTCGAACGCGAACATTTTCGGCGCTGCCACGGTCGGCCTGCGGTCCTCCGCTGATGAGGACTGCCCGGCAGTCGGGTCAACCAGGGTCACCTGTTTCTTCCTCTTGTCGGCGTTGAAAAAACTTCCCCCATCTCCAGGTGACACTTTCAGCATCACTTTTACCTGCAAGTTGAAAGATAAATGTGATTTTGTAGATATAATTAAATATAAATATAAATGAAATACGATTTATTATCGCAAACTCTTCCAGTACAATTTATTTATTCTCCCAACTTCATTTGTCCGCTCATGTCGAATTGGTGCAATTATACAAAGTCGTCGTTGAAAATAATTTAATAAAATTGTGATAAGTGAAACACGATTAACCTAAAATTATTCCCATTCCTCGTAATGTATTCGAACGTATTTGTATTTTAAACGGTAAATAATGTGTGACATTAACGGAAGGATCGACTGAGAATTAAATAAAGGTTAAAATATCTTGCTGATTCGAGAGAGTTTTATTTAATTAAAATCGTACCTGCCTGATCGCCGTAGTTCCTATTCTACTAATCCGATCTCAGACCTCCACCGATCCATTCGTCCGAGTAAACCTATTCTATTTATTCGACCGAAACCGTACCTATTCTACTTGTCCGACCATAACCGTACCATTTGTCTGATTGAAGGTCCTTCTGTTCTACTTGCCTAGCTATACCTTACCCCGTTTTACTCGTTTCACTATATACCACGTCTACTCCACTTATTCGATTAACAAATGAATCCGCCACTCAACACTGAAAGCGCCGTTTAGATCAAGCGACTGACGTCAAAATTTCACAGAAAAGATAATAGCATAATTACATATATTTATAGAACATTATCGGATCTATGAGCAAACGGAAACTCATTTATGACACTGCGTCTCTTAACCCTTTGCAGTCGAAGCTATTTAAATTCGAAATCCAAAACATGATCTCTGATCTACAGTATTTTCTATAATTATACAAGATTATATAATTATATGATATATTATACAATTTTATATAATATACACTATTTTATATAATTTATTGCGATTTATGCGCATGAAATTGAGCCTACCGACAAGTGCAATGATTTTGAAAAATAGTACACCAATTTTTTAGCGGCGCCTCAGAGCCGCCACTCGATTGCAAAGGGTTAATTTTCTTGCGTTTTGAAGTTATGAAATGTAAAAGACGTCGTTATTGCAAAGTCTAATTTTAACTAGCAGTTTAATCAAGGATCGAAGAATCTAGGAAACCTCTGTTCGAGATATTCGTAATTGAACATTCTGCACGTAGACTCTCGTGAATGATGATAGCAAGCTCCTTGGATGTAGGAGGATTAACGGGGCGTTGATAAGGGTCGATTCTATACAAGCGAAATTGTAAACCGGTATCCCGAAACGTCCGGCGATTTCGATGGTAGCAGCTTAATGTCATGTAACGAATGAAATCTTCCTTTATTCGGACAATAGCTCCATTAAAATTATCTGATGGACAGTTTCGGACAGAAACTGGACGTCGGGTCTGGAACTACGGCGACCCACGTTAGCCCATCCGGTTCGATGAACTCTTGCGATGCCCCTTCCACAGGACCCAAGGAAAAACTGATTCGCTCGCAAATATTACGTTCTCCACCGAGCCAAATTGCCACGTTTGATATCGTATCGATCGGCGAACGTTATCGGGTTTCCCCACTCAAATAAATTACCTCGTTCGAAGTCCTCGTTTCTATTGACAGTTCGTGTTAAATCGAGCCGGTCTATTTTGCGCTTTCGAATTCGACGGACTAAATGATACACGTGTTAAACGGCGCTGCCCTGCTCGAAACGGAATCGATTTTCGGCGGACTCGTTCAATTATTCGCACGTCACGAATTATTGGGCAAGAAGCATAATCGACACGTACGGAAACGGACGAGGAATTAGCCGGAATTAGTCGATCACCTATCGAACTCTGATAGTTGTTACGTGAAAGGAATTACGACGAGTAACGTAACCGAATTGCTTTCTATTAACCCTTTGCACTCGAGCGGTGACTCTGAGGCATCACTAACATTTTTTTTACATCACGTTCTCAGATAATTTTTATATCAACAAAGTTTAGACTTATAAAATCATTAAGAGCGTAACCGTTGGGCGAGTCCCAAGAGTCAATTTCATATGCATAAAATTCATTTTATCGTATAAAATAAAAATACTATAAGCGAAAAAATGATTTTATATTTACGGTTAGAATAGCTTCGAGTGCAAAGGGTTAAGCATCTGAACAAATTCAGTTAAAGTGCACTTCGACTACGCACGAATAAAAGTAGTTTCTACGACATTAAACATGCAATACAAAAAAATCAAAATACGCAAGAATACACTAAAAAAATGGTACACACTTCAAAAATCATTTTTCACGACAAATTGTGACTCAGATAGCACGAACACATCTTTAAAAAGTTTTAAAGTCGTCTGTTAACGATTTATAAATTTAATTGATAATATTTTAACGAGTATACTCGTCGTGTCACAAAATATTGCCATTTCTCCATGACGAGTATACACGTCGAACACAGCTAACTGGTTAAAACAGTTTACGCTGGTACTAAGATTCACCCATCCGCGGGAATCGCACGAGATCCCCGTTTGTCGTTCGAGGAGAAACACTTGGTCGCTCTGATGGCGATTTATCAACGTTTCCGCTCGACGTGGTAGCGGCCGAAGAAAGTCGACTGAAATAACCGAGCGCGAAATGGGGAGGGTAAACAACGGGCTCGTGCGGCGGGAGAGGAGATCGCGCATCGATGCGTCGTCGTTAAAACTGCATTCGTAGTTCGGAGATCGATGTACCCTGTCGATGCTGTACCGTCGCGTCGCGTCGAGGCGAGGCGAAATGTCGCGATGCGAAGCGACGTCCGTTCGGCCGGCTGTCCAGGAAATTGCGTTTCGAGATCTCGTTCAGATTGCGGCGCACGTTCTATCTTTTGCATACGGGACGGCCTTGCCCGGAGCCCGCGACTGCGAAAAAGGGACGCTCCACTTTTCCCACGATCCACCCCGCCGATCTCCGTCTCGTCATTTAGATATAGCTTTCTTCTCAAGGACAAGTACACCGTACGCGACGCGGTAGTTCACCGTCGAAAGACCGAGCACCGCCGATCGAGAAATGAAATAGCTCCTTCCCCGTATTATTGGAAAAACTCTGCGTATCGAATGCCCCGCTCCCCTCTCCGCCCCTTTTTCACCTCTCGAAGGTACAACGTCTAGATTCTTCCGTTCTTCTTGATATCTCCCATTCGACGCTCGTGCATCTTGGAACGAGACGAACTTCGGGACTGGATATCTGTTCCGCACGAGCGGAATCTATGAATCGTGCGACGTTTTCCAGTTGTTCTCGTCTTTTCTTGGCTCTGTCCACCTGGACCAATCAACGATGCTTGAGTTTTCCTCAAGAAAGTGCCGAGGACAGCGCAATTGCGTAACGTTGCTCCGAAGGTAAAGCACTTTAGCCAGTTCGGACTTTCGAAGCGGTCGTCGTGACAGTTTAAAGATTAATCGACCAATGTCTTGATCGTCTTCTGACTAATTAGCCAACGAAATTGACGATTGTAACGCGATTACTTGCGTACGGAATTGTAGCTTTTCTATTTTTCGTGCCTGTTTGGTATTATCATGAAGAAACTGCAGTAATGTCTCTCTAATTGATACGCCCAGATTGTCCACAAAACTGGACAATTTCGGAAGAGGAGATACGATTGTTCCAGTCCTGCAGCTCGAAACTATAAAAACGAACCGCAAGGCTCGAACAACCGTATCTCCTCTTCCCAAATTGTCCATTTTTGTTTACAAGCTGAACTGTAAATAATTTTCCTGAATTATAGTACTTCCATTTTACACGACAAAGTGCGTTTTACGCTTAGAAAATTGAATCCCGCGATTCACACAACAGTTACACTTTCAGTAACATTTAAAATCTGCGCTTCGATAATACAAAGATTATCGTAGAGTATGATATAATCATTTTAGTGGTGCCTCAAAGTCACCGCTCGACTGCAAAGGGCTAATCACGTATAAATTACTTCGAAGAATGATACAGCAGCTTTTTTAGTGGTGACTCGGAGTCGCCATTCGAGTGCAAAGGTTTCAGAAGTTCTGTTTACAGCATTTCATGTCTTGTAAGAGAACAAGCAGGGTATTTAGCATTCGTTTTCTCTCGGATCCAAACCGATCGACGTCGCGAGTGCTGTCGACAGATGCATCCACCAATCTCAAAGACCGATCGCGAGGAGGTTCTACGGAGCGCAGCGAGTGGATCAGCTCTGTCTAGCCATTGCACGGTTTCCTCCGACGCTTCTTTCCATTTTGCATGCAATAAAGATGTCGTCACCATTGTTACTCGCTATTTTATCACGGTTGGATTCCGTTTGGCGGTCAGAGGCGTTGATCCGACGCGCAGTTTCTCGCTTCGAACAGAGGCCCCCGGCCGGTGACACCGGAAACGGGCCCCGAGCCGGAAGCCCGCCGTTAATTTCTCAACGTCCAAATGGGAATGAGCCGAGCTGCGCCTCATACACAACCTCCGCTGTCGTTTTCCGGACGGACGTTAAAGTGCAGAAATGTTTTATGACGCCACCGGCCATTATCCGCCAATTTACGATCCCCTCGGTGCTCCGGGGCTCGCATCGGTGATAACGTTTCATCAAAAATCGCGATCCGCCGTCCCCTAAAACCTATCTCCAAACACGTGATAAGATTTCTAGATGTAATTGCTTCGCTGTTCTCGACGAACAGATTTCTATCTACGGAAACACGCTCGCCGCTGTTCATTCTCCGCTTAGACCCATTATTTTCATTTATTCCGAGGAAAAGTGATCGAGGGTTCGTCGATCCTGCATGGAAAGTTTATGGACAAATAATTTTAAGGTTAAATTATTCGTCTTTTAAGGTAAAAACATACTAATGTGAGGTCACTTGAAATCGCATACAATCATGCGACGTGATTCTGATTCGTTTCTAACAGATTTGAAGCGATAAAAATACGCGGGCTCAGGCTCCTCGATCGTCGCATGATTTCCCGTGATTACCATTCATATTTCCGTTGTTTCGATGAAAATCTATACGTAGCCCTAAACTATATTATTGTTATTATATTTTACAAAATTTAATTTATCGTAGGACACTTGAAATGCGTACACATCTACAGGAAATTGACGATTCTATCTCAGTATTCTCCAAGAGAACGGTCAAATATATAATGTATATAGTATTTCATAGACTAATTAGGTATCAGTTTATGCAGTCTAATGTAACTTGCACTAATTACAGCTATACTGCGGATGGTATGCATTTATTTATGACAAAAATGATTGACTGAAATATAAAATTGTGAAAACATCGGAAGAATTTAATAATTTTATTACGCTACTTTCAACTTATCCAAATTATTATAAACGAAGCTATTTTTATTTAACTTCTCTTTAATCTCGGATTGAAATTGCATAAAGATCCGCAATTTCGTTGCATTACAGAAATTCAAGGCCACATTTGTAACAAATTAGCGTGACAACGTAAGCGATTGCTGCACGATCTCTAATCAGGTGCAAGAGCGTCGAGCGTAATGAGGGAGCAACGACTAATAATGAGATTGATAGAGGTCCCCGGTGTAATGCTGTGCGCTCAGTTTCTAAAGCAGACCGTTTCCCGCGATTCCCGACACTCTGCTCGCAATTAATAACCATACCATTTGATGCCCGGCGATCAGAGAGCGTCCGCAACAATGCGATATTCAAGTTCAGGCAGCCGGGATACAAACAAAAACAGATCCTTTCCAGCCGATCGGCTCGACGCAAATAACCAGAATTAATCGAACCGAGCGACGCAGTCTCTCGGCAACAGTTCCGCTATAAGAGGCGAAACAGCCCTGGGGGGATTCAACTTCGACGACGAATGTCATCAAAGCGATTGCCGGGAGACGGCGACGACGACGCCGCCGTCGACGACGACGCGGGGTTCTCGGCTCCGGGTTCTCGGCTCTGGGCTCTTTGCGCCGAGATTACTCGACGATCGCGGATAATCTAAATAATCATCGTCTGGAGGGAAAATGTGATTCCTTCGTGGCAACCCCTTCGTTAAAACGGTAGTAACGTCATCGACGGGTGCCCCGGGGCGGTCCCGAAGTTGATCGACTTCAGGCATTAACCGCCCTCTGTCTTGTGTCACTCCGCACGCCGGGATTGATAAGGAACTTCCTTGAGGCAGTCGCCGTTGCAGACGCAGGGTGCTCGCTGGCGAGATGGCACGATGCTTTTTGTTTTTGTTCCGTTCCGTTTCAGCGATTTTAATCTTCGCGCAGATCGTAGGCTGCAACATTTAACCCCTCGCACGACGATTCCTTTTCGCCCTTAATATTTTACCTAATAGAACACGATACAGTAATGTCTCTCTAATTGACGCTCAGATTGTCCACGAAGATGGACAATTTGGGAAAAGTTGATACTATTATTCGAGTCTTGCGGTTCGTTTTTATAGTCACGAATTGTTAACAACTATAAAAACGAGCTACACCGCTCGAATAATTGCATTTCCTCTTCTTAAATTGTCCATTATTGTGCACAATCTAAGCGTGTCAGTTAGGGAGATATTACTGTACTTATTTTTTGCGCGTTTTTATTTACTTTCATTCTAAAATTTTGATTACACAAAAGACAAATGGCTCACTTTGAAAGAAATGAATAACATTCATGTTTAGTTGATCATGAAATGAAATCTTTTTCATGAGTGTGAGTCATTTCAGTGCGAAAGGTTAAAAAGGTGCAAAAAAGAGGTGTGACGTTACAGCTTGCTGTTGCGTTTGATTCCTGTTCGCGTTAATTAAGTATTTAAATATTTTGTTCTTGTTTCCATCAATCGAGTATTCAAATACGTTATTTCTGTTTCCGTCGATTACATATTAATACATGTTAATATTATTATATGTTTTATATATAATATAACATATTATATTCATATGTTAGTCCTGTTTCCATTAGTTAAATATAAAAATATTTCATTCCCGTTGTATTCAAATATTTCGTTCTTTTTTTCACCAGTTAAGTATTTAATTATTTCATTTCTATTTCGTTCGGTTAAGTATGAAAATATTTTATTCCTACTTCCACCAGTTAAGTATTACAACTGTATTTAACGCTTGATCGACGGATCTCTTCCACAAAAATGTAGCTTATTATGCTTATGATCGTTTATAATCTTATTCAGCTATTGTTTTCAACATATATTTCACACAAATACTACTTTTAGACACGTTGGCACGATGAAACAATGTAGAGCGTAACTGTAATCAACGGTAGCTAATTATTTCTTTCATAATCGTCGATATCGTAAAGATATTTCCATCGGTACTGTTTTGGTAAACTTCCTTTATTCGAGCGCATATTACAATAAAGAATCGTACAAAGTTTTACTCGAATCCAGTCTGGTGGTCGTTACAGAAAAGTATAAACTAATCGCGTTCGAAGCTCGGCAGTTCTAGTGTTAACGTTTATCAATCATGTATCGCACATCGACGTATTTGCCCGACAAAGTGTAACCGATCAGATTTCCGTCGGCTGTAGTTAGAGCCCGGGTCTATTACCATCTACCATATCCAGACAACCGTGGCACTGTGTAAAAAAGGGCTATCGTTAGCGGCACGAGCGTGGACGTAATCGATTTTCGAGGTGTAACGGCATTCCCGGCGATAATCAAATTCCCAGCAGCAGTTTTTTCGATTGGTCGGCTGAGCCGGCGATAAAGGGACACGCCGCGTTTGCGCAAATTCGATAATCCTTTGGATTTTTCATCGGCGACGGTGTTCCGCTCCGAAATGGGTAACGATTGGATTCCATCCGAGTAAACGAATGATCGTCAGCGAGAGAACAATGACGTACGAGCGTTGGCTGCGAGCGCGAAAGAGATTCCTCTTAATCCCAAGATTACACAGCCGTCATGCAGTCGGCAGACTTTACAGAACGTCAAAGAGCAACAGAAAGGGAGAGAGAGAGAGAGAGAAGGGTGCCAGATGAATACACGGATAGCCTGATCCTTTAATTACACATTTCATCCGGCGCTGCAACCTGTACTGCGCTGCTGCGCCAGGTAAGCACACGTGTGCATGCAGTAGACAGCAAATGCAACTATGCATAATACGGCGTCATAAGTGCGACAGACATTTTTATCTAACGTACGCGCAGCCAGCATTTTCAGTGGATAGTGTAACTTCCAGTAATATCGTAACAGGTTTCTCGAAATTAATTTTCTACTACACGTCTTTGATGAACGTTTCATAATTAGACCGTGGATTTTTATGCAACCGACGGTTTGCCAGGTTTCCAACGGATCACAACGAGTGATGGACAAGTCTGTGATAACGTTCTTATTCATTCATGCACTGCGAAAACATTAATTATTAACATTATATATATATAGTTAAAAGCTTCCAAATTCTTCATTCTAAAATTATTGAAACTACAAAGACTCCTTAACGGGAAGTCGTGGTATGAAATTTTTAGTTCAATCATACATTATAACAGAAAGGAGAAGGTTTGAATAAGTTCAGGCCTCTGTAAGAACTTCGTTTTTATAGAACAATACATATTCGTCACTTTTGATGCGACGATGAAATGTTCAGCATACACGTAAGTTACAGAAACCTTCAAGATTTTCATTATAACTTTATATATCTTTATACAACTATTTAAGTCATTTCAGTTTTAAGAAAGTTATGTCGTTTTAAAAGTGTACGAATACTTTCTGAAGCTACCGCAGGCGTGATCATGCAGTGAGAAATCAGCCTAATGAACTATTCTGTTAAATAAGTTTTCATTTTATCGAACATTTCCCGCTTTTCGCTAATTAATCCTCCAATCGAATAACTCAATAGACGTGTGTCAAAGTAGAAGCTCTGATTTACCTCGTAATTTTAGTAGATTTTCAAAAGTCAAGAACAGTATAAAAATGAGCCGTGAAGATGTTCACCTAGACTGCAACGCAAGATTCAAATCCGTTGAGCAGCGTTGAAAGTGGCACAGGTTGGCCTAAGCCGGAGAGCCCGGCGATAATTCGCGAAAGCCGTCATCCTAAGCGCACAGTTACAGTTCAATAATAATTAGACTAAATATGCCGGGGGCGGTGGCGGGAGGGCGGGCCGGAAGTTTCAGATTTACCAGCCGCGGAATTGGAAACTTAACCCACATCGAACTTAGATCGACTTACAGTCAAACGTTAAACCGGTTATTATGCGGTCCCGAACGCGGCCGGAGATAAAGCCTTTGATAGCGCGATACCTTGGCCCTTTGATTCATCGGGCTGGAATTTACGCGCGCCCTCCTCGCCACGAGAACTCTGTGTACCGGCTACCGGCGCGCACGGAAAGGACAAACGGTTATCTATACCACGGCAAAGATGTATCTAAATACTCGGCCCAGGGGCGAATCGACCGAGGGTGAAAGTCGACGAGTGCCCAGGAATTCCTAGTATCGAGACCTCCGGGCGATTCGAACAAAATTTGCGTCGTGAAATGGGTCAGGGGTGGTCCACCCTTCCTGCGAAGGGCGACAAATCTGATTTTCGGGCGGACCTCGAGAACGCAATTCTCTTCGACGATGAGATACGTGGAAACCGAGTATTCGGGAGCCGAGGGGACTTCGGCCTTGATTTTATCTGACCCCGCGGTACAAGTTTTAATACACCGATCATACTGTCCGACAAATTTCAACTTTCTTCCCGTGTTTCGATAACCAGCAGACGGTTCTTGCGGATTTTAATTGGCTGAACAATTTGCTTCCCTGTCACCTTCGATTTAAGAAAAGTAGTGAGATTTTTAATTTTTAGAATTATTTCTGATTTAATCGTATACGAAATACAGGCGATTTTTATACAGAACGATTCTATACACATTTGCAAACACTGTTATGTTTTATAGCGCTATTGTTTTTATATTTATTATGCGGTTGTTTACGTCGGCTAAAATATTAACTTACACGCTACGAGTAATAATATAATAAAATTTGATGAAATATTTATTTTTACTGCTTCATATCCCAAAACTTGATAACTTATCTTTCCTGTTCGATTTTACGAAAATTACTTAAGTGCAAGGTAATTCAATTGTAATTGTAATAATAAAGCTCAAATCTATTGTAAAAATTGTAAAAACTATAAAAATTGCTCTCATTTTTGTTCTCAGAATTGCATTCAATTGTGCTAGAACTGTTTAAATGAAAGCTAACAGTTCCTTTTCATTATTCTATCGAAATAAAAATAAAACAAGAACTATATTAAATTTCATTACTTGTTAAGCTGTGTCGGATTTTAGATAACCAGCTGTGCCTTAAATACGTAGAAATTGCAATCTGTTTATAAATTACTCAGAATCGTTCCTCGACACAAGGATTCTTTCAACCGGACTAAAAATTGCCTAACAGTCAATGAATACCAAGAGACGCAACTTTGAACTCTTTCCACTAATGAGCACCAAAAAATGTTACTTCGTCTCCAAAACGCTCAGATTCTTGAACACCAGAAAGATCAAACGGTTCACACCCAAATCCACATACTAAATTCCACAAGAATTCCGCTATCGGAACAAACGCCGAACATTTCTTTCCCCACGGAAAGCTATTAACAACAAAGTATCCCCGATAAGCACACTCGCGAAAGAAATCGTAAAACAAGAGGTCAAACTAATTCCACCGTTTATACGCAGTCCGAATCATGTAAACCGGCACATTTAACGGCCGACTTTAATGATCGCTCTGCCACCTTAAAATCCCATGAAACCGACTTTCTTCACGAAACCAACCCTCCGTTCACACCTCCCTGCGTTCACTTTCGATTCGCCCGAAACTCGGCATTCCCCAGCGGAATTCCAGGGTCTTCGCCCAATTAAAAATCGCCTCGTCGTGATCACGCGAGCCGAAACATCCGCGTCCGTGTTTCCGGCGTCGTCGGTATGTTTCTTATCTCGCGGCGGCGTGGAATTTCCAGGATTTAGTAGGGAGCCACGACGTTTCTGGGATAACGCAATACCGCCGCTGTCGTATCGCTGACTATACGTGAGTAGTAATGGGATCAAGCATTTCGCTATGTATAATCGGTGGCGTATCAGCGACTATATTTTCATAGAATTCAGTAGGAATTCCAGTTAAGAAGCATGACAATGTTATATTCAGGGTGTTGCCGGACAAGTAGTACCATCGGGCAAGGGGTGATTCTACGCGCGGAAATAAGTCGAAAAAAAGGAATAACACCCTGTGTATGAGCCGTTTATTTTGAAAGTGGCATAAGTCACTTTACCGCCATGAAAAGCGGTGATTTTTTAATGTTTATACGAAATTATTTATACTGAGAAAAATATCAGTATCCTGAGATAACAAATACAAGTACAAATCTTCTCGAAAGTTAGCATCCATATTCTTAAACGTGTTAAAACGCAAACCCTTAAATATATCGACTTAAAAACAAAGTGACTTATATATAGATTTCATCATATATAGATTTAACGATTATTTAGCTAACCAATTGCTACTTATCATTCTCGGTGACAAGAAAGAGATGCAATTCGTTATGAACTTTAACAATGACGGAAAGATATTTTCACCGAAACTGAAATATATATCCCAGTTTCATACGTAACTCTACAAAAATTAGAATAGAAATGCACATACAGGTACGCTGTCAGACCTTGCGAATGTATACGATTTCTTGCGTTCTAAACAGCTGCACCAAAAGATCCACAATTTAATCACGACAACGCCGTACCGTGCACTGAGAAACCTGCTGTAACCGTTTGAGTCCCAGGGGTTATTCAGAAAACAAGGTCGGAAAGTGGCGAACAGCGTGACAGCGTTTGTCTTAATTGATCGCGAAGAGAACCAAGCGGCGCGATAGCACTCGTCAAGATTGACAAACAAAACAAAAAGACAAAAAATGAGAAAAGCAGCTATGCGATGTACGTGCGTCACTGAAGTTCGATCGCGACACAAGATCTGAACAGCGCGATCGCGCTGCTTGGGACTCGAACGGTTAATAAAAGTTCGAAGTTTTAAATGCGAACTTGTATCGCAATCGTACTACTCTTCGCGTTCCCGGTATCGTCAAATTCTCATCTAGTCCAGTGCTCCGAAAATACCATCCGCTACAAACTTCAACAATAGCGTCGAAACGACGAAACAACGAAATTGTCGCCTAAAAGCAAGTACGCTAAGGTACACTAAGGATAACTACACTAACGTATCCCTTGTAAGATAGAGAATACGACAACGATGCTCATGATACGTTCATCAAACACGATCGTCGATCATCTCCGCACGATTTCCACTGATATCGACTTAGCATCGTGGATGGATATTGAACTCGATAGGATCGCTGCTGGGTGTAAGTTGTTCGACCGAAGTCCAGGGGGTGGGACAAAGGGAGTCGCGACCTGCTCGGTTAAGGTTGTCAGTCAAGCAGCGATAGGCGGGCAGGCCAGAAGCGTGCCACACGCTACTAGAGCTAGACCGAGAGCCGGAGCGGCTTATACACAACGGCGTGACGTAGTAATGGCGGTATAATAGCGGCGCAGGGGTCGGGGAGGACAGACGTGCGGGGGGGATTGCTTTGGGGGGTACATGTTATGCGCTTAATATCGCCGGCGCGGCGTCTAGCTGCGCGGAAAGGAACAACTTCAAATGCTCGGTTTACTTAGTTACACCCGGTTACCGGCTCCAACCTGTTCGTCCCCTCCGGGCAAAGCCTGGCAGCAGCTATCCTGCTCTTTGAAACCAAGCTGGAAACTTTCGAACGAATTTGCCTTTGATTTAATTGCCGCGGTATCGAGGGAAGGAGATTCCGGCGACGCCGAAAAGTCACCGGGGAGAAGAAGGACGAGCCCGCGAGAGGACGGGATCCTCGAACTACGCGGGTCCTCGGCGCCGGGAAACGTGACCGATGTTAATTGCCTGCCGATTTCGCGGTCGGCGACGCGTCGGAAAAATATCACTCGGCGATAATCCGGGATTCGTAGCGAGATAAACGGCGGTGCCTGTCCTCCGGGTGCTAAGCCGTCGGGATTATGGCAGTCCAAACACGAGGAGAACAGCTTGACGGCGGCTGCGAATTATGAGTGTCATCAATCCCTCGCGTTCCACCCCCGGCTCGGGGCGGGCTGCTGTCTGTGCGCACGCAAGAAGAATCTCTGTCTCCCCGGCGAATCGGAAAAACTTGGAACTTGTTTTGATTTATGCGGATTAAGCAGCCGGGGCGGACGGAATAGTCGGGATAGATAAAGCAGCCGCGGGATGGAAGAAACAGATAAAATAAGTGAAATAAACGAAGCCGGGATGGAGCAGCGGTTGCAGGCTGAAGTGGATGGAAAAGTTTCACCTTTCCGCCAGATTGTTTGACGCTGAAGTTGTTTGACGCCGTTGCTCCCATTCTGAAGTTGGACCACGGCTTGATGTCTGCGGGGCAGGCTGTCTGCCTTCGTCGGGCGGGATTGCGCGCCTTCAAAATTTGCTGGTTTGCTGCGAATTCTGTTACGCGCGGTTCTGCATACCGACGACTTCGGCGTTGCCCTGCTCGCGCGAGATTCTCATTGTCCGTCTCGCTCCCGGTTCATCGGCTTCACCGCGGAACGAGAGAATTCGAGTTACCGGGAGCAGAAACCCGTTTATTAGCTATATTATTAAGGGCAGCGTTCAAAGGAAAGCAAATATTGAAGACGAGAAGTGTCTTCTTTTATTTCCGTTCGCTCGGGTAGACGTCCCCGGCCGCTGAAATACGGTTGCCCGCAGTACTCGGGTTTCAATTTTCTACTCTGTCAACAGCCGAGACATTAAATGTCGTAATTGTAGAAATAAACCGTGGCCGCAGCGGAGATCGTCTACGTCTGCGATGCGCAGAGAAAACAGAAAGTGTTCGAAGGTGCTCAAGGAAACGGGAATCCAACGCGGCTGTTATTATTGGGAACGTTACCAGATATTGCTCTTCGATCGTGCGTGGGCTCTTTTATTATTTTCGTTTCCGCGGCAATCTCCCCGCCGGATCGGGCAGGCTCGCAACAGAAAAATGGCCCCCGCGTCGGAAAGGAAGCGGAAGACGGCGCTAGGTAAGAAATAGAAAGAAATTGGTTTTCAAAGGTAAACTAATTCCGGGCCACTTCGTTTCGATGAGAAGTCGACTCTCTCGTCGCGACCGCCCTTCCATTCCATCGCAGACCGTCGTTTTATTTGACCGTGCCCCGTTCGTTTCATTCTTATTTCTGGCGCCGAACTCCGCTGACCTAATTTCTCATTAGGAAAGGGCCACGCCTGCGATCATCGTCTAGCTCGGCGAACGAATCAGCGGATCACGGCCGTTCTCCCAATCCTGAATGCAAATGAAAGTGGAGCCAAGGATCCTTTGAAGGACCCTCTCAGCCTTTGAGCATAATGGCGCGAGCGCGCGCGCGCGCGCAGGGGGTCCATTAAGGCTTCGCTCGCTCGTTCCGCGACGGAATTTTTCGTCGTTGATTCTCGCGAAATAATCGAGACGGCTCGGTCCCATGACCCTGAGATTTCTTGTATCCTCCGAGGCCTCAGCCTGCGACGTCGTCGTCGTCGTTGTCGTTGACGTCGCCGAGGGATAGACAGACGAAACGCATCCCTCGATAAATGTTTCCGCGAGTCAAGCGCCGGTTTTATTGCTGCGACGGGGAGATGGAGACACATTGTTGTCAAAGTCAGGAACGTCGATTCCTCTGTCCCCGAATCTTCTTTTATATTAAGCTTCCGTTCCGTCAAACACGCTCTCTTCAGTGGGGGGGGGGGGATATTATTTCTTACGATATTAATACGATCGTCGGGACACGATAAGCGGCTGGAGATGTTAGCTCCGGAACAACATTCCTGCGACGAAAAACCTGCCGATTAACGTTGCTACGTACGAACAACGAATCCAAGTTGTCTACGCTGTTTTATAAAAATTTATCGGAGCTACCGTTGTTGGATAATGTTTAATACACCAGCTCTGGTTCGTCTAACTTCGACGGGATCAGTGTTGAACCAGAAATTAAGTTGAGCACAATACGAAGTTTATTAACAGAACGTAAAATGACAAACGTGAATGTAAAGATAACGCTAGAAAATAAATAAAACTAATTGAAATGTGGATCGGGTTTCTTTAGAAAACAATTATATAAAGATGTTAAACAATAGTTAAGAAATATGTAGCTGGAAATAGCTAGAAATGTGGGATTTAATAGGAAATCTGAAATTTTGTCGCGATGTCTTTCGAAACACGTTTCACCTCATCAAGGAATATTCTCAAACAACGTTTGGCCCTTTTAGTTAACAATTTTATATACATTTTGAAAGCTTCCGCCATTTATTTTCTTTAACACGTTCCGTGCCGAGCTTTTTTTACTCAAATCTTCACACTTTGATATTTGACTAAAACTTGATGTATTACGTGCAATTATTAATTCTCGTACACATAACAACGTAACAAAAACTTATCAACGCCCATTCTTGCGGTGGAAATTGATTCTTCGGTTCTAAATTTCTTGTAAACAATTTGTTCAGTTCACTAAGTAAACATGCAAGCGTGTACCATCGATGGTACACGTGGCACGGAACGTGTTAACGAACGTCACACGAAAAAGAAAAAACGAAGACGATCTTTGACGAGCCTAACGCATGGTAACAGCACAATATTTCTAAAGTGATACATTATTCCGTATAATACTTGATCTTGTTTCCCCGAATAATTCGATAAGCCGATACAATGAAACCGATTGAAGGGTGCCGTTGTCACTACACGGGAATTTTTTCATCAGTTTTCGTATATCATGCAGGCCAACTGTCCCGATGCCGTAATCCCTCGTAATTTCGACGTCGAGTAGTCTAGTCGGGGGTGACGTCCCGACGATTGGCTACACCTTCAAACGCTGGGAACCAAGCGCACGTCCTATAGCCGGGAATGTAAATTGCTCGTGTCTGCTTGAAGCCATGAGGCAATAAATCTCGACGGCGAAGACGCGACGATTGCCGTCTACCGAGCGGGGATAAAGTTCCGAATCACGCGTCAGGATTAAAGGGCATCGAAACTCCTGATGATCCACAGTTCTTTCCGATCAATATCGGAACGTCGATCAACGTCGGCATCGATCCTGGCTGCGTCAAAAGTCTGCCGACAATGCAGGAATTATGGTCTGGCCAATTATCTTTCGTTTATTTTCGCGCATAATTAACTTTATATTAAATTTCATAAGACATATTAAATTGTTCTATTTAAGCTCAATTCATTACTTATTTGTTAAAATTGTGCACATTCAGAACGGAAGTTCTTGTTATACCACAGAAGTTATTTCAGTTTTTATAGTCGTCGATTGATTGATCGCAATAATTATAATAATAAAACTCGAATAATCGTATCCCCTCTTCCCGAATTGACCATTTTTGTTTACAAGCTGATGGACGATTGGGGAGAATTTACTGTACCTCGAAATTTCTTCAGATTTTTTCAATGCCAGAGGTGTGATGGAAAGTCTTAATCGAAAGCAAAATAACCTTTATTGCAAAATTGTAACGCGAAAGTGAACTGCACTGACGTCGTCGCAAATGATCCGAAAGATTTTAGAGAAAGAGTGAATTTACGTATTTTTCCTCCTTTCTAAGGAATGCAACAACGGTCTCGTAGTGCATTAACCCTTTCGCGCCGAGCGCCGCATATATGCGGCATCGAAATGAAGTGTATACAGAAGACGCGGATGTGTAATTTGTAGGAAAAATGATAAAAGAACGGATTCGCTGTACGAGTGCAAAGATTGCGATGTTGGCCTTTGTATAGATCCTTGCTTTCAAATATATCGCACAGAATTATATTATTAGTTTTTACAGATTATTATATTTTAATAATTTTCGCCTCATTATTAATTATATTAAACATTTGATCGTTAGGCTTTGTAATTATATAAAAACCTATGTTACCTATAATTTTGTAAGTCTTTTTAAATTAAAACTGTAAATATACTTGTTACATTAGAGCAACGATTGTTTTATTCGGCACAGTTATTATTTAAGACCTGGAGCAACATATATACAGAAACCACGCGCATTGTGCATATTTCCGGAGCGAGTTTCCGCTCGGTGACGGTACTTCGGCGGATGGAGCTGCCGCAGCGAAAGGGTTAAACTATTACTCAGCGTCTATTAGCATGTCTGCTGGCAGAAATAACAGGGACCGGCGGATGAACGAAGCATCGAACTATTCATAACGACACGAAAAAGTTCGCGCTGTCTGCGGGATTCTTGCATGTCGCGCAACACCGACTATCTTTCCCATGCACCGAAAACTATCGCCGACGCGAACGCCGTTCTGTTTCGTCTGTTACGGCTGTTCGTCACGAAGCCCGTTTCCTCGATATGAACACCGAAAATTACGAGTGACGGGAAAGTTCGAGCTTTATCTCGGATTTTAGCACATCGATCTTCAGATTGGCGTCGACGGCGGAGGGGGGCCAGAGCCGGTAAAGTGGCACTGTATTGCAGAAATGCCGTGCAATTACTCGCGACGACAACAATTACGCGGCGTTTCTTACGGCGGGTTGTCACGCCACGCCGATATTATTACCAACTGTCGTTCTTGGCTTTCTTGTTAAAACGCAGAAAGCGGACTCGCGGCGTGGTTCGCGGCGTTGTTAAAAATCACTCGCCGTGGCGAGCGTCGCTCCCTCCCTCCCTCCCTCCCACACCCGTTTCAATCTCGTACCGTTAAGCATTCGAGCCGCGTCGATCGCGAAAATTGGCGTTGTCGGCCGTTCTGGTCTTTGATTATTCACTTCTTGGTGAAACGTCGCTAGAAATATGCCCGCGTCGGTTAGAACGATAATTACACGGTCGCCTAAACGGCCGAGTGTCACGCGAATTCAGCCTCGCTCGATACTGTTCGAACTTGCTCCGTTTTTCTCGCCGCTTAACCCTTTCGTTACGAGTGCCGGCTATAGTCGGCGGCCGCGAGACGACCCGTGCGTACGGGTGCCGACTATAATCGACTATAATTCGCGCGACGATCTAATTCATAGAGCTAACTATGTAGTGTTATCTACATACTATAAATATGTAGATAACTTAATATTCATACAATATAGTAATTTTCATGTTTTTCATATAATACGATGAAACAGTAGCTCTTAAAAAAGAGTACATACAAGACAATCGCAAAGTGGCGTTGAAATACGTAAGTCCGAACATCGAAAACTAACGACATGTACACATGTGCCCCGTCCAGTGGCGTCACTCCAGCGGAGCGGGCTGCCGTAAAGAAAGGGTTAAGGGACGCTTCTTCCGGAAAGCTGCTGCATAAGCTGTATTATAAAAACATCCGTTTATTACATGTTCGATGTTAACGAATAAATAGTTAATTGATTTTAAATAAAAAAATTTGATGTGTTCTATGAATACAAAGTTAATTATGCTCGAATATAAACTAAAGGCGCAGTAATTGGTTACCCCACAGCAACTTGACCGAATATCTATTTTCAATCGTTCAGTGTTTTCATCAATTTTATCATAAGCTTTACAGGAAATTTCGCGAATTCAATATAAAAAAAATTGAAATCATTTTCTGTGATATTATAAAAACATCCGTTTATTATATATTCAATGTTAACAAGTAAATAGTTAATTGGTTTTAAATAAAAAGATTTGATATACTCTATGAATACAAAGTTAATTATGCTTGAATACAAACTAAAGACGCAGTAATTGGTTACCCCACAGCAACTGGCTCCACTACACAGCCAGGCGGGAAAGGCGCGCGTTACTGTGACATCATTTTCGAGGATGGATGGTCTGGTCCCTCGGACGAACGCGCGCCGGGTCAGAGGTCAGTTTGGCGAGAAAAAAAATTACTTTAGCCCTCGTTGCCACGATACGCTTAGCATATTCATGCGCCGGCTATCTAGAGTTTTCCGGTGTCTGACCACCGCCGCGTCGCCAGCACTGCCACACTGCCACCCTCTACATATTCATAAACGAATCGCGATGCACGGGCCGGCGCGGCGCGGCCCGCTCTAAGGAGAGAAAAAAAGCGGCGCGTGTACCCGCGGTGGAAACGCGGCAACGGGTCGAGCACCGGATCCGATCCGCCGAATCGACGCGTCCTCTCAATCGAATCGCCGTTAATTGCTCGCTGTCAGCGCCGCTGAAATTTTTCGCGTCCGCTCGAATCATTGGCGCGGCGGGGCGCGACGCCGCGGGCAATGTTGTTCCGCCCGCGGTTATCGCGGACCCCCGCTCGCGGATTTTGGTCACCGGGATGCTTGGTTTACGTTTGCGAGAAAGTAAATATGAATCTTTCGGATCACCGATTCTGCGGGAATGCGCGGGTCGGTGTGTATCCGATGAACTCTCATCGAATGAGTTCGCGAACTACGCGATCGATACGCGGCGAAGCCTCGATCATAGTTGTGAATATTTATATTTTTTTTTTATGTATGTTATGATTTTTTTACTTTTTGGACGTGGTGGTGCGATTTGTAATTTGGTACTGGTGTTTCTTAAAACGACGACAATGCTTCATTGTTACAAAAAAAATTGTACAAAGAAAACAATGTTACAAAAAAAACATTGTTGCAAAGAAAACAACGTTCATTTACGAATTCTTTGTAAATGAACATTTTCTGCTGTAGCTAGAAGGATAAAAGCTGTGTGGAAATTGATCCCTTTCTTATTCCTGTTATTACTTGATCATTCTCTCTCTCTCTCTCTCTTTTTATATTCCAAAGAGCTACTCTTAAGAAATTATTATAAAAAATAAGTAAGAATGTTAATGAACAAATATTACAGCTGACGAATCTCATAGTCGAAAAGAATTCTTCAATTATTTCTTGAAAGTGTAAAAAACAGATAAGTTTTGGTACTAATCGTGTCATCATGAAGTGGAATCATGAAGTATATTCCAAAATATATGTATATCATAATTATCGCGTAAAGCGTACGGTTTACTTAACGCTAGATTTATCGAATCCGTCATAATGATGGGTAATTAGTTTTTTAACGTACGATTATTCAAATTGTAACAGCAACAGCACACAGAACTTTGCAACGACACCGTTACGTTATTTATGGAAATTGCTATGGGAAATTTGATTTGATTTCCTCCGATAAGGAAACCTGAACTTGTTCGGATACCTAACATCATTCTTCTCTTGTATTATACTAGACGTCCATACGCCAAGCGATATGCATCACGTGAGACACCAGATACGGCTGGCTGGAAACTGCTAACAATCGTTTCTATGCGATGGCGGCGACGTGAGCAAAGTGCTACTCGAAATCAGAGAGAGAAGAATGACTTTGGCGAGGCAGATTGTACGTGTAATCGGAGATCTAATTGAACGGATGCGTTTGCGTCTAACCATGCACCGGGCCGTATCGCTTGACCGTTCTCAGTTTCAATTGAGGTCAAACACGCTTTAGAGATCGGTACAGGCTACGTGTTACACACGCGGCCGTGCTGTCTGTGCCGTGACATGTCACGTTGATTGGCGCATTCGACGTCAAAATTAGATCGGCTCACAGGAAGGAAATTTTTCCTTGGAATTATATTTCCCTAAGATATGTATGTATCGTATACAGAATGTCCTAAAATTATGGTACTTCCGGGAAATTAGAGATTACTGAGGTCATTCGAAGCAACTTTTTCCTTTACAAAATGTTCCTCCGAGGCATCGTTAACGAGTTATTAACGGAAAACACTGACCAATGAGAGGCGAGCTTCTGTCCCGACCTTCTGTCAAAGCCTCGTGCCGCGGGCTCTCGGACTTCGCGCCCTCGCCTCTCATTGGTCAGTGTTTTTCGTTAATAACTCGTAAACAAAGCCGCAGATTGCATTTTCGCAAAGGAAAAAGTTACTTCAAACGACCTCAGCTACTCGTCACTTTCGGCTGTTAAAATAATTGTGGATCACCCTGTATACGAACACACAGATTATACTTCGCGACTTGAAGTTGTCTTCCAGATATGACAAAACCTACTAAATACTCGTATCACTAATTTCTTCAAAATCGAAAGAAAATTTGATTCTCCCGCGATCAGAATCTACGAACGAAAGTAAATGAAGAAACTCCGGAAACAAGAATCGTCCGCTCTATATTAGGGTATTCGTTATGATCGAATGAAGTGTGCTAATCAACGTAGCTTTGAGAGAGATCGCAGCACAAATGGTTTAACCGGTTAATAAGTAAGCAGAAAGGAAACATCCTCCCCGGCAATAAAGTGGAACGGTCCGAACGACTTACTTCTCTCCTCGCTTCGAATCAAATTCCCCACGGTTCGACGGGGAATAATAAATTCGCAGGGAAATTTTTCGTCGTGGGATCCCGGGAGGAGAATAAGTGCGAGACACGATGAAAGAGGAGTGTTCGAGCGTAGCCAGTGAAATCGGCACGTCTATGGTCAGACGGAACGGCGGTCCCCGTCTCGCGCGAGTAATATGCAATACGCGAACTTGTCAAATATATCATTCCGCTCGATGTATCTGTGAGAACGCGAGATCGTTACTCGAACTTTATTCAATTTCCCGTTTTCCGCTCTGCTCCTCCCCGATCCTCTCCTCTCCGTTCCTCGCCGCTCCGCTTTGCTACGGCGCCGCGTAAGCAAGCGTCTCGCGCGCGAGGGAAGAAAAAAGCATCAGCCGGTCCGTTCCGTTTCCCATGTATCGAATTACCGGCACAGGGCGCCACGGGGAGACCAGATTCTTCGGTCGCGAGCACACCTGCAGCCTTCAACAGGTACGCTGCTGTTCTCCGCTCGCCCACGCCTCCCCCGCCTTCGGCAGCGCGGCGCGTAAACAATCACGCGATCGAGCGAAAGGGAGACGCGACCGGTCGATCCGGTGAAATATGGGGATCGGAAGGAACGAGAGCCAGAGCACAATGCTCCGTTGGAATTTTACAGCTGGGGAAAACGGTGCTGGTAGCCTGACAGTGAGATAGGGCAGACGCGATACGCTCCGCGAATGAAAATATCGAGCCGGTGCACGGGAAATTGTCGCGTTCCTCGTCTCTGTGGAAATATTCATCGCCTTCGGAGACTCTTTTTCGAATTAATAACTGAGCGAGTTCGAGCATTTCGTGGGGCCGAACGAACGAACGGGGAAATTGCTGGGAAATGTTGGTAATCTTGTTAGCGGTTTCTGTTTATTTTACGGGCACGCTTTATCTCGCTTGATTAACTTGTTTGGACGGATTACCTTGTTGTGTGATTGCCCGAAATCGATTTGACGGTAAGTCGTTATTTTGGCTTTCATGAATTATTTATGTTTTTATGACGCGAGTCGGTGTTCGGTGAAACGTTCTTCCACATTTTCATCGACTGTCGTCGCAATATAAAAACCCATTAGCCGTTGAATTCATTTGTACCGATACTGGCAATTTTAGATTAAAAGGGTATAACCAAGTAAATCTAATATATTGCAAATATATAATTATATAATTATATATTATTATATTATTATTATTATTATTATTATTATTATTATTATTATTATATATGTGCAATGATCTAGTGCGACTATATAAGTTACTCCTCGTGTGACAGTATACCGTCAACGAAACTCACAATTCCATGGAGTTGATTGTAAATTCTCTAAGTCAATAAAAGAGAAAAAACATTTTTCTAACTTTATCCGATTGTTAGCGATTTCTCTGATAATGTGATACATTAGAAAGACTGAAAGTTTTTGCCGTATTTTTGTGTACGCGTTTCAGTGGTATCGTCCACCATAAGTCAGACGCAGGATCACGCTGCGAATAATTATCGAGTGAATCCGCGTGAAACGTTTCTCTATAAATAAACAGACCGCATTATTCAACCACAAATAGATTACTCAATTATTATGCGTAAAGTACAGTCATCCCTTTTCAATTGTTCCGATATCAACTTTCATGATAACACGTACCTGGATTTCGTTTGTAAGCCAAAGAATAAGATCCAAAACCATTTCTACATGCACAGCAGCGTCTCCAACAAATTAGAAACGTCTATTACATTTCCATTGTTCCTTGCTCCATGAAATTCTCAATCTCCCCAGCGAAGCAGTCTCACAATCAATTTTCCAGGTAACAAACCAATTACCGATATTATCCAGAACTAACGGTCGGACAAGATCCTGCCTTGCTCCGAGGAAATAACGCTGATAGCACGAGCTACTAAAAAACCATCAACAGTTTTGCCGTCAGTCCAAACGATGCTATTATTTCGGTGCTAACGCGGGTGCAGCATTATACGATAGCTTTAAGAGCTCGCTGGCCATTTTGGAGCTAGATAGAAACCGTTGCTACGTTCACAGGCGATATAACGAGTGAAAGGTGTACGTAGCAGCAGCTTAACCGCATCAGCGGAGTCGTCAAACTGTTGTTTCCCACTTTTCCGTTCTTAGAACTTCGACGGCGATTTAATTTCAGCTATGGACGGCGGCAGGAAGGGGGATCGTTAAAGCGGCTTCGCGGCTGGCGCGCTCTACAAATTCATAATTCATAAGCCCCCGCGACGCTCTCGCATTGAAGTCGCTTCGGGAATACGCACCGCAAAGATCTCCGATAATGGCGCGGTTTAGCTTGTACCACGGTAAACCGCCACTTTCCATCCGGTCCTCCTTTTCAACCCCGACGACCGACTTCGAATAAAGTACCCTCATCAGAAACGACGTCGTTCGCTCATCCGACGATCGCGTAATAAAAATTGTTACGTCCTCTCTCGATGCTATTTCAAAAATATCCTCTTACGAACGCGTACAACCTCCGGTTTACGATAGCCGAAATAGCTACTTCCGAGGCTCAGTTTTTAGTGCGCGCGTTTTTCACAGATTTTATCGTGGCTTAATCTATCTTTAGTTCGCTATAGAATAGAATTCGCTATTCTTTTCCAGAACTACGCGCGCAGTTGATTATTTTAATGTTACCTGTCACGATTGAAACGATTCAAATTAGTAAATGAATTGATTGTTGTCATGAATGCTGTAACCAATTTCACTGTTTGAATATATAAGTATAATCGCACGATGTTGTTTCTCGAACTCGTTTCTACGGAAAATAAAACAGTCGGGCACAGCTACCAAGCGTGCATTTCCTAAAAATGCAGTCGCTGAAAGTTTCATTGTAGATTCGAGCGATTCATATGCATCGGTCTAATATTTTTGTTTGCCGGCGCCGAACAATCGAATCAGTTTTTCAGACGAGGAGCGCTTTGCATAATCCGATCGGATGAATATGAAAACCAAAATGGCCGCCGGCAGGCTGGATCGGGCCCCGTGTCCTCGAGCGGAGCCCGAGGGTACACGTGATCGTTTTTGATGAAAATGTCCAACGACAGACCGACTCGCAAGTTTTGACAGCCTCTCGACTAGAGCCGGCACTCGATCGATTCGGTTCCACGGAAAATTTGCCCACTTTTTCAGGATGTTTTCGAATTGTCCTGGAATTATGCGATCGAACGTGCACGCGCTGTATCGTTGCCCAGGTTAATCCTTTTACGAGAGCGCCACCGTTTGCTCTCGACGATTTGGTTTTGACTTCTTGATCGGGCCGGCGATCGGCGCCGCGTTTCGTGTTTTTATCGTTCGCCATGTTGTCGGGCATTAATCCCCGATCATGTAAAATCGCGTAAAATCGCGACGCTGCTGGATTATATGCCAAGAAGGCCGATCTTTATCAATTAGACTAGGAAGGCACTTGGATGAGATCTGGAGAGAACTCTGCTATGCAACCACCCTAATTCCCGAGAATTCTCCTTGGCTGCAGCTTCGGAAGCAGGTGCATGGGAATCGTGAAGGCAAGTTTACGATTCGATCCATTCAGAAGCCACCATTGTTCGATGATTTCCGCGGAAGCGGATTTAGCAGTCGTCGAGAACTAGAATCTAACTGCTGCGTGCAGTTGGATTTATGTAAATCCAATTGTGACTAAAATCTTATCAAGCCCTGTTATCGTTGAGTATAAATAAATGCTCGATCTTTGTCAATTTCGCGCTAATCCTTCGTGACAGATTTTCTTCTGTCGAGTCGAAGACGCCGACGAGAAGATTTAATCGCAATGCAGGAACATTCTGAAATGTTTCTAATGTTTTTACAGTTTGATAATATTTCTGGTCGTTTTAATCATAAGTGGATGAAATTCGCAGTCGAATTATCAGTGTCAAACTTCCAAGAGGAGATGCGGCAGTGTCTCCCTAATTGACGCTCAGATTGTGCACAAAAATGGACAATTTGGGAAGAGGAAATACGATTATTCGAGCCTTCTAGCTCGTTCTTTTATAGTTGTTGACAATCGGTAACTTTAAAAACAATCCGCAAGACTCGAACAATCGTATCTCCTCTTCCCAATTTGTCCATATTTGTAGACAATCCGAGCGTCAATTAGAGAGGTCATTACTGTAACGCTAACAGCCCAAACTATTAAAAAGTCATAATTGCTTAAACATACTTAAATACTAATAATACAATCGTTCCGCATAAGAATCGTTTGACATTAACAATCCTATTTTCGTTGAGAAACATTTCCCAAGAATTGCGATAGAGGAGACTCTGTTCCCAGGTCCGTGTTGCATAAAAATCTACAAGAATCACCTGTTCATGAACAATGCAGTTTCCAAGCGATCAATCACTGTCGCGGAATTTTCGTGCAGTGTGTCGCGCGATTGCCGGGTATGAGACCGAACTAAAGTTTCCAGTTAATCGTTATCGATCACTTCATTACGGAATCGGACATTTCGTATGCACCGACCCGATGCATCTGTCTGATGCGACCGGGATAGGCCGACTTTCGCTCCCTGCCGCTTCCACCCGTTCCGCCGTTGCCGCCGCTCGTCCCGTTCCCCCGCGTTTTGATTCCGGGCCGCATTCCCTATTCTTTTTGTCGGCCGTCGCTAATGGTTTAATTACGACGCAATTACGGTCGCGTTTCATTCGCTTAACGGGCCGGGCGGCAGCTACTAAACCGCGGCGTCGTTAATCCGTTTCGTAACCGAGCGCGAGCAAATTGACGAGCTAATTCGTCCGGTTGTTTCTTCGGCGTGGCCTGACACCGTGAAAAATGCAGAAAAATGCGGCACGGCTGACGCAGCTCGCGAGGCATGCGTCCCCGGCCCAGGTAACGCGGTTACGACTCACAATCGGCGCGGCTTCGCGACGCGCCGCGGAAAACACGCCGCCGAGTTTCGTCGGGTTTTTATCATCCGTCGGTTTTGTTTTATCCGGTTTTCACAAGCCGGTCTCGTCTCTTCGCCGAGGTTTCGCTGAATGACGCCCACTGCGCCCACCGATGTCGTTAATTAATAGCGTGCTGCCAACATAAACGGCCGCTAAACGACGAGTGCGGCGCAGATCGAGCAGTCGAACGCCGAGGGATTGAGGTCAGGTTGTCGCAATCGACTGCGAACCCTTTTCGCAGATTTTTTCGCTGTCGCCGCGGCTTCCAGTTTCGCGGCATTCATTCCGCGGAATTTAGTACAATGCGGATCGTATCTGACGTTCGCATCTCGCCGCGTTCCATTTTGTTATACTGAGAATCTTCGAAGCGGAAACCAGCCTTCGCCGATACGTTGGGTTCAATTCACTTTGAACAAGGGGGATTAATCTGATCCGCGATCGGATAAAGTTATTGTTCCGGAAGTATGTATCCGCAGCGCGGATTTTCATAGTATTTAGGTCAAATCTGATCGCGAGAGTTCAGCAACACGGGGATTTAAAGTTTTCGTTTTTTTAAATCTAGATTTCATATTTTTCTTTCCAGCGAACGAACGCGATTCTTAATAAGTTCGCAAGCAATTTTGCAATCGTCAACTAGTTCTTAAAAACTTGTACTTGCGTGGAGACTCTATAATGAAACTTGAAACGACTTCATTATGTCTTCATGAATATGAAGTGGTATGCAAATGTTTTCGGTTGAGCTACTTCCGAAGGCGAACTGAAAAAAGAAAATCATTCGAACTTTCTTAATTCCTTCGCCGATAGGAAATTGAACTTGCATTGATTTTAACTTTGACGTTTTAATATTTTATTATTCTCGATTCTCTTCGAGAAATTCGTTCCGTAAAGTGTGACCGTCGTCCAAAATCATCGTTATCAGACTTTCTCGGATAACATTTAACACCTCGTTGCCAAAAATAATAATCGTGCAACTACGCCTCGTTTAGTAACTCCCACGTAAAATATTCATTTCGCATAAAATCGACTCGCCGCACAAACCCGCAACGTGCAAGTATTAATTGCGAATAATTAAAATCGTTTCTGCAAATGAGAAAATAAAGTTACAGGTGATGCGATCGTGCTTGTATTCAATCCGCATTTAATAGACAAATTAAATCCATCCGGCGATACAGTAATTTTCCATTTTAATTACACTGCTAATCATCGGCAACGTGTTAACGAGGGCTCGTTGCAGTGAAGAACAATGCGATTAAAGGTGAGAACTACGAGTTGCACGGCTTTTACACAAGTCGGCGAATATATTGATACTTTTTACCGTTAATTACGAACATATTGACCAGTAATTTATACAAAAAGTAATTGTCAGATTTAAATAAACCGAGTTGGTTTCGTTGAATACGAGAACTGCTTTTCATTGTTAAAAGCCGTCCGTAATGCACATCTACTGTTTCTTTTTTTTGTCATAAAGATTGATTGAATCCTTGAAGAAATTGCAATGCCACAGTCAGGAATGTTGTTAGTATCGCTTGTTAGACGCTATATTGGGTCACTCAAAAAGTAGGAATACTATCGAGAACTAAAAACTTGAAGATATAATTTGAACATTCTAAAACATTGTTTCCACGATCAGAACTCGATATCTCACTTCCAAGTATATTGAATTAATTCTACGTTTCATTCTTCTCATGGTAATGTCACTTTTTCCAGTAAAAAGTTATGTGAAACATTTTGATCCAATGCGACAACGAGTTACATATATACATAAATATTGTACATTATTGGCGTATGAAAATAGGAAAATCGAAGTCCTGTCGTTATCGACGAAGGTACAAACAACAATGTTTTTCCGAAACAAATTTTCGAGATTTCAAAGTAACGATTTATTTTATATTACAAACTTTTCACAATATAAGCGATTTTATTTCGTAAAATTTGTTAAATCCGACATTGCCCGATCAAAATACGTTAATCGAAAAGTAAAGTACACTTTGACGCACCCTTTTAATTGGTGATTTGTATCGACGGTGGCAAGGGCACCATCGACGCGGCTCCTCGATGAAATTTACACCGGTATTCCTATAAATTTATACGCAGCGCCGGCGAGCCGTTAATTTCCCAGCTCGTAAACTACTGCAAGCAGCCGGCAGTGACGTGTTAGTGTTGCAACAGGGACTTCTTAAAACAAGTTCCGCGGCCGACAGGGGTTAGACCAGGTCCTTCCAACCCTTTCTCCCGCTGGAAAACGTCGACTCGAGTTTTCAAGGACATTGAACACGCTGCCGCGGCTCGGCCCGACCTGGAGGAGGCATTCGCGGCGAGAAGGGGCAGCGAGGATGAATGTTTTCGGGAGCAGCAGATCTCCTGGGGTACGCGTTCGGGGCTATGCAACATGGCCACGTACGACGATTAATATTAATACAGACTGTGGGGGGGGGGAAGGACCAACATTAATATCAATGTAGAAGATACCGCGAGGCCTGGCGGCGAGGCCAGAAAATCGCCGCGAGGAAGAAGACCGCGAGAGGCTGCCCCCCGACCGCGCCTGGCACACGTGAAAATGGTAATTTCGGTTCTGTGTACTTGCAAATAACGCCGATGCGCCGCGTTCGAGTTACGAGCCGGTAGGAAAAGACAGGGAGCGCCTTTGGGATGTCTTCGTGCGGCGCACCGTGCACGGAATACGCTCGGCTGATGGATTATTACGCTGGAACTGCAGCGACAAGCACCTTGTTCTGCTGCTGCTGCATTGAAACTTCGTGCAGCCTGCTGACGATACCGGCTAAATTTTCCGAGCGAAAGATGAATGGTCCCGGGGAGCAAATAGTTCGACCCGAGTTAATCGACTCTTTCCTAAATGAAACTTCACGTTTCAGCACTCCTCGCGACGCGGTTCTTCGTTCTCGGCGGGAAAGCATCGTACTAATAATTTAATTCATTTTAATTCGTTCGAGGAACATCGTGTGATATTCGAGTCGATCTCTGAATCAAGCGGTAGGCGTATTCGGCGATCTATTTTCAAATTATTCAGACAGGATCTTGAGAAGAGCCGTGCACAGTAATGTCTCTCTAATTGACGCACAGATTGTCCACAAAAATGGGCAATTTAGGGAGAAGAGAGGCGATTATTCGATCCTTGCGGTTCAACTATAAAAACAACGAGCTGCAAGGCTCGAATAATGGTATCTCCTCGTCCCAAATTGTCCATTTTTGTGCAGAATCTGAGCGTCAGTTAGGGAGACATTACTGTATCGCGTTTTTCGCTTGCAGATTGCATCTTTACGTTCTCAAGGGCGCGAGACCAAAGAAACCGTCTTCACGGTTCGAGCTTATTGAGAATAATTGTAATGCTCCTCCATGAATTTGCAATTTATACCCTAGCCAGCACCCCGTTCCTTCGGAATTAATCATAACAAAGCAAGTGCCGTCGTCCATTATCAACAAAGCGGCAAGCAAAGTTGCTTGGCAACAACATCCCTCCCACAGAATCTCGGGCGAATGTCCTTTCATTAGCGTTGGCTCACTATACCGTTCAATTCCTCGGCTCCAAAGCCGAGCACAATATAATAGATCCTACCTGAAGTAGCCTTTACACTATGAATTGATCACGTAAGCGGTGCATCTCGGGAGATGCAAGGAACGCCAATGTCTACTCGTCTACTTGTGTCTAAAACTGTTTTACCAGTACACAGCTTTACGGGCAATCGATCAATCAAATATGCCATTACAGAACGCAGAAAATTGGCATCATTATCATTAGCTTTGTCTTTGTCCTGTTCTGTGATTTGGATATGCAGCATAGTATACAGGGTGTTCCAAAAATGTCTCGCATTACAGAAATGTGGGGTAGCTGAGGTCATTCTAAGTAACTCTTTCCTTCGCGAAAATGCGATCTGCGACTTTGTTTAAATATTTTTGCAATACGATGGTTTTCTCAAATCGTTCAAATAGCATACAAAATATTTTTTGTATCCAAACAATTAGAGGAGATATTTAGATGGCCTTATTTAGGTGGACCAACATTTCAACTAAATGTTCTGTCATTCTGCTTAGCTCGGATAATCGAGGTTCTACTACATAATACGTATTATACTTTATAAGTAAGATTATTACAACTTACACAATTTACACAAGTACTACGAGCGTCTATTATTTTGTTGTAAATTTATTTAATTTGTAAGTTCCTATGGATATTTTTTGTACACTTTCGTTTCCACCTTATTACTATTTTATTGCTATATTATTTTTATTATTCGTATACAAAGGAATTCAAACCTGTAAATAAATAAATACATAAATAAAAATGTACTTGTATCCTCACCGAATCATTTCATGAAACGCGCAAACTTCGCGGAAATTGCACCGAACAGTTGTACGCACGCCGAAAGTTCCTGCGGTCCCGCGATAATACGCTCCGCGAAGACAAACCGAAATGTCGCGTTTTAGACCGAACTGCCCCGTGAACCGTGGCTTGAACGGTCCGCAGACAATTTTCAAGCTTTTTCCCTCGGGTGCATCCGGCGGATACGATTGCTCGCTGACGAAGCATTTTTCCTCGGCGAAACTTTCATTAATTTCGCAGCATTATTAATTTCACGAGCTGCTCGGGGCGCTGAAATTCTGGGTCTGCGGAGGAGCGTTCGGAGTTTCGAGCGGCGCGGCGACCTCGCGCGATTCCTACGAAGAGACGCGAGCATCAACTCCGCGAGCTTGTTTTGTTTTCATTAGCCGGAGCTGTTTACTCGCGCGACAAGCTCGAGACAGGTCGTTAGATCCGCTCGATACACGGCCGGGCTGCTTACACGCCTCGAAAGACGGTCTCGGCCGGTTGGAGTGCTCGGGGAATTCCTTGAAAAATGGCAAGCCGAAAACGTGTGTCAGCCAGAGGCACGTATCAGGAGAGACGACTTCCGTCCCGAACCGTTATCGGCCCGATCGCCTCTCTCTCTCTCCCTCTCTCTCTCTCTCTCCCTCTCTCTCTCTCTCCCTCTCTCTCTCTCTCCCTCTCTCTCTCTCTCTCTCGACGAGAATCAGTTGCGAAGGTAATCTGAAAAATTACGATTTTATTCATGAGCTCCATCGCGCGAGTCGATCTACACGGCAGGAGAAGAAAGAGCGCCGCCCCCCGAGGAAGTATCGCGACGATTCAATCGCGAGCTCCTTTTCTTCAGGCTGAAATTTCGCGAGAGCAAACGGGACCCTCCTCTGGAGCACGACCGATTTATTACGCTATCGCAGCCGGCCCCCGTGATTCGTTTGATCCGTAATCCCGGTTTTATACCGGCTCGGATTTTTTCTGTCTGGCCTGCCGGTTAAACGAAACGGATCCGCACAAAGGAACTCGAGCAATCAATTTTTCACGCAAATAGAACGTATCCGACGGTTGACACTTCTCCGTGCCGCGCGAACCATTGGATTTTTAGTCGAGTTGTTTGCCAGAAATTGTAAACAAATACCGGTCGCTGGGCTGTCGCATTTTAATGGTAAAGTCAATCCGGGTTGGTGATTTGTGTGCAACTTTGAGAGGTGACTGGAATCGCCTCTTGGAACGGTCAAGTACACATTGACCAATTTAATAATACTGTGCGTCCAGAAAGTTTGGGACCAAACTTGTACTATGTGTTGCTGGGGTGAAAATACAAATAGATGACGAATATTCATATAGACTTGTGACCGGAAACGTTTTATTGGAAAGATGATAGCGTTGGTTTATAAAAGCTTATATCTTTTCGATAAAGCATTTTCGAACATAAGCTCAAATTAATAGTAAAGTAAGTAAGTAATTAATAGTAAAGTCAATCCGGGTTGGTGACTTGTGTGCAACTTTAAGAGGTGACTGGAATCGCCTCTTGGAACGGTCAAGTACACATTGACCAATTTAATAATACTGTGCGTCCAGAAAGTTTGGGACCAAACTTGTACTATGTGTTGCTGCGGTGAAAATACAAATAGATGACAAATGTTCATATAAACTTGTGCCCGGAAACGTTTTATCGAAAAGATGATAGCGCTGGTTTATAAGAGCTGATATCTTTACGATGAAGCATTTTCGGACAGAAGTTTGAATGAACCTTTTTCATCTATTCGATCCGAGTAACACATAGTATAAGTTTGCATAGTATATATTTGTTGTCTATACGAATTATATTTACCTTTAACCAGGAGTTGAAAACAGTTATGATATCGGTTTCCTTTCTTGAGACAGTTATCGAAAACCGAAAAAAGTCTCATAACTGTTGTAAGGTATTTTTAAACGATTATATTCGGGACCTCTTCAACGTCTGCTTTATAAAAATAAAACTATTTTATAAAAATGTTCTCAGTCTTTTCACCTGCTTTGAATTTTGTAACCTTAACCTATGTACATACTTGAAATTATTTTAGAAAATATTCTATGATATTGTCAGAAAGATCAGAGTGGAACACTTTACGATCTTAGAAAACACAGTACAATTTCAGAGTTAATCGAGTCTTTGTAACCTTAGCATAGGTCAGTGGTCGGCGAAGCCAAATATCAACGGTACAACAATTGAAATTTCTCTTGAGATCCAAGTTTTTTAAACTTAAACTATATAGGTAGGTACGTTGTTATTAACTTAATTAGGATACTCCTAAGCTGGTCTTAGTCCTTAATCTAATTGAGGTAGGAAGAGCCACACTCAAGGGGCCGAAGAGCCGCATGTGGCTCGCGAGCCGCGGTTTGCCGACCACTGGTATATGTGGCTAGGTGTCAAGGTGTCTAGGTGTCTGGATGTCTTGATGGCTAGGTGGCTTGGTGTCTAGGTGTCTAGGTGTCTAGGTGTCTAGGTGTCTAGACGGCTAGGTAGCTTGGTGTCTAGGTGGCTTGGTGTCTAGGTGTCAAGGTGGCTAGGTGTCTAGGTGTCAAGGTATCCAGGTGTCTAGGTAACTTGGTGGCTAGGTGTCTCTAGACATCTATATCAAGGTGTCTAGGTGTCTAGGTGGCTAGGTATTTAGTTTGCTAGGTGCCTAAGCGGCTAAATGTCTAGATGGCTAGGTGCCTAGATGTCCAAGTATCTAGATATCTAGGTGTCTAGATGTCTAAGTGTCTAGATATCTAGGTGTCTAGATGTCTAAGTATCTAGATATCTAGGTGTCTAGATGTCTAAGTATCTAGATATCTAGGTGTCTAGATGTCCAAGTATCTAGATATCTAAGTATCTAGATATCTAGGTGTCTAGATGTCTAAGTATCTAGATATCTAGTTGTCTAGATGTCTAAGTATCTAGATATCTAGGAGTCTAGGTCAGTGGCCGGCAAACTCGTTAGTCAACAGAGCCAAATATCAGCGGTACAACAATTGAAATTTCTCTTGAGATCCAAGTTTTTTTAACTTAAACTATATAAGTAGGTGCATCGTTATTAACTTAATTAGGGTACTCTTAAGCTGGTCTTTGCTAAAAACGTCCTTAATCTAATTGAGGTAGGAAGAGCCACACTCAAGGGGTCGAAGAGCCACATGTGGCTCGCGAATCGCGGTTTGCCAACCTGTGATATAGCTACTTGGTTCAATATCGCAGTCACATTTTTGTGACTGCAAGAAAGAACGTCGCAAATAACAAGTTTTCACATCCGCGAGATATTGTCTTTTAAAGTTCCCATCACTAAATGCTCCGTATTAGTTCCACTATCTTCTTCTGATAAATACGTAAATCCTATATGCTACAGTACAATTAATGCATCAACACAAAATTGTTTGAAATTGTGACTCGCGACGTGTTCCCTTATAGTCACAGATTTGTCACTCTTACATTCCAATATCTATCCAAAACTAATCAATCGTTGCCATAGAAAACCAAGCACGAAAATTACGTATAGGAATGCGAATGTACGGGACGGTCTAATTTCGTGAAATCGCAAAGGCTTCGGAAGGCGTATCGAAGTGAAAATTCCGTTTGAAAATTTGATGACGGAGCCGCTGCTATTTCTCATCGGACGAAGGAAGGAAGACAAGAGGAAATGGAGAGAAAAAAAGGCGAGTGCCGTTTCCGTAGGTGGTCGGCGGGCACCAATAAAAACTGCTGCGAAGCGTACCCTTGTTTTCCAGTTGGCGTGCACGGGAAAAGCCTTCGGAGAGTTCCATCGGGGGCCAGGCGAAAGAAACGCCTCGGCGGGCCGCGTGAATGTTTAAAGAAGGCGCAGTTAGCGACCGGAGAAGTACAAATGGCTAGCGCCTTTGTCCATCGATTATTCACGCAGGGTCACGTTAAATATGTACGGTTTCATGGGGGATCGTCGACCGGGGCCATGGCTTCTTTGCCAACGGCCTCTCGGTCTCCTCGCGCATCTTCCATACCCCCCCCCCCCCCATACACCCCTAGCGCCGCGGAGCGATAAGGGGTAACTTTGAATGGGGAATCGGCGAATTAAAGAAAACGACCTTGACTCCACTGACCCAGATTGGGGTCGGCTGCATACGGGGGATGAGCCAGAAATTTGAGCCCCCTCGATGGCCTCTTATTTGGGGTCGCGTCCCCCCACGAAACCGCGGGACGGCCCCAGATCGAATCTTCTTGGCGATTTACTCGCCGCGCTCTCGGTGTCTATACTCTTGTAATCTAATTCGTTTCAGTCTCGGTCCTTTATAAGGAGATAAAGACGACCGCAGACGGGGCGGATAGATGCGCATTTTCGAGCGGACAAAAGGATTTCTTGCGCTCAACAGGATTAATGAAGGAGAAGCTCGAGTTTCTTCAAAGAAGCCCGATCGTAGTCGAGATTAATATTACAAAATTTTCTAATTGCTGGCGGGGAGTTCGCTAATAGGATGCCGGGCTGGCAGACGAATTTTTCACGTTTCGCTCGGTGGACGAAAGATGTGGAAAGGGGCTTGCGACGAGTCGCCGACAATCGTATCGACGAGAATGCCTCTCAACGCTGGATTCGCGGGCCTCGTCAAGATGACGGGTCACTAATTTTTTTATTTACGATTATTCGTATCGTAAAGATACGTTTATGAGTTATTTATTCAATTTATATTGTTACGGCGACTTGTCCAAATCAAGTCGCCCTGTTGTGAACAACTCCTTAGGAAATAATGGAAGATAGGGGTTGCCACGGAAGAGTGTCACCAACAAACAATCGGAGAGTCGAGATCGGACCGTCGAACGATCAACGTTTCAAATTCAAAGATCTGTAACAGCATTGAATTGAGTTTTGTATTATAGTTTATATTCTTTATTGTAAACGAAATGCCGCGACGCGAGAGAAACGGAGTGATTCGCAGCAATACGTTGCTTACGGCAAATGTTACAATAACGCTTGTTAAAAATCAGGGTAAATGCCTTTTTGTTACCTTTATAAAGTGATATAAAACAGCTGTTTTTCGTGCTCCGCAAATCTAGCGTTAATCGACGCTATTTCACCGACAACGATTTCGACGACGATATTAATTAATCGACGTACAGAGCAACGTTCAGTTTCATCGAGTTTCGTCGATATTGACTTTATGTTTACCTGGCAATGACGTCGTTCGGTACGATTGGTAGAATCGGTGAAATGATTATCGGAGATTTGATAAGCCGTGGGAACCCTTGGAAGTTACTCCGAACCATTTGCTTCAAATGTTACGCATCAGCCTTGGGGAATCTACACGCGAAAGACTGTAATCGTCGAGATGGAAACACCTGCGTTCCATTTTCTTACATTCCATTTCAAAAGCTTCAGTAATCGAACAAGTTATTGTACATAAATTAGAAAAGATTCGAAAAATGATTTCATTGTGAACAATATAAACAATGGTTGGAGTTCGTTCCCCTCTGTTATTCTATTTAAAAGAAGCAGAGAAGCGCAAGAAATTTTTCTCATTAACTTTTAACGAGTTCGCATCGTACATTCTTAACCCCTTGCCGCACCTACAATTTCCTTCACAGTTGCAGCGATAAGAAGTTTTTCGATTGTAATAATTTCTTGGAAGAAAGAGGAGAATTATCTCTCTTCGAAAGAAATCAAAAATTCTTCGAAAAATAACACCTCGAATGAAAGACACGCATAAGCTGCACCACCGCGGTCCCGCGAGCCCACTAAATTATTCATGAATCTTTCGTATTTTTTGTGTCCGAACTCTAAGCAGAGCTCCGAGCCGCTGTCAAATTGCATAAAATCCTGGGTGCCGCGTTCAACCAGCTACGCGTACTCACGCAATCCCTTGATCAAACTCAGCGTGACTGCGGCATAATTCACACGGTGTACAACGTGCTGAGATCGAGTTTATCTTAAAAATTGAATAATCCCGGAGACAATCGGGCCAGGCCAGGCAAGGCGGGGCAACCGAGCTGCGTCTCACGCGAGAGTCCCTGGCCGTGATTTAGGGACATGCGGGGAAAAAATGGGACGGCAGCTACGCACGGAAACGGCGGCTCGTGACGATCGTCTAAACGGCGTTTCCCGCACGGAATCCGCCCTTAAATTGCGCGCGTGACTTTATCCGAGCTTGCGTTCCACACAGTCTCTGCAGACCGAGCCCTTGGGTGCTTTGTCGGGCGCGAACGGCGAACCATCAGCCCCCGCCGTCCAACCCCGTGACATCCGTCGTCCACTAATCTTCCTGATTTCACCTGCGTGGGTCGGAGCTGTCCTAGCGACGCGTGTCACCGACGGGAAGACATGCCTGATTGTCGCGGATGCTTCAGATCGGCCTAACTTGGCAAAAACTGCGTGAAATATCGCGCACGTTTCTTCGGCTGCATAGAATACGGGAAAAGTTCATCTTCCGCGAACCAGATGAAGAAAAGTGACGTCCCGAACATTATTATTCTGAACATTCGTCGTCTAGAAATATACAGGATATCCCAAAATTATGGTATTTCCGGGAAATGAGGAATTCCTGAGGTTGTTCGAAGTAACTTTTTACTTGGCGAAAATGCAATCCGCGGCTTTGTTTGCGAGTTGTTAACGAAAAACTGCCGCCTCGCGCCAGCTGATCTCGCCTCTTATTGGTCACTGTTTTTCGTTAATAACTTGTAAACGGTTGGATTGCATTTTGATTAAGGAAAAAATTACTTCAAATGATCTCAGGAACCACACATATCCCGGAACTACCATAATTTTAGGACACTCTGTTTAATTTCGATGAAGGTGAAACGATGTCCCATAATTTTTGTAACATGCGCCGACCTGAATAAAACAAGCATCGTTGTTTGAAAAATAATAACAGAATATAAATATACTTGTTACATTAGAGCAACGATTGTTTTATTCGCCACAGTTATTATTTAAGACTTGGAACAACATATATACGGAAACCACGCGCATTGTGCATATTTCCGGAGCGAGTTTCCGTTCGGTGACGGTACTTCGGTGGATGGAGCTGCCGTAGCACGGTTTTACACGGATTACTGAAAAATCAACGACGAAGTCCGGATCAAAATGCGGTCCGTGTACGTAGTGCGACAAGAATCAGAACTTCTGGGACGATCTAATGTGTCCGTGTCTACGGATCAACGATAACGAATACCAACATCGCCTGGAAGTTACGAAATTTCCGTGGGACACGGCCGTGGGTCCTCCCTAACGACAGCCATGCCGCGATTAGTTAATTTCCGTCACGCGTCGAGATACTTTGTCCGGTGAACTACAGCTGACTGATCCTCGCCGTTACGAGAAAATATTTGGCGAACTCTCGGGACTCTCCGCTAACGACTTCGTAGATTTAGATTTAGATTCAGCGAGAGCCGTGTTGCTTGCACGTAATTTCGCGAGGACGATGTCGCAGTGATACGGGGAGAGATTGAAGCCGGGCGGATCGCACGAGTAACCGCCGCGGAACGGAGCCCTGAGAATCGATAGTTGATCCTAGTTTCGCGTGTTGTTTTATTGCGTGTGCTGCCGGGGTCGCCGACTTAAACAGCAAGTGCGTTTCTTCCTGGTTCACATAAAGTACGCTATTTAATTATCTCGACCCGGCTGGGGCCGGGGGAAACATAAACAAGACAGGGGAAAAATGGTTTTATAAACGTCGCGGTCTAATTCTGCTTTTCGCCACCCGACTTTCTTTGTGCACGTGCGCGCGACCTTATCATTCTGCTGTTTACTATAATCACTCGTATCGCGCGTATTGCTTCAGCAGAGCTTGGAGTCTAAATCGTAACGTTCTTCTAATAAGATTTCATATCGGCGAGAGTAGATATTTTGAGATCGTCGGTTAATCTTGTTACGAATCGAATGAATATTCAATGTGACGTTTATCTTGAAACGGATATCGGATTCGGAATTGGATTCCGTTGCCGGAAGTCTCTATCAATAGTTCGCATTTTAAATGACAATCTCGGAGGCGATTATATAACTGCAGAAATTGTGCATATTAATGAATAAAATTGATAACATTATGGAACAGTTTATTTATGCAGAGACTGTGGAACGCTTTTAGTACTTCAGTCACCGGAAGAAATTTTCAAATAATAATCTTAACGGGAGTAAACTGTATTCCTCTAGATAACTAGGAATTGTCCAGTTCTGAAAATGGCCCGCCGTCCGACGTTTAGAAAAATAAGTACATTTATAAATATTCCGCTTCCGATACCGGCTCCGCACCCTCTCGCCCCAATACCGCGAGTGCGCATAATTCATCCGGGGCCATGCACTGGCCCCGTAAATTTCCGCGGAGACGCCACGCTGCTATAGAGGTCCGACTACTATCGCGCGCATAATGCCGCATCCACACTGCCGTTCGCGAACAGCTCGCGAGCTGTGCTCGCTAGCGATGTGAACACTTTCGTAAGCACTGTTCACTCGGGAAGCTTTGAACCACCGAAGGGACTGCTCGCGAGCTCGGGAGCGTGTCTGGACGCGTTTGAACAATTTGACGCGTTTGTAATTGGCCATGAATTGAGAGCGAACGAGCTTGTAACTGTTCGCGAGCAGTTTGTAAGCTGGCTCCAATGCGAACACGCTGACGCGTTCGTTGTCAAGCAGCTCGCGAACTGTTCCCTCCGGTGTGGACGCGGCATAAGGGCGCGAGGGAGCTCCGAACGTTAGGCTTACGAGCGGGCTAACCGCGTCGCAGAAAATATGGGAATACAAATGCGTTCAACGCGCGACGACAAGGGTGCTCCGTACACGGGAAAAACGCTATGGCCGAGCCACGCGGATCCTGCGGGGAACCGAAGAGCGTGTTTAGCTCGCGTTTATTGTCGCCGGAATCCGTCTCTCCGCGCGCGTAAACGCAGAAATCTTAAACGTTTATATCAGCCTCGGGGGAGGGCGTGTCGGGGCGGCTGAACGGCCAGCGGGGCGAGGGGGCCTGTCGGGGAGATAGAGGACTCGAGATTTGCAGCTTCTGCGGCTGGGAATTATACACGAGGGTAGATCCCGCTGGCCAGATAGCCGCGACAAATTTCAAGAAAAATATGTCCTTCCCGCGTTACACCGCGGCCCGAGCCCCCCTAACGGCCCGCTCCGTATCCGCCCAGCGGTATCCTAAGCGGTCGCCGAGGCCCCAGCTTGATGAGAAAAATATCTAAACGTAGATCAACGTTCGGGCAACTGTCTCGTTAAACTGCCAAAAGTGGCCGGGATCCGGACCCAACCCTCCAGGTGAATAAAAGTCGTGTTCCTAACCACCTTATTTCACCCCGCAGATAATCTCTTCGTAAATATATGCTGAACTTGCCTTTGAGGGAGACTGTTCCGGTGACCTCGGCCTTGACATTTGCTCTCGGGGGATACCGGCTAATTTTTCATTAAAACTAGCGACCGGTACACGAGATGGCGACGGTTGTAGCATATGTCAAGGTCATTGCAGCTACCTCCCCTGGTCGACAAAATTTTGGTTTAATTTTATTCGATTATATTTTTCAATTTTATTCGATTATATTTATCAATTTTATTCGATTATATTTATCAATTTTATTCGATTATATTTATCAATTTTATTCAGTTATATTTATCAATTTTATCCAGTTGCATTTATCAATTTTATTTGATTATATTTATGAATTGTGTACAATCATGCACGTTTTACAGGACACACGCACATTCATGAATAATAATAGTAATAGGATTGAACAACAAGATTTTATAAACTGTTTCCATGACTCACTGATAAGTTATGCTTTTGTTTTCATTGCTGTAAGATTGTGAGCGTTCCTTCGTATACAAATTAATAAATAAATGAATGAACAATAAATTCCATCGAGGGGATGTTCAGTAAATTCCATGGCAACATTAGCAATTTCCTGAATTTCCCAATCCTGACAAGATTAGCAATTCGTCATGCTGTGCTCGAATTTACAATCTGAGCATATGTTCGCTGCTCTTTCGATTCTTTAAAATTACAGCTGCCCATTCGACGAGGAGATAAATAATTAACCCTTAATACCACTGTACGTTTGTCAGCAACTCGATAATGGAACATTAGTGACAATCGTCGTAACAGTAATCTTATAAAGTAATTACGCTCGATGCTTCGTCATTTTCAATGTCGGCTAATTATCCGACGCGGGAGGCGATGGAACCCGGACGAAACACGTGTCAGGGTTCAAGAACGCGGCGTTAGTCGCGAGACATCGATGCCGCGCGCCGGCGTCGCAGCACGCGAAAGCTAATAAGTGTCTCGTACGATCATAACTCTTAATAAACGGGACAAGCAGCGCTCCTAATGGTATTTTGCGAGTTCCCAACTCGCGAGAGTGCACTTTCGTGTTTGCCGACGAAAAGACCTGGCCGCGTATACGTATACGCGGGTAACTCGGGGATGCAATTTGCCCGTCTTTCAGACCGGCGAGACCTTTTCTTCAAAGGGCGTCTGCGAACCGATGACTTGTAACGCCGCTCGAATATCGTTCTCCACTCGTGTCGACACACCCGACATCCACCCTCCCCTCGGACCCGCCGACCATCGATTCCGTTGCGAGTCGTCGGCAGGTGAGATTTATCATCGGTCGTTAGAGCTCTGCTCTCCTCTTTTCTTTTGTCCGTTGTCTCTGCCCCGTTGTTTCGATACGGTGCAACAGCTGGAAGGGAGTTTCCTGGGTTATGGCAACGCGCCTATGGCGTCGTTCGAGCAACGCGGCATTGGCAACGACGCGGAGGGTGAAGGGACTGAGGAATACACGACGTAAGGGCGATCTATTGTCGGGGTAATTATTTAGAAGTTTGCCCTTTGCACAGACTTCAGTGGCCTTGAAGTGTTTTACCAAGGTCGTCGGTCTAAATTACTGCTAGCAAATAACCGTCGCCTTTTAAGGTTCACGATGATCGATTTGCATAAAGACGTGTACAAAATTTATATCTTTGTTAGTTGTATACAGGGTGTTACCGGACGGGTAGTACCATCGGGCAGGGGGCGATTCTACGTGCGAGAATAGGTCAAAAAAAGGAATAACATTTTTCTGTTCGAAGCTTCGTTTACGAGAAAATCGAGTTTGAAAATGTGTAGATAATAGTTTTATTATCAGTTACATTACACACACATTAAGCGAACTGTTGAAAGTGTCGACCTTGCTGACGTGTACATAACCTCGCTCTTCTTATCAGTGAATCATGGACCGATGCGACATCATTTCGTCGCTTTACTTCATCGAAATGGTAAGGTTATTTAACAGTAAATGTGTTATTGGTTCTAAATAGATCGGTCTTAAATATTTATTGATTTATACCAGCTGATTGTGGCGGTGATTTTGTCAATCGGAGGATTGTGGTCTCACGAAAATAATCTCTTGTAAACATACTCTTGGAAATTATGCTTAAAGATTGTTGTGCATAAAAATCGATGATCTGTCGTAATTCTCACGACAGTTTATACGAGTCATCAACTTAGACGATAAATATACTTGTCAGTACATAAAATACTGTCATATCTTCACGACACGTACACTCATCAAAAACAGCCAACTGATTAAGGATACATACTTTGATATCTTTCATTGAATTGTACATTTTATAAAAAGTGTTCTGTTTAAACGAAATATGAAGAGAATCAAGCATACAGTATAATTAGACATAATAATAATAATAATAATAATTACGCATAAATATTGCAATAGCTAACCGGTTAAATGAGCTCTAAACTTCAATTCGAACGACACCAAACAACCTCTTCAAAGTTGTAATGGCCCGGAAATAGTTACCATTAGAACAATGAAGAAATTATGCGCGCACGGGCAACGTGTTAACAACATTAATTAGACGGAAACTTGGTTTCACGGTTTTGTTCGCGTTTTCGGGTAAATTGACCGTCGCGCGTCAGTCTAACGCGAGCAGCACGGATATATTCATCAGTTAGTTCGTCAGAATACGCAACCGCTATAACTGCAGCGTAAACCGTTTGCATCGCGATAGTTCATCTTTCCTCCCACGCATCCGTAAACCACCGGCACTCTCCATCGCAGCCGGCGCTATACACCGACTGCTTACTCGTCGTTTGTTTTTCCAAATTACGCCGTGAATAATTCATGGCAGCGCCGCGTATGAATTTATATTAAAACCCTGGTGGCCCGCCTAATTTCAATGTTGCTTATTATGCGGCATTGTTGCGGAGGCCTGGCGTGTGCGTGCGCCGGCTCATCCGCGTTAGCTGCGAAAACGCCGCGAAAGGATTATTTACGATTCAGCCGTTGCCCGGCCTGGCGATGAACGAATTTAAAATGTTCGAACGACCACAGAGAGCTGGTTCCGTGGTCGGCCGTTTCGAGCCTCGCTTTGAACTTCGGGATAAAATTGCCGGTGACGTGTAAAGGGCGTGAAAACGAAGCGGGGGATCGATACCACTCGGGAATTGATTTTCGACGATAGAAGCGGTTAAGTACACGGTAATACGTTTAACCTTCTGCCGGAGAGCGTTTAGCGATTCTCGGGGAAACTGTTGTTTCGACAGTGTATTTTGCCGAACTTGGTAGAATCGATGAAATGAACATTAAATGTTCGCTACCGGTGCTGAATAATTTCGATAGTTAACCCTTTCGATACGGACGCCGACTATAATCGGCGTTCGCGCGACGATCCGTTAACCCTAGAAAGATAACCATATGACAACGTACGTAAAAGATAACCATACGCTTCAGAGGCGCATGCTTTTCTAAGGCGTCAATTTTATACTAACAATGGATATTTATTTAAGTTAATCCAGTCATTTTAAAGGTTTGGCATTATTGTAAAAATAAAATGCATTTATATTATATTTTTTGATATTTTAAGTAATTTTAAACTTAAATCACTAGACCTCTATGAAAAATTAACAAAAATCAACAGTCTTCGCAGGCGCCTCTGCGACGTAGGTTATCTTTCTCGGGTTAATAGAGCGACATTTTCATTCGCTTCGTGCACCTGTTGGAGAAAACCGAAATAGAGGGTGCGTTGTTTGCAGTGCGAACGAGAAAAGACGCGAGTCTAGATGCGAATGCAAAAATTGTAACTGGGCTTCGACCGCTGGTTGGCTCGGCCGCCTCGCGCCAGCATATCTCGCCTCTCATTGGCCTCTATTTTTCGTCAATATCTCGTAAACGAAGCCACGGATGGCATTTTCGCTAAGGAAAAAGTTACTTCAAATAACCTCAGGAACTCCCCATTTCCCGGAAGTACCATAATTTTGCGACACCCTGTAGAACAGATTATTTCTTCTCTTACCGTGAAAAAACCGTACTAAATTGATGAGGGCCAAAAGGACAAGAAATAAACGCTTATTTAACTTTAATTTGCCTCGCAACTAATGCTTCTATTTTGCATAAAAATCCGCAGTCCAGTTACGACAAACCGAAATTAAAAAGAAATTATTGGTCAAATATAGAGGTCGAACAAAATGTCCTTTTTATCCTGAACTTCGGATTGCCGCTTTCAGAATATAATATAAATATAACATTATATCGAACATATAATTTCCCAAGAACTGCTACAGTTCCGCGAAAATCGATGCGTCTGGATATCTCGCAAGCGTGCTTGCGCAAGGAAAAAATGAAAATTGCCTACGACGGTGTCTCCGGCGCGCGGGGTAAATCAAGACCGCGGAAGCGCGGATACTCGGGCGCGATTTATTTTCAAGCTCGAACCAACCCCTGCCACGACTCCCGGTTGTCGCCATTCGTTTTCGATGCTCCCCCCTCTCGTCTGCCGCCCGAGCTGAAATTATCATTTAGCCTGCGAGGCTAAAGCACACGTATCCTCGTTTAGTCTGCCGGGAGACAATTTACGACACTTTCCGCGGGCCCGCGCTTAATCCGCGCCTCCAGCCTCTCTCGAGTGGGTTCTCCCGGCTCGACAGTCGGCTCTCTACCAGCTCCCGTCTACCGTTGCCTTGTTGTTTTACAGCCGCGTGTACGTACCTAATATACGAATCGGGCTTAATCCCGGCCGCTAGTTCTGCAACGACGTAACGCGAGATCGCGGATCTCTCTCTCTCTCTCTCTCTCCCTCTCTCTTTCTTTCGCTCCCTACCCTCCCGAAGTTCAAAGCCGCGCGGAGACTGATCTTCGTCCGTGAGACAACTCCGAAACGTTGTCTGCCCGCGTGGCTACCGTCGTAAACAAACAGATTCTAACGCAAATTAGCAAGTTCGTTGTAATGAGGAATATTTACAGACTTAAAGGGACGTGCCGGCAACTCTGGATTCATTCTTCATCGTGATTAAGATTCCGAGTGATGATAGTTGGGGGACGCGTCTGCAGTATCAAGTTTCGGGTGTTCCAACAAAGGTACAGCCTGATAGCTGTATCCATATGATTATGGCAAATGAAGCCGTTGTTTGTAGACTTTATCGAGCGAACGGTGCATTATCCGACGAAGTAGATAGCTTCGAACATCAGCTTCTTTTGTAAAACTCAATTTTTCAGATTTCTATCATTTCTTCTCAAAAAGATCGTACCCAGTATCTGGATCTCCAAAATTAGAATATTTTAGGACTCAAATGTTTCCTATGTACACAGATCGATCTAAGAGAATCCATGCACACTCGATTTCGTGGACAGGTGAATAAACATTAAGTCTGTCATTAAGTAACTAATTTACTATTCGACCTTTCGTATCACCCTGTTGCATAAATTAATACTTTGTCGCGTCGGTCATACACGAGCGACAATTTTTTTGACAAACTTCGAACTCGATTTTCAGTGTGCTCTATTAAATAATAATTTAAGATTCAAGAGCACTACACAAGTATTTTCTATAATAAATCTTGTTCTTTTTTCCTATTCTTACAATTTGGGATAACTTGTGCCGACTACGTGCGATTTTTATAGACGTTGCTGCGGCAGTGGACATGTCAATCAAGCTTTCACTTTGTTTCTGTGTCGCCATAGAACGTCAAAAGACGATGGCGGTATACAAAAATGTATAATAATAATGAAAATATTAATAAATGAATAACAATATGGCACAATCGACAGAAACGAATTGTAACCCTCGATCTGGCCCATTATCCCATCGATTTCAAATCCCGCAGAGATTCGTTTCCCCTCCGATACCATAATCCTAACGGTAATCCCAAAATTCATAGGTCTAAAAAGCAGGGTGCACCCTAACTCGCATTCATAGCTGTGCAAACACTGGGACGAGTGCGTACGGCTTTGCGGGTTCTTTCTTCGATCGCCGGCGTCGATTACACGATCGAATTCAGCGAACCCATAATTATGTAAACCATTCCGGGCCGGTTAACGCCAGAAACGAAGCCGTGTCGGCGATCGATGTAATTGAAACGAGCCACAAATCAACGTCGCCTGCCGCGTGTAGCTACACGTGCCGCGCGGATACGTCGGCCTATAACGCAATTTGTCCGCACGTTGCGCGCCGTGTCCGGCTTAAAGTGTTTCTCTTTTTCTGTCAGAAAGTCATCGAAGACCGGAACGCCCTTTATTAAGTGGAGCCCGAAGGGAGTAGGCCGGCCCGTTCCCGAAATTTCCAGCTATTTTTCATCCCCTTTCGAGCCTAACTCTCCGCGAAGGGTGAACGACTCTCGGCCGTTCTCTTTCCGACGAGACGCGCTCACCGCGCGCCGGCTCCTCGGTTTGGCAGTCTCGCCAGGTTATAAATGGCACCTACTTTTCAATCGCTCCCTTTAAGAGTCAATAAGTGTCGACGGATGATGTACAGTTCTATGCGGGACGTAATAAGGAAGACTTCTCGCTGCTCCGCTCTGGAAGCTCCCAAGACGGACTATGAATTTCCTGTTGCTGCTTCAACTCCTCGCACTGTAACCGCGAGTCAGACTCGCGATAATTTAACCTGAATCGAAACAAAATTTTTAGCAAGTGCAGTTTCACTATTCCGCGAAGGAAAACTACAACACCGCCATATATTTAAACCTTTGAACTCGAAGCGATTTTAACTGTGAATCTAAAATAATTTCTCCGACTTATACTATTTTCATTTTATACGACAAAGTGCATTTTATAACAATGTTTTTTTAATAATTTTTTTATTACTTTTTATTTATAACATAATTTTTTAAATCTGAACTTTGTTCATATAAAAATTATCTTGGAACGTGATGTGACGATTTCAGCGGTGCCTCAGAGTCACCACTCGAGTGCGAAGGGTTAATCATATACAAAAATCCTGTAATAATTGGCAATCCTAGCTACAGAAATTCAAAAAGGCTATACAAGGTGTTCCGATATTATGTTAATACCCGGAAAGGGGTAATTCCTGACGTGAAGTAACTTTTTCCTTAGCGAAAATGCAATCCGCGGCTTTGTTTACGAGTTATTCGGAGATCTTCAGCAGCGTCGAATAAATTGCAGGATCCAAGACTCGAACTAGAAGAAAAAGATGAAGTCGTCCAGTGCAAACGAATGCGAGAGGTTCAAGGTATCCTCGGCATAATAGGCAAAAAACTCTGCGATGTTTCTTCTGGAAGATTGAATGGCCGGCTCGTTCTTTGCGCGAATCGTTGGCCTTCCATCAAAAGACGGAGTTTGGCTCCGGCACCTCTCGTGAAACGCGGCCCGGGCGCGAAAGTTGTTGGCAGGCTGATCCCGTCCGATTAAGGGACTTCGACGGCCAGTTCGAAGTTCGGATCCCGTCTTATTATGTGGGCCAGCGAAAGGGGATTGCGCGACGAATGGAAAGCCGAGGAGATCCGAGATAATTAATTCCATCTAATTGTTCGTGGCCCGCGGAGAATAGCCAAGTGGCTGACTTTTAACGATCGGCTAACGTATAATAATCTTCCCGACGACTGGAAGCGCCCCGATTCCGCAGAGGAGGGGGGAAAAAAGAAGACGAGGGGGAGGCGCACTCTCGGCGGGACAAGTTGGCCGCGAATTCGTCCGGCCACGAGAGGAAAGTTTATCATGCGGCATCGGCTCGAGAGCTGCGAGCGACGCCCCCATAAATTTCGACCGAGCTCCAGAATAATAATTTGCGGCGTCTAATTACCGGCGACTACCGGGAACCGGCGATAAGATCGCCGTGCCGCCGCCGGTGAAGCGCGGAGCTTCGCCGGGCGCGTTAACGCGCGGACGAAAACGGTTCCTTGAAAATTGATACCGGCTTTCGAACGGACTTCAGCTGTGCAATCTTCCGCGAGATCCTAGGAGATACGCGTTACGAGCAATTTACGCGGACCAACGCTTCCACTGCAATCTTCACCGTGCAGCTCATGAGCGCCCGTTTTCGTGTTACATTGCTAGCCTGCGAACGATAAGCGTTAACGCCGGATCCTCGAATTGCCGGTCCCGGGGCTTTTTCTTTCACGATTATTGAAATTATGAAGTCTCTTATGATTTCTGTTTTCTCGAGGTTACACTTATAATAGAAGGCGTTGCGCGGGGAAATTAATTACCACTGAACCTACCGAGTGTACATAGTTGTATTTATCGTATTCGATACAGCGTATATTTTTGTAAAATATTGTTGCGAATCGCTCCGTTTCTCTCGCGTCGCGGCATTTTATTTACTATAAAGAATATAAAGATCTTTGAATTTGAAACGTTGATCGTTCGACGGTCCAATCTCGACTTTTCGATTGTCGTTTCGATTGTTGGTAACACTCTTCCGTGGTAACCTCTATCTTCCATTATTTTTTTAAGGAGTTGTTCACAACAGGGCAGTTTCACATTACAGCGACTTGATTTGGACAAGTCGCCGTAACAATACAATAACAATATCGCCACAGAGCAGCTATAAATTCTCTAAATATCGTGCTATGTGTTACAGTTTTAATTACTTATGCAGGATGTCCCAAAAATGTCTCGTAATCCGGAAATGAAAGCCCTGAGGATGTTCCTGAGGTCATTTGAAGTAACTTTTTCCTTAGCGAAAATGCGATCCGCGGCTTTGTTTACGAGTTATTAACGAAAAACAGTGACCAATAAGAGACGAGCTGCTCGGCTGCCGCGAGGCGGCCCAACCAACGAGCGCACGAAGCTCAGTTCCGTTCATTGGTTCGGCCGTCTCGCGCCAGCTGATCTCGCCTCTCATTGGTCACCGTTTTTCGTTAATAACTCGTAAACGAAGCCTCGGATTGCATTTTTGCTAAGGAAAAAGTTGCTTCGAATGACCTCATCAGACTGAATTTATGTAGATATTGGGATCGAAGCTCGAAGAAAGGAATTCACTCAATCAGTCTGCGACGTCACGCATATATTGAAAATGAATTGTTACACCAACCTATTGCAGGCTCCTAATTTGATTTCACAAAACTGAAGTCCTATGAAACCGTAGTTACGATGTTATACAATTCAACTTTTCAATGTTAATTTGTCTAACCGTTTCAGTCCCAAGCAGCGCGATCGCGCTGTTCAGATGTTGTGTCGCGTCAAACTTTAGTGACGCGCGTACATCGTATAGCTGTTTTCCTTTTCTCTTTTTTCTTTTCGATTTGTTTGTAAATCTTAACGAGCGCTATCGCGCCGCTTGGTTCTCTTCGCAATCAATTAAGACAAGCGCTATCACGCTGTTCGGTACTTTCCTTTGATTATACTTTTATATTATACTTTGATTTTACGTAGATTTTGAGAGTGTCAGCATGTCAGTCAAAGTGTCAAGCGATGTTTCGTCGATCGTTGTCGGAGTAAAACGGCGGACACACGTTTACGCTCGCTCCCCGACCGATTCACTGGAAAATGATGCAGTTCCGATAAGAGCAGCTGCGAAAGAAACCCAAGGTGACCCGCAGTCGAGATATCAGGCGCAATTCGTAGCAGACTCGCGGAAGAACTGTAGCGAACATCTGGCACGGCGCGGTGGGTCCGAGTGGCAGGGTTCAGAGGACAGATCAAGTTCGGTTGGCTAAAATATGCTGCCCTTGAGAAGCGGAACAGTAGTAAAAACGGGTGAAACGGTGGAATCAACGGAATCCCCATCGGCGACACCCGCCACACCGGCATAAACTCGAGTGTCCTTGCACGGAGACCTCTTAGATGTCCAAGCCACGTACGCAGCGAGCCGGTGCGCACGCGGCGCGGCAGGTGGGAGAGGACAGACTTGCATCAAAGATGCATGAGAATCTACTTCGACGAAAGGTGTGACGCCGTGGTTTCCCAGACCTTTCCACGTGTCGCTCGGTAACGTTGAAAGTTCGTGGATCGGGGCTCGGGAGGGTGGCTCGGGAGGGTGAAAGTCGAATTTCCGTGATGTCTGGTCCGACAATACTACGCCTGGTCTAAACGGCTGTTCATTGAATAGCCCGGCCGGTCGGGACTCGATAAACCGACTCGGCCCTCCGGTTGCTCGTAAACCGTCCTCGCCAGGGTCGAGCCCTTCAGCCTCGGTTATTCCGGCACCCTTTCTTCGTGCCGCCTCGCCTCGGCCCGTCTCGTCCATTTCGAGGCGAAGCAGCCGGCTAGTCGGCGCTTCCGTCATCTTTCAAACAGTTTTTCTCGCGATCTTTATGGAAATCGATGCGTTCTCGCGCCGAGAAAACGGCGATGGCCCGCTTCTTCCGCCCGCGGGGGATGATAACTTTCGGCGTCAGATCGAGGAAGGGTTGAGAGCAAGTTGGGACGTGAGTTATATCGCCCTCCTCATTCCCATGCACCCTTCTTTGGACCGAGAAATCGAGCTGTTTATATCGCCTCCTGTATTATCAGCGTCGCTTGTATCACTTTCGCCGGATAACAAGCAAAAGTTTCGCGCGGAAGCTGGATCTGCGAGCGCGTGCCTCGGCGACGTGTTTCCGACATAGAGCGCTATCGTGGTATATGTTTTTGTTCTCTATCTCCTGAATCGTGTCGTTCTCGTTTAGTAGCGCCGTCTTCGATTCAGACTTATTTTTATTAACATCAAGTAGAACTCTATTTATTGAAATGAAAGTTTGGACAGTGCATGTTATAGCGAACTTCTGCCGAATTCCTAGTATCTGAACTATTTTGGTTCGCGTTTCACATATTTTCGTTATCGTAGAGTGCTTCAATTGCTAGACGAGAATGGGGAGAGGCGGATTTTTATAGTTATCGACGATCGGTTATTACAAAAACGAGTGACAAGGCTCGAATAATCGCATCTCCCATTCTCAAATTGTCCATTTTTGTGCGCAATCTGAGAGTCGATCAGAGAGATTTCGCTGCAATGAGAATTGTGAAAATGGATTAGTTTCTAGACACACTGACGCCCTTCATTTTTGATACTGAGCGTTTGTTTTATCATGCACATTGAGATATCTTCGGTCTTTTTGCTGATATAAAAAATTGTGTCAGGACAACTTAGTTTAGATCAACGTCATTTTTTTCAAGTATTCAAGCTCGTCGCTATTTTTGATCTCTAATACTTAAAGAAATGCTCTTTGAGGAAAGAAAACATGAATCATATTATCCTTAGCCTTGAACTGAAGAAAATCGTCCTGACACATTTTCTTATATCAGCGGAAATAACGTAGATATTTCAATGTGCAGAATAAAACAAACATCCTGAATACATTAATTAAACAACCATAAATTAAGGCAGAATCAGAAAAAGGTGAAACTAGTTTACAGTCTCTGCAACATGAGACTATTTTTAGCGATTCAGTTTTCGAAGATTCATATATCGCGGTGAATATGTCGCGAACTTCAGTCATGGTAATTAAAGAACTTCGAAAGAACAGTAGAACAGTATGGCGACCAGTCTAATTTTCAAGACCAGACGGCTTCCATAACGATGATTTTATTGCTTCCCGCAACGTTCTCGAATTCTTGACTTCCTGTAACGATCCCCGCGTTCCTTATTCATGCGCCAGTCACAATGCTGCCTCGTTAACCGGCGACACATGACCAAGGTCTCATTAACTGCGCCGTTAATGTCAAACTTTCATGATTCGAAACGAAAAACCTACGTTTCAGAAACTTGCAATTAATAACTCACAATCTAACGATTCCGAATAGCCGCTTCACGCTGCAAGCATTTTTGTTCAAATACATTTTATATTCTCCGAAGGCTCGCATGAAGATCACTTAGGCAAAATTAAATGAAATCAATTCGAGGACGACCTTTGATCTTCTGATTGAAAAATGTTCGTCTACAGAACGCGACGTTGCAATTTCAACGAACGTATACATGTATATAGCACGCCGTAATTCATAAAATACAAAAACGAGAATTATTTTGACTCTGATAATTTTGATTCTGATGCATGAAGACAATTTCTAGCGCTTTTCAACATTTATAGAATAAACTACGAAAATGGTAACTTGCAGTAATGTGCACGATGACAACCAGACTGCGGATTTATGACAAAAATGAATAGGTCAAATTACAAAACTAAAATGACATTAGAAGAATATAAGGATACATTGTTACATTATCGTCAACTTATTACGATTGCTAAAAATAAATAAAACATTCTCGTGTAATTGATATTTCTTACGATCGACTCAGTTAATTCTTATTTTGCATAAAGGTCTGCAGTCGAATCAGAACTAAACCTCTAATCAAATTGCATCTCTCGAATAGGAACGCGAGAGTAGCGTTGCCAAGGATTAGCGTAATTCGATGTCGCAGAGTTGCGAATGATCATCGGAAGTTTTCGTTGAATCAATTCGCGAACGTGTATAAAAGTTCGCAGCTCCTCCGACGAGCTGCAGTCCCGCGATGCGACTGCCGAGACCTCTTTCATCGGTCGCTTTCAATTCGCGGACTTCCGTTGTCCACCGGCGGACTGTCAAACGCAGACCACCCTCGCTTTCCCGCGAAATCTTTCCCGATCCGTGTCCTCGGCAGCTTTCAATCGGCGCGGCGCGGCACTCGGAAAGTTCCGGAAATGTATCGGGAAAAGAAAGCCGCGCAGAACGAGGTTTTTCTCGAAGTATTAGCTGTGTCGCTAATTCAATTCGATATTGCTTTGTTTGGAACTTGGCTGTTTTCGTTCACGGACGACGTTACTATTTTACGGGAAAAGTGGTCCCCCGCTGCTAATACGTTCGTCAGAGAACGTCTACTGAAGATGACATTGATAAAAAGTGCACTCTGTTATTGCGGAGTTCTTAATCGACTAAGTGATCGAGTAATAAATAGAGCAGCGCCGGGAAAAATTGTTAGCCCCTTTTATTTAGACATTCTTGTGATTCTGTTTTGTCGACGGTATGTGTAGAGTCTTCAAATGTGATTTTAAAAAGGATATTAGATGGAGGATGATGAATGGATAATGGAGGATATATTGAATGTTTAATTGGAAACAACGTGTAGAAGTATACGCGCTGCCAAATGGCTGGAAGTTTTCATTCGCATAATAATAATCCTAGAACAACAATTTGTATTGATACGCTAGTACGTGGCACGAAAATGATTACGGCTTCACATGCGTTGGCTGAATAATCTACACAAATATTTCATCTGTGTACACTTTGTATACTGCAATATACTGGGTGTTCCAAAATCATGGTATTTCCAGAAAATGAAGGATTCCTGAGGTCATTTGAAGTAAGTTTTTCCTTAGTGAAAATGCAATCCGCGGCTTCGTTTACGAGTTATTAACGAAAAACGGTGACCAATGAGAGGCGAGATCAGCTGGCGCGAGGCGGCCGAGCCAATGAGTGATGTCAATCGTTGTCTTTCAACGTCGTCCGAGTGGAAAGGTAATTTCGGCAAATAGCTTCGATCCTCGAAACATACGAGGCTTCTTGATGCGGACCGGGAAGTTGCATGTATACGGCCGGCAATATGTTTCGCAATAAATTAACAACGGACGTGGTTATCGATCCCGATGCAGCCGCGTCGCATACCGCGTTCGCACCCTCGTGTTCCATTAGCGGCGACACCGCAAGATCGCCGGCGCTGCGTTTATTAACGTAGTCAAAGTCAGAGACAAACGTCCTCGAGTTTGCTTCTGAAAGGAGCGGCGATCGACACGCCGTTCCCGAAGCTCTTGACAAAAGAAAGCCCGTGGGCTTAGCCCGGAGTACTTTTTCAGGTAATGCACACAGCGTCGATCCGGACGCTCGCTATTTTCTCCAGGACTGTTTGAAAAATCGAAACATCGCAAATAGTCCCGGCGGAGAGCAAGAAGAGCGAGCAGGACGGCGTGGGCGTGGGTGGGAGGGGAAGGGTTTGCTCTCCTTTCTCCCTTGTCTGCGGGACTTTATCAGGATACACTCGGGCTGAAGCGAAACCTCGGTTTTTGCGACGGATGGGGAAGTATCTTGAATGGGGTTCCAACGTTTTCGTGCTGGCGGAACCATCTCATTTGCATAATGCTGTTAGTACTGCTTGGGTGGCGATGGTACGGGCGCGGGACGGGAGCAGCCAGCCAGCCGGCCGGGGAATTGCACTTCGAGAGAAAGTGAAACGACGACGGAAAGAGTCGGCCTATAGTCGAGCCACTCGGGTCTCAAGACTATGGAAGCGTGTCACTCGAAAGTGAATTCGCTTTCTCGGTCTCCAAGACTCGGAAAGCCACCGGCTCGGCCATCTTTTCCTTTAGCCTCGTACTGTCCGCTATTTTCACTCTATACAAAGCGTCTTCTCACGATCGCAGACCTCTTTCGAAATTCCCTTGGACCTTTCGTCAGCAGACTGCGGATTTTGTGCATCCATTGCAAACTATTGATAATAATTATCGCATTATTTTCAATGAAAATAGGAATAGATTTTTTTTAACTCTCGTTTTATACGATTACTGGACGTTTTTACTTTGAATAAAGATCGTGCAGATTGCAAAGAATAAGCACGTTAATGTTTCCGTAATGAGATAATGCCGGAACATTTTAATATTCGTTCATAGCACAGACGTTATTTATAAAAGTGAACTTAACTCTGTTTCCTTTGTAATTGTTCTGTCAAAATATAAATTTGCAAAAAGTTTACTTCAGACTCAGAACATGTGAATAGCAAAATATATTAAAAACGCCTTTTATACAAATTGTTACGAGAATCCTAAAGGAATTAATTTCATAATCAATTCTTTTTAGTCGAATTTCTCGTATTAATCCTTGCACGAATAAATTCTTATTCGAGTGAGATCTTATTCGAATGAACTCTTATTCGAGTAACATCTTATTCGAATGAGTTCTTGTTCGAATAAAATTTTATTCGTTGCTCTTCATCTTTCCGAATCGAGTCATCCTACTCAAATTTAGCCCGAATCTGATCGAAATTAGGGAAACTCGATGAACGACTTCCGGAGTGGAAAAAAAAGGCGAGTTTCGACATGTCCGCGGGCGTCAGAAGTCATCGCGCCGAGGAAAGTCCTTCATCGTTCCGTTGATGTCATGCTAAAAAGGGAAACGGGCCACCGAGCACGGTGGGGGGATTTTGAATGACGGACACGTCCCTGCAATATGCATAACCAGGACCGGGAACACGGGAAACCTCTTTGTGAGGCGCGACCGGTCTACTAAATCATTCATTGCCTTGGACCGTCTCGGATGACTAATTAACGCCGGTACAGATTGCTTTGTCGAGACGTTTCTGGTTATCTAATCAATGTAATTCCTGCTTGTAACCGACCGGCTGATGGCGCATCTCGCCCGTAGCCACTTGGAAAGCAGACGATCCCAATCCCATTACCCCGGCCAGTAGTAACGTCCGAAATAGTTCCTGCAAAATCCGCACTCGAAATAAAATCGTTCGATCCTCTCGCGCGGACATCTTCGAAGGAAAACGATCGTGTTCGATCCGGACGCGCCGCGCCGCGCCGCGCCGGCGAAATCAATTTCGTTGCGACGACATTGAACGGTATCCTACGAAAATCGTACCTCGCCCTCTTTCTTCTTTTCTCCGGCGAACTCTGTTTCAAACGTCGCAGTAATCCTGACTCTTCGTTTCCCGTGTAACCTCGTTACCCGAAGATTGACGCGGCTCGATGCGAACGATCCTTTTCAGAACGATTGAACGATTTGAATTAACGGCCAGGAGCAGCAGGGACAGGCTCGGAGGGTGGCTAGGCTTTTTATCGGGACTGATACGGGAGTGGTCGATGTCCTAGGGAACGGTGGAGGCTATAAACCAGGAGTTGCGAACAAATCAATGTGAGTGCTTTCGAGGCGGGCCTCGGGGACGTTCTTAGGATGGGGACTCGCTCATTTACTTTAACGGCCAACAAGGCCGCATGCGAGCCCGGCCGAGGGACTATCCATCCGGTTATCGAAAACCGGTCCCCCTTTTCAGGAAACTTCGCTATGACCGCGCTACCGGTCCCCGGCACCGAAGTTTGTTTGCAGTTCGTAGCTGTCGGCGGTGGCTTGTTTGCAATTAGACCATAGAAAGCATTTCATTTTATTTTGTATCGGCCGCACGAAGTTGCGAGTGAGATTCGAGGGATGATGAAAATTATTCTCCTAGTCGATTCTCGCAGGGGACAGTACTTAACTGACGACAAAATCGTATGGATCTATAGAAATAGATCGAAGGAATATGCCAAGAAGATCAGAAAAATTGAAAGTGCTATCGAAACTTGGTCGGACCTTGAGAGATCAATGAAAAAGGAGAGAAAAAGTGGTGCAGATGATGACGAACCGTTTATCCAAATGTAAGTGCCTCTATATGAAATTAAATTATAGCACGTAAGCGCGATAATAGATGAATGAATGATAATAAATAATAATTAGCAAAGATCAGCAATATTAAATAGAAGTCAGCGAAAAATACACCGTTTGGGACGTTCAACGTTTGCAAGAAACGTGTAAAGACATCGAAAGGGTTAATGGCAAAGTTACGTAAACGTTTGCTTCATTTCTGAATAATTTCAGTAAATTAAAATTCTCTAAACGCATCCCTGTTCCGTATTTGACCTACTAATTTCAATTATGAGCGTTGCTCGAATGAAATCCAACAAAAGTATTGACATAACTTCAAGGAACAGTGTTGAAAAGTATGCAAAGGAAAATAAACGTACGCAACGAGATTCGAACGGATCAAGCAACGACTGCTACAAATAGTCAAACAGACCCAAATTATTCAACGGTTACCATATGCCATAATATTCTCCTCAGCCTCCAAATATGATCAGCTCTAAAAAAAAGAAAAATCCATTCGATCGTGAAAACAGCGAAAGCCGGATCAATGCTTAAAGCCCGCCCGTCCCACGGTCCAATTAGTCGAAACGAACCGGGAACCGCGATCCTCTAATCCCAGTCCAGCAGGCCTGCCGGCCTCCATTCAAGGATCCTCCGACGCGGAAACTTTCCCTCATAATTCCGGCGTATCACGTCGCGTAAACATCGAGGCTGGGCCCACCCCCGCTCGGCCAAAAAAGAAGCCTGTATCGTTCTTTTCACCGGACAGGAAGTAACCGGCTGTCTCGCTGGCTCATTAGCAAGGGACACCGGTTATCCTCGTCCCGGGCTAGTCTCGGAACTTTGCTCGCGTGTTCCTCGTGCCGCTTTAATTGCGTCCGTCGTCCAATCAAAGAAAACTTTTCGGCGGCTCGGAGCCGGAAGGTAAAGACAGAGAAGAGAGAACCGGGCCGGGCCAGAGAAGGGGAAAGTTGCGAACGCGGACACGGACGGGCCGGGCCGGGCCGGGCCGGCCGGGTTGGATCGAACCGAACCGGACGGAATACATGATCGATTCCTTGATAATCGCGTTAACGCGATCGCGGCGCGGCGCGTCGGCGGCGGTGGCGGTGGCGACTGCGAGCCAATCAGCTGCGAATAACGTAATTACCGGGTTGCATTACGGTGCCGCGGGTGCACGAGGTCGGTCGGGTTGCGGCTCGCCTCGTTCACGCCTCGATGTAACTCCTTTTTTTCCCATCAGCCCTCTCTCGGCGTCGCTGTATCATCAGCGCCGCCCCGGCGCCGTTCTCCCTCGTCCGCGCTGTCCACGGAAAGATATATGTATGGGCCGAGCTTTGATCTCTCCGGGCGGCTGTTAACGCACTCGTCCTTCGAGTCGATTTAATTAACGGGACAACGGGAAAGCGTGGAAAAATGATGGCGGGACCGCGCGAGACCCGGCCGGCCGGCCGCCGCGCTTTCCTTTTGTCCGACAACAATGTTAGACGTCGCTGGTGGGGCCGTGAATTTTCAGAGAAGTCGCGCACAAAGCGCGGACTTTGATTCCTTTCACGATGTCTAAGTTCGTTTCGTCGCGCTTTACTTGCTCGGCAAAGGGTTGTCGCGATATCGAATACAAAGCGGCCCCCTGCTGGATACGAAGGGAACGCGGACGCCGGCGAATAGAAAAAGGAGGGAAGAAGAGAGACGGGAAGAGAGAGAGAGAGAGAGAGAGAGAGAGAGAAGGGGGATGGGTGGAGAGATGAAAAAGAGAAACAAGCGACGAAACGGGGGACCTGGGGTGCAGGAAAGCAGCCCTTTTTCGCTGTGACACGCTGTTTACGTTTCGGGCTATTTAGAGTTCGTTTACGCGGTTAGGAATGCGGCGGCCGGTTGATTAACACTTCAAACGGGCAAACCGCATAATGCCGCGTAATGACAGCGGCCGGAAAGAGGTAACTGGCTGCCGCGTGTTCGATAAATCGAGGCCCTCGTTAGAACGGCTTTATGCGCCGCAGGAAACGGCCGGACTCTCTGCCCTTTTCCTTCCCCTTCCACGCTGCAACCCTTTTCTATCGCACGTTACGATACAAATCACGGCACGTGACTGCGAATGATGAGCAGTTCGACGATCCGCGTGCCCCGTGATCTTTGATCCGGGGTTCAACAACGAAAAAATGCTGAATTATCTGGATGGCGAATATAGAAATTTGTTGCTAAGATGTTGTACAGCTTTAAACTCGATCAAAATGTTTTATCTTCAATGTTGTAGAAATTAACGTGGTAGTATATATATATATATATATATATATATATATATATATATATATATTGTTATTACGCTGCAGAATTTATGCATTTATGGTAAAAATTGATAATTGAAGTACAGAGCAGAGGAGATAGCAGAAAGACGCGAGAATATTTTTATATTATTTTTAATCCGTTAAGTTCTATAAAGAAGTATGATGAAACTTTTTATTTTGCATAAGGAGCCGCAGTCTAATGAATATTTGACACTTCAAATCACTAATCGAGGAATTTAAACTTCAAACGCAGTTTCAGTATGCGCTTCGAAGTCTTTTAAGCATGATTATTATTATTATCATTTATCGGGGTAGAGCAAATTATTATAATTTAAATGCATCGACGGCTCGTACAGAAGTCGATAATTATCGATAACTATTGAAATATTAATTGTCCGACAGTGTCCTGCATATAATTCGGAGCGCACAAAGTTAAGCCCGCAGCAAAATTTAATTACGATTATGTGTGCGCCGGACAGTTACTTTTAAATATCATAAGGAAGTAAATCTGATATTTTAAGTTTTGCAGCCGTCCATTTTAGCAACAATCGTAGGAACGTGAGATTTTTTAAAAAATCGATATTCGACAGAGTTTTGTATTTTTCAAATATGCAAATTTCACCGATACTGGTATAATTTTTCAGCGTAAAACTAATACGCGATCACTTTGTTCGGTGAAAAAGTGCAATCGCGCGAACGGTTCGACCGATCAAATTGTTTTACAGCGGTCTCGTTTCGATGCCGGAATATCTGAACACCGCATTCCCTAGACCGATCGAAAGGGCAAACTTTCGTCTATAAATCAATACCGTTCTCCAGCATCCGCAGTACGGTGCTGTACAATAGGGTTTTTTTAAACAATAATCTCCGGCTCCAGTAGTGGAAGGAACGCGTGTAACAGCCGTAATCTGACACAAAAGCAGAATTCATCAACTATCGCTTACACACAGCGCGCAATCAATCACAAGCAAGCAAACCGCATTTATAAAAGATCAAACACAGACGGCCCATTCTACGGCGGATCGATCACTTTTTGACATTCGTGTCAGGGATCCTGTTCGAAATCGAATATGACGTAGCACGCTGGACATTAGCGGTGGTTTAATCTTCATTTCGCTGTCTGCTAATTGAATTACGAAACACCGGAATTGAAATTTCGCGGCTTCGTACACTTACGAACCTTCATTCCAGAATTATCTTTTCCACCGAATAATTCGGTTTTCAATCGCACCCCTCACGAATCGTAACCGGTCAAAATTTCTGAAATAATTCCGTACCGGTGTTTAAAATGTAAACTCTCGTTTCCGCGTTTTCATGGAAAAATTCCCGGAATAAAATCACGTAGAACACGTAGAAAACAGAAAACCCGAGTTTTTTCCATGCTTTGGCGAACGTGTACGAACTCGACGCCGAACTCAGTTAATCCTTAACACGAAAAGTCAGCTTACACGCGCGGTAGGTTTTTTGTGTAACACCGTTAAGACCATTAGGTTACACATTCGCCAGGTTTTAGCCGAAACGAATCACCCGTTCGCGGTAAATACACAAGTCAAAATGCGATTTCCTTAAACAGTGGAACCTCGATTATCCGAGATAAATACAGTGTCATTGATGTACGTATAATAGAACAGTCGCTTACTTACAGCGCCAGTTTTAATTTTTACCGATTTGTACAGTATATGGTTTTGCATATGGGTTCAGCTAATTGCATGCGAAACGTGTTCGGACAATAGAGAATTCAGATATTGTAGCACCGGATAATCAATATTCGACCATAACTAGACTGCGAATTTTTATGCGAAATAAAATCGAAACAGAAGTTTGGAAAAGATATGTTTCCTCTTTCATCGATATGCTAACACACAATGAAAGTAATGCAACAGTAATTAAATTCTGTGTCTTTAAATCGTGTGTTTCCTGCTCCGCTTTTATTCGTTTCCGTTATAAATGAATAAGATCCGCAGCCGAGTAATAACCATTATAATCGGGTAAAACCCGACTTTTACGAACATGAATAAACGTGGCTTCACGATCAAATAGGAAAATCTTTGAATTATGCAGACCCATTACCGAGATTAGAGCTAACCGCCACTCAACGAAACACACGAATTTAAAAGATTTATGTAAAGCGGCACCGTGGAGATCGATGACGATTAACGTGTACGTCATCCATGAAACCGGCGGTCGATGGCCCGTCCGATTTCGGTGTTGATAATTAATTTCGAAAATGCAACGAACCGGGTGTCTGGAAATAGCGCGACGGAATCGCCGGAAATCGTTCATTAGCGTTCGTTCGAGCAATTATGCGCGAGATAAGCGGCTGTCCCCGAAACCGCGGGGTCCAGTGAGATCGTGAGACATCCGCCATAAAATTCCGTGGTTCGCGACTATTTCGGAATCGCTGGTGATTCGTCACAGGTCGCGGTTATCCGACGGGATCCGCGAGGCGATGGTCGTCGACCTCGTCCCGACGCTTCAGAATCTTGCCCGAGCAGTCGCGTGTCGTTCAATCACTCCGAAATCCGCGACGTTTCTAACTCGAGTGATTTTCCCGTCGCATGACAGACAATTATCTCGGTCGTTTAACGACGTTACGTCGCCGGCGAGCTCGAAATATCGCGCGCTCGCGGAACAGAAACGAAGGCAGGCGGGCAACGGCTCCCGACGAAATCGATCAGCCCTCGAACGGAGAACTAAGCTCGGCCGCAGTGTCGTCGACCCGTTTATATGTTAATGGATAATAGGGTATCCGTTATATACTCCCGGGTTGAAATCCGCCGTGCCCGCGCGGCTCTATTCAGTCGCCCGTACAAAGATAAACCCGATACCGCGACGCGAGAAAGATGCCCTCGAGCCGCCGCTCGCATAATTATCCCCATTTCTCGAGTGTCTTTCCTCGTTTACGCCGGCCCGTATCGAAATTCTCGCGCCAGATAGAAAACCGGCGGCGGCGGCCGGGGTTTGTTAACAATTTCCGATCTTTTACGCGGCGATTACGGCGAATCGATTAATTGCGACCGCCGGTGCTGTGGAATCACGAGCAGATGAAAGGGCGTTGCTTCGACGCTCGGCCGCGGAACTTTCGATCGAATCCGGCTAGATACGAATTGTTCGATAGACTTTTCGACTGTATGCGTGTTATTTATTAACTCCTTGCAATTGAACGACGTATCGGACTCGTTACAACGATTGCCAACCAAAGTTATGCGATGCGTTATTGATGTCGAATAGATGGAAAAAGCTCGTACAAGTCAATGCCCGAAAATGCTTTATTGGAAAGATATAAGCGTTTAAATATAAAATAAGCGTTGGTTTATAAAAAGACGATAGAAACAGAGGATACACTTTGGCGATGCATTTAAAATTCATTTACTATTATTTCCGATACAGATGGAATATTTGAACATCTCTCTTACAACTATCACGATAAATTATAAATATCTTTAATAGCTTATGTTTTTTTTTTTCGATATAAGCATTCTCGGACACAAGTTTATGTGGACCTTTCTCATCTATTTTACATCAGTAACAGATAGTATAAGTTTGGTTCCAACCTTTCTGGACACGCTGTATAGCAGATGCACTTCGTTTAATAATTGAAATGAAATTCTATTCTCCTATTATAAAAATCATCCCCTTCTTCTTCTTCTTCTTCTTCCCTATTCCTCATTTCCTTTTCCTTATCTCGGGACCTAATCTCGACAAGTTATGATTGATATCGCTTTCGGAGCTTGTTTACAGTTTTTCTGACCCCTTGCATGATGATTCTTTTTTAATGATCTTTCATGACCGCTTTGATTAGCACTTTATCATTCTTAATTTGTCGTTGACTGCTATTTCACCCATGCTTTAGTTAGGTTCGAAATTATCTACTCTCGGATTTAACAATTAATTTATACGTTAAGCTATTATATCTTTCTAATTCTATTAGGATCTTTATAACATAAGTATGATGATTGATCGTAATTGATGCGATACGATTGAACTTTTCAATTTTAAAATTCGGTTAAATAAAATACTGTAATATAATATATTATATAATATATAATAATATATATAATATATTATATATTAAAAATTATATAATAAATAATATATAATATATAATATAAAATATTGTAATATAATATATTGTTCTTTTTTTGATATGTATGTCATGATACATAATCTAGTTCCCTAAAGAAAAAAAGTTCCCCGACTGCAAAAGGTAAAATAATTCCGCGATGTCCCACTAGCTGGATAACGCCTTCCAAAAGCATTCGAATCGAACGTCAGGAAAATCGAGGGTGAATCCTTGAACAGGTTCTCGCAAGGTATTGCAAGGGCCAGATGAAAAGTGTCCTCCTGAAGCGACGTTCTATTCGAGATTCGGGAAATATTACAGGGACACCGCGATTTAAAGGGCGAGAGCGATTCGCGGAGAGGATCAACAAAAATTCCTGCCGAAACAACACAACGGGATTCTGGCGGAGCGGCTCGCGGAGGTTCATTCTATGGAGCGTTTCACGTTCCACCGGCGCTCGGCATTCTCCTCGCAAACAGTTCGTGGGTATTGCGACCGGATGAAAGGCCGAAGGCGATCGGGGAGAGGCCAAGAAAAATACCCGGTAGATTAAGAAGTAAGAGAGACGGTGCGCGATGAAAGAGAGAGAGAGAGAGGAGAGAGAAGGAGAGAGAAGGAGGATCGCGAAGGAAGCAGAGCCTCGAACTTCAAATTCGCCCGCTATGAAAACAGAGGCTAAGTGTTTCGATATTTATCGGCTGCCACTTCGTCCGGCCGTTTCGCGAATGGCTCTAGATGGCGACCAGCTTGAGAACGAGGGAAAAGAGGTGGGTCGTGCACCGCTAGTGGGTTATATTTTCTGGAGAGGGGCCAACGACAACGGCTGCGGAAACGACTTCGAGGAGGAACACACGGGAAGCCGTACGATTCAATTTCCCCCTACTCCCAACCCCACCCCCTGAACGGGACGGGCCGCCCCACCTCTTCCCTTAATCGTCAAAAATATTGGTCCTGGTCGGCTAGCCCGAACCAACTTTTCTTCGTAGGACGACCAGGTAGCCCCGACCAGGGTCCACAATCGTCTTCCAGGACCATCGGCTGGACCATCGCCAAAAGAGTCGGCGGCTAAATTTACGGGCTAGAAACCCCACCAGGGGTTTCCAGGGGGCCACCCCCACGGCGAATTACGTGACCGGTGCGTTCTCGCGCGTTTCCTCTAAGAGGCTAACAACGCTATCTCGAGTACCGGAGTATCGATGCCGGGGAATCTTGGCGAAATTACCGCGCCGCAAACCCCCGGAACGGCAAGCCTGATTTGTACCAGCGATTTTTAACCCTTAGCGCTCCGTTGGCTCCGCTACGGAGCCCAATGTTTTTAGCATAATTACACCGAAGATGCTACGTTTTCGTCGACGTTGGCAATTGTTATTTGTAGCGAAAACGTGCTTAGCGTGTGTACCATTACGATTAAAACATTTTTTGCCCATTTGTATACTTAGCAACATAAAATGAATAAAATCAAACGCTTTCGCAAGGACGTGTTATCTTTTCTGCTCGAAATAAGACTTCCTTTATCTCGGGCGCTTTGCTCCAAAAATGTGCCGGAGTTGCTGGTAGGTAGTACTCGAGAAACACGTGGAGCGCTAAGGGTTAACCATTTTAAAGTTGCTGAAATTATAAAGGCTTTTCCATAGGAAGTGATTAAATTTTCTTAATTCTAGAATGCATTGTAATAAAAATGGCGGAAGGTCTAAATATACATATATATATATATAAATAATGGGACACACGTTAATAAAGGGACCCCTTAATAAAGGGACACACGTTAGTTACGTTTAGAGCTTGTGTATCAGAAGGAGTAGTGTATCAGAGTTGGACAAAAAGTAATCTGATAGATAATTAACGATTATAGTTGATTAGTTACTAATATTAATTTATAATAATTAGGTAAAAAGTAATGTAATGACTGATTAACGATTACAGTATGATGAATGATTATTTGTAATAATTAGATAAAAAAGTAATGCGACGAACGATCAACGATTATAATCTGTTAGTTATTATAAATAATACTTTAAAAGCGACAGCAATTTCATCCATGATTCCTTAAATCGTTTGGATTCGTTTAATGTGACAACTTTTTTGTGAAACTGTTATGTAAAGGAATATTATCGAGTTTCCGTTGCATGCAGCTCGGTGATTGAAAAGTCTATTAATAGGATTCCGGTAAGTACAAGGTGTTAAATATGCAGCAGGCGCGGAGTTTTTCCTTTATTCGATCGTCACGCGTGCATTTACCTTTACTTTGTAACATATGCAGATTTATTGTATCATATATCATATTACTGTTTCTCAGCATGTATCTGTTTATAAATATTTATAATAAGTAATATCTTGCATACGTTTGTGCCACGTCAACCACGACTCTAAAGACATTCTTCCGTGCCCCGTTTTCTCATCACCATTGCGGTGATAAGTTAAAGATTGTGGATGAATAGAGAACAGCTAAAGAACAATTCTACGATCAAATCAGCTTCGTAGCGTTTTAATCTCGCTGAAGATCTACTCGCTTTTGCCACGAACGCGTAAAAACCGCAATCTAGTTATTACGTTAGGCGGTTCTTAGCATTTCTGCGTACACCTCTTGTACATTCTGCGATCATCGAGCGAATAATAATTGAAAAGAGAACGCGAGCTCTCGTGAACTACAAACGCGAACAATTTGATTTCGAACGACCGACTTCGCGCTCGCAGCTCGAACAGGAGATCGGCCAGCACGAAACAGTCGCAATCGTTTACGGAAACATCGGCAACTATGGCAATGCGTGAACTCGTTCACCGTTTTCATCGCGGTCCACCAAGCACAGCGGCAATCCTTTTCCGCGAGGCTCTCTATTACCGAGCCGGTTCAAAAATTCTATTTTCACGTGCAATTAGCAGCGTCCCGAGGACCCCACGAGAAAAAAACCTGCCTGAAAAACGTACGCACAATTCCATACCCCTTCAAATCCGTTCAATTACGTTCCTCCGACAAAAAGAATCTTCCTGGCAAAGGGTGCGGCCCTCGAGACGGAATCACGGTGCTCGGCACGGCGAAGGGACGGAGGGGGCTGCGGAGGGACAGAGAGAAAGAAAGAGAGACAGAGAGAGAGAGAGAGGGAGAGAGGAAGGGAGGTAGAAGAGGCGGCGGAAACGAAAAGAGAATGACACGTTAATACCAGCTTTATTGCCGGTGACTTGATTATGCGACGTAAAAGCGGTGGAGAGGGCCGAGTTGCGGCAGAGGTCGTCGTTCACCGGCAGCCAGATGGTCCCGTGATTAACGTTTCTTTTAGTGCGTATGTAAAGCGCTTTACGAGGAGCTGCGCGCAGTTATCTCCGAGATCGGCCCTTTATTATGACGCGGCGGACGGAGCCATGGTGTAGAGAAAGAGACAGAAGGAGGGAGAGAGTGAGAGAGAGAGAGAAGGGTGGCTCGAGGAGGAGCAAGTCGAGGGATGTACAGAGATACCGAAAGCATCCCGCCCGAGGGAACATTAGTCCTGGGAACCGTGCAGTAGCCGGCCACCAGCCGGTATCAAGGCCTGCGAGTATCACCCGGGGCTAGCCGGACTGGACAAGTCCACCCTCTCGACGGACGAACGGTCGGTCGCATCGGTCGCATCGGTCGCCGGTAGCGCCGGCAGTTGATTCGTTCGGAGAGGGTGGCGGCGGTCGAGAGGGAGGGGGAGGGGCGGGGGGACAAGCCCGAATTCGGTCCTCTAACGAACTGGTCTCTGCGGAATGTATGTAGAGTCACGGGGGAACGCGGCGATTTTCCGCGGGGAGGAAATTAAAACGAACGTGATCGGGGTTAATCGCGTTAAAAGTGGCCGGTCTCGGCTCGCCCGGCGAACCCGTCGGCCGAATATTAATTAATATGCTTATTTGCGGTGCGATAAATAACGTCGTGATCGGCCATCAACGGTGAAATGAATAGTCTTTATATTGGCGAGATAAGGTTGCGGTTATGCATGCCATCCGACCACCTCGTTCTTGTTGTCTCATTTGCATCAATGCGGTTTTAACGCTGAATCTACTGCTAGAGTGGCTTTATACAGGGTGGCCGATGACAAACCGGAGGGTTCGGAAATATGAATGGGTTAGGATCATAGCGGCGTAAGAGTCATAATTTTTTCATTGCGAGAAGCAAGGTGTGTTGTTGTTTACTAGCACGTGTACTTTTTTCATTGTTTCTTTGTTCATTGAACAAATTTATTGTTAAGATGATTTAGAGTTACGTTAATTTATAGTAATTGTATTATTCATTTCACTTGTCCTTCTAACATTTTGTCATGTGCGCATTACAGTTTAAGCATGTAATTTTCGAAAGTGTGGCTCACACTATGATACTAACTCACTCATATCGTTACGTGTTCATTTTCAATTCTTTCTACTCTCTTTTGTCGTATAGCATCCTTTGAAGATTAAAACGGCTACGTAAGATGTCCAGCAACGAGCTTTTCTGTTCCAGTGAAGAATCAATTATTAAAACTCAGAGTAATAACCGAAGTCCAACGTTTAGTACTTGAAACCTTGCGTTAGATCGTGGAAAGTCCCGTTGGAAAGAGTCCGAATGAGCAGGAAAATAGTTGTCATTCGAGAGATATTTTTCACGCATAGTACTGAAAAATATTCATTGATTCGAATTTTTCAAAGAAAATAAAAAGGTTAAAAAATACGTGTGTTCGTGAAAGATCACAGTGATTCAGTGGTCACCCTGTAGAACTAGCAAGATTGAAATGTCTACTTGATCGTTTCCGTGTCCGAGTCCCTATAATTTCTGTCTGGACATTAAAATTCTGAAACCAGTTATTTGACCGGCTATATAGGTCGGTAGGTTTAGTGTAATTAAGTCTAATCGGTTCCTGCCATAACTAGACCGCAGATTTGATGCATTTGTTAGAAAAATGTATATATATATACGAGATAGTAAAAACATCGGATGAAGATAAGAACATGATCGCGTTGCTTTTAACAGTAGAACTACCGGCCGGATCAAAATGGCTGCATTCTGATTATTTTTTTTCTGATTGTTTTTTCTTCTACGGTTACTGCTACCATCAAATGTTTCTACGAGAAATTTCTTGACAAACTCCTTTATTCAATCATATATTATCATTGAAATTGTAGGAAGTTTAAGCAAATATCGTCATTGTTATAAAACAATCTATATTACTCGCGTTGAGGCTCGCTAGTGATAAACAATTAAAATTTATTAAGAGAAGAAATTCATGTTTTTATGTCGCCGTCGTATATTGACGAAACATCCAGTTTCTAAAGCGACGATGAGTGAGCCAGATACGAAGCGGAGCCGACGAAGCGAATGCAATCGCTACTTCGCGACGAGCGCGAGGATTGTCAGCCATCTTTTCTCTGTCTTATCTGTATTCCTTCGCGGTCTCTACCTCTTTTCCCGGCTGCTTCGCCGCGGCTTTTCTTTTGCCTGGACTTCGTGCTGAAGCACCTTTTAGACGTGTGCGACCGTGGCGTTAAATGCGCCATTAAGGAAGGACGCGGGCGCAAGCAGACGCGGACGAGATGCAGGCACCATTCTTGAACGTTTTTCCGTCGCGGGCCGGAAGAACGAGCCGCGAATCGCGAACAAGATTCTCGACTTCCTGTTGCAGCCGAAACAGCTGGATTTGATTAGGTCCGTGCCTATGAAACTGCCGTTTCGCGCGGGTAGTTCGAGTGGACATGTTTCTTGCTGTCTAACCAGTTTATCTGTTCTGTCGAGATGAGGTAATTGCGAAGAAACTTTCCTCGTAAAATTACGTACAAGCAAGCACAGTCGACTAGCATCCGAATAATTTTACGATATCGATTCGAATCGTAAAAGGTAGGGATCGAACTTGTATTATGTTGTTACTGAGATCGAATAGATAAAAAAAGATTATGTAAACTTATGTCCGAAAATGCTTCATTGAAAAGACACGAGCTTTTAAAGATAGTTATGATTTATAGCAGCAGTTGTAAGAAATGTTTGAAAACTGCAACAATGCAGTCTTTCATCCGGCGAATTAGTAATTGTCAAACTATTTCAGATATTCTCTTCTGTATCGGAAATAATAGAAAATGCATTTGGTCTGCGTTCCCAAAATTGATCTACTGTTTCTATAGTATTTTTATAAACCAACGCTTTTCGATAAAGCATTTTCGGACACGAGTTTGACGTCGGTAACACATACTATAAGTTTTGTCCGAACCTTCCTGGACACCGGGTATAAATAGATAGAACAATTTATGACGAATAATCAATACTATAATAATATACTATAATACTATAGCACTATATGTATATACTATAATACCATAGTACTATATACATATATTATAATACTATAGTACTATATATACTATAATACTATAGTACTATATATGTATACTATAATACTATAGTATTATATACATATACTATAATAGTATAGTACGATATATATACTATAATAATACAATAATTAATATTATTCGAATAAAATATTCGGCTGGAAAGTATTCATTCGGATAACTATGTTAGACAAATATAATTTCGAAACACTTCGAATAATGGCTGATTCTGATTTCCAGTTCGACATCGCTACAGATATTTAATTTTTAGTATTATCTATAAAGAGGAGTAGCCGTTTAGACAGCGAAAAGTAAACCAGCCAGCTACTTAGAAATTGTCCAACTGCTTAGAATACTGGTCATTCGAATAAATGAAAATCTAATGAAAACAAGTCCTGTGGCGTAGAACTGGCGCATGCAATTTTTATGCGGTTATTCGCCGGAATACGAACTAGCATCGTCTGATAATAGGATCACGCTACAAATAGATGCATTTTACGAACTTTTTATGCATTTCCTCGCTTTATGTGTCATCACGTGGAAACGAATGAACTTTGTGCTGACTCACGCAATAAACAAATTAAACAGAGACTAGAAAAACTTTGAGGCCCGCGAACAAATTGCAGGGCATCTGAAAATGCATCTACCACTACGTCGCAATTGTAAAATCGATGCTTTAGCGGTGCACAAAGGCAGAATTTATTCCGAAGGAAGATATCTTTCCAGCCAAAGAGGAGCGAAGCATGGTTATACTAATAAATGAATAAAATTATGTTAACGGTGGAGGAGTAGTTTATTAGTTCAGTAATACTTCATTGTGACCATCGAAATTGATTCCTTGTATCAAACGTTATCGATAAATCATGCTTTTACAACCTACACTATGCAATTCCATTTTACAATTTACATTTAACAGTTTTTTCTAAACATTAAAGAATACTTTAATAATAATTTTAATAATAATAATAATATTTATTTTAATAATTTTAACAAATATTGACAGAGTTGCTACTGTAAAATTTATTTTCAAACGTGGCATAGCAATTTTCAGTAGCGCCTCAGAGTCGCCACTCGATTGCAAAAGACGGAGCACTAAAGAAGCAGCTTATAAAAGCAACAATATTTTATTGTAATATTTGTCGCGAGTATAAGAAATATATTGAATAAATAACTCACGAATATATCTTTACAATCCGAACAACACTAAATGAAAAAAATTAATGACCCTTCATTTTGAGGGTTACCGTAAACCTAGTGTTGAAGAAAGGATGACAGCTTTGTTTATACGTCCTGTTTCCCATGCTTTCATTTTGCACGAAGACCGAGCCTGGTAATAACAAGTATTAACAGCGAGTTATGAAGCAGACGAGAAGATTCCGTGGCTCGTAGGAATGCACTACGCAACGAAGAATTATGTAGGGAACCAAGCGACTCCATATTTCTCGTTCGACGCCAGACGATAATAATGGATCCGAGGGTGGTCGATGCAAGGAACACCGCATTTCGCATACAGAGATCACGATACCGCAATCGCGTGGGGGCGGCAGTCGTAAGATAACGGCAAGAGCCTCGGTATGGACGTTTATCAATGATATACGATACGCACGCGCGCCTCGATATCGTCTCCGATGGTTTCCCGAGGACCGCGCGGAAAAGGGGTGTCCGATGTACGGCTGGCGTTATGCCACCGGACACGCGACCCGAGCGTAAATACGAACCGCCTTGTACACCTGCTCGGCATCTAGCGAATCACTCTTTTTCGGCCACGGAGTATCGCGATGGAACAGAGAAACCATCTGGGACGACGCTAAACACGAATTGAAATCGTGGAAATCAAAGCTGAACCGCCCATTGATCCATTTGCATCCATAAGCGGAATAATCCACGCGCGATGACTGTCAACTGTTAGTAATTAGTTAACCCTTAGCGCTCCGAAGGCTCCGCTACGGAGACATTTGTCATTTGTTCCGTAACTCCGAAGGCTTCGCTGCGGAGTCAAATGTTTTTAGCATACGTTATCGTCGGCGTTAGCAATTGTTATCTGTAGTTAAAACGTGCCAAGTCTGTATCATTACGATTATACCATTTTCTGACCTTTTCTATGGTTAGCAACATGGAGGAAAATAAATATTACGATGAGAATTTAGAGCCGAGTGATACCGAAGACGAGTAGCAGTAGCGAAATTATACTACCAAAGAGACGAAGAATGAGAATTATTGAAAGTGAAAGCGAAGATTCGTTACAAGACTTGGATGAACGGCGCGATGTTACGGAAGAATTACGTATTCCAGATAGAATACCTTTTAGTGTATTGCCACGTTGAACATTTGCGGATGGAAATGAGCTAACCCTTCGAAGAGAAGTTGAATGCCACCCGAGAATAAGAGTAGTTTCAGTAGGTTTCGATGTAAATCCATCTGTAACAGAGACTCTTACCGAAATGTAAAATACCGGTATTTTATGTTATTGTAATTCTATTTCGGTATTGTAATGATTTATGTAGATCGTATGCAATTCGTATGTAGATATCGATGCCATAGGTAAGCAATTCTGCACGAAACTGTACCATTCCTAATTGTAATCTGATTTCGAACATTTGTCAGACTACGTCGCCGATGTTTGGACTGCCGCAATTTCGTGCGAAAAGATCTTACACCGGTGTACCCGAACTCATTTTAAAGGATGAAGTCTCCACTTTCAGGCCCTTGAATCTGCGAATCTTCTTTATTGTAAGACGAGTGGCGAGACTGAGGATGCTTCTCTGCATTGTGCTTAACTTGAATGACTCTAGAAAGTTTAACAAATTTTTAGCTGGATATATTTCAATGAGACCTAACAGGGGGATGGTTCCCCTTTACAAAGGACTTTCAAAAGTTGACCTGCGATGCTTTGTTCAAAACCATTCATACTTCGTACACGCAAATATTCACATTTTGTTATGCTACATTACAGCATATAATTGTTATGCTACATTACTGCATATAACTATTATGCTACATTATAGCAGATGATTATTATGCTACATTATAGCACATAATTATTATGCTACGTTATAGCATATAATTATTATGATACATTATAGCAGATAATTATTATGCTACATTACAGCATATAATTATAATATTATGCTACATTATAGCAGATAATTATTATGCTACATTATAGCACATAATTATTACGCTACATTATAGCATATAATTCAGAGTCACTTTCAAGAACCACTCTGAACATCCTTTGGCTAATTACCACAGTACAAATTAATCTCAACCATAGTTCGTAAGAAGGTGCACAGACTGACGAAGTCGATATTAATCGACAATCAAAGATTTACGTGCTTCGTCGAGCACGTAATCGCAGATTTCGCAAAAAACTAACAAATTCGTATGCATCGTAAAGCGCCTTAATGGTTAATTTCGCAGCCTCGTGTAATCTGATTCACGAGACGTTAACGCGCCGATTGCCGGAACAGAGAAATACAACGTCAGTCTGGGAGCTCATATCGCGGCCGTGGCAAGAAGGATGAGAGGAAGATTGCGGCATGGAGAAAAGGGCGGGTAAAAAGTAAGCAGCGTAAGCATGTAAACGAGCGAAACGCGAATCCGCGTTACATTAAGAGATTCGTCGGGGATGCGACCAAAGGAAATGAGAACGCGGCGAGGTCTTGCACGGGGGTGGGCGGGCAAGGAGACCGTCTTTATGCCTGGCCGTGAGCAAATGTACAAGGTTCGCGCCTCCTACCGACTCCACGTGGATATTACCCCGCGGCGCGGTGCGGCGCGACGCGGCGTCCCGACGCGGCGTCCCGACGCGGCGTCCCGACGCCGTGGATAATTGAACGGCGTAAAGTCGGCCGGCAGCGGGTCATAGTCGTTAACCTGGCAGTACCGCCTAGGCACGAAACGTATCGTTGGCCTAGCCGCTCCGGTCTGAGGCTGTAAATTTTTAACGCGGCCGCGCGGATGGCGTGGTGGAAAACCGGCGTATATAAGGGTGCTGGAACAAGTTAGTTAGAGGGGAGTTTCGTGGCCCAGGATCGAGCAAAGAATTATTCTACTGGCGCGACAATTTTGTTCCGGCCGCGGAACGGCGCCGAACGCTGCGCCGCGGCGCAGACAGATCTCGCCCGTAAACTTTACGGCGATAGTAAGATACATGGAAATGGAAATGTTAAGCGAGGAGCACTGTTTCGCTGGTTGCAATCAATTCGGAACGACTCTGCCGGTCCACAACGTTGAAACACGTTGTGCGCTGCGCGTAATTCTTTCGATGAGTAGTTGCTCCTTCGAAAGTACAGTAATGTCTCTCTAATTGACCACAGCCAAGTTTGACCACAAAAATGGATTATAGTTATAGTTATATTATATTATAGTTATAGTTATATTACATTATAGTTATAGTTATATTATATTATAGTTATAGTTATATTATATTATAGTTATAAATTGCCCAGAATTATTAAAAACGATCCGCAAGGCTCGAATAATCGTATCTCCTCTTCCTAAATTATCCAATTTAGTGGACAATCTGAGCGTCAGTAAGGGAGACATTACTGTAATCAGAGTCAGATCGACTCAGACTCATTAACCCCTTGACATAGCATTTTCGTCGAAGTTACTGCGATTAGAAATTTTTCGATTGCAATCATTTCTCAGAAGGATAAGAAAATTGATACTTATTGCGCGCCTAAATTTACTTGAATGCTTAACTATTGATGACGAATTTTATTCCAATTTTAAAGGACAGAATAACATTTATACTAGATAAATTATTACTAGAAATTTTCATGATGAGTAGGACTCGTCAAAGTATGGCAAGGGGATAACTTAAAAAGGGGTTTTATTTAAAAAAAAAATGTTTTGACTATTTTTAGTTGATTGTTCGCTTAGTGGACGAATCAAACGACCTAAGCCAATAAATTCTTCTTCCAGTTACAGCCGTAGCTAAACAGAGATTTCCACGAATATCGTAGACACTTCACTCGTCTTCGCCAAGAGGTGCAAACTCAAAAGGAAACACTCTTGATTAATCTACAATGGCTTGTTCAGTTGCCACTCGCAGTTTACAAACACGTAACCTAAATCATATTCAAATTTAGCGAACGAGGGTACAGCGAGATTTACGAGTTCGCGAAATTCGGGAAACGAATTGCCAGGAGACGCAACCTTGCTCCACGGAAACGAGAAAAAGGGAGAAACGGCGAAGAGGTCGCGAGCTCCCGAATCTCAGTGACTCTCTTGGCTGGGTATAACCGGGTTCTGTCCGCGATAAACGCGGCAGAACCATGTCTTCCGTTCCTTTGACCTGACGGAGCTTGTCTACAAAGCGAGCCGCATGCCGCGGCCCCATTTGAAAATTCGGTACATTTCCCGTGAACCGTTCCAACGGGTGTAGAACAGGTCCGTGAAATTTGCACGACCATCGTTGCTTTTACCGTTCATCGAACTAACTTGGTAAACTCATTGTGCTTCGTATCTAATTTTAGCAAATGTTTAGTGGAAGGTGCCAACATCCGATCTTCACGATATTTTCATATATCGTTACAGAAACAATATTTATAGAACAGTGTATTCAATTTTGTTTATTTATTCAGACATTTCTATTCAGACTTTTAAATTAGGTATATATTAATTAGTCACTAATTTTTCACCGACGATCAAACGTCTTCTTAACCCTTAACCGGACTGCCAATTACAGCCAGTTATTGTTTCAATAAATATTGCACATTTCCAATAACAGTAAAAGTCAGATAAATATTCTTTAGTGCAACATTTCTCAATGTTTTCAGAGACATTGCATTTTACATTATCGCGCTGAAACACCTCAGAAGAGGTGTTTTAATAATCAGCGAAAACAGAGTTAAGTATCAAACTTTCAAAGAATCCAGATCCATTGTGCGCGATTCTTTTAATGAAATTAATTTATAATAAATAATAATAGCGGTGAAATTGCTCGTTTCGAATTTTGTCCAGCCGGATTGACGATTCGCGATACTATGCGTCGCCGAGTGCATTCGCCGGTGCTCGGGCGCATTCAGAGGCAATGCACAGTCGGACGTGCGCGTATGCGCTCGTTCCGGGCTGAATTATGCGAACGGCCATCGCGAAAACCACGGAATGACGTGATCTCGACGAAATTTGTACGCGAGATCGTCCGTCGCGCGGAGGAGCTCCGCTGCCGGCCGGTACGTGTTGAAACTGCAGGAAACGACCGAGCCGAATTACGGCAGATAATTTCGCGCGAGCCCGGGCCCGGCACTTTCCGCGGGTACACGAGCCATGATCTGGGACCTGTAATCTGCAGCTGGATAATCCAGACTTGATAATCCCACGACGCTCGAGCCGTGCGATGAGTCGTAACCGTGTTTGTCCTCTCCGATCTCATTCTGACCGGAAAATATTTTCATTCGATGCTACAAGCCACGTTCGAAAGTTTTACTTAACACTAGATTTAGCAAAAGCAACTATTTTATATTATTTCATGAGAGAAACGATAATATATTTAATGGGACTTTTAGCAAGTTTTATTGTAATACTTGTTTCGAGTAGCACATTTAATCGAGATCTCGTAAATATAATTGAAATCATTATTTTGGTTTCCTTTTAACTATTTTTCAGCAATATCTTTTTCTTTACTTTGTATTATATAGTCTTGCTTACTCTCATCTCATTAAAATTATTGAAGTACGAAATATCTATGTAGTTGCCTACTAGTTACAATTATATTAGCAAAGCAACTATTTTATATTATTCTATGAGAGCAACGATAATATATTTGATGGGAGTTTTAGCAAGTTTTATTGTAATACTTGTTTCGAGTAGCACATTTAATCGAGATCTCGTAAATATAATTGAAATCATTATTTTGCTTTCACTATTTTCCAGCAATATCTTTTTCTTTATACTTTGTATTATATAGTCTTGCTTACTTTGCTTTGTCACCTTTCGTATTACCGCATTTTCGTCACCGTAACGATCTCTTTGTATTATACAGGGTGTCCCAAAAATGTCTCGCAATCCGGAAATGGGAGATTTCTCGGGTCATTCGAAGTAACTTTTTTTCTTAGCGAAAATGCAATCCGCGGCTTCTTTCGCGAGTTATTAACGAAAAACGGTGTCCAATGAGAGACGAGCTCGGCTGGCGCGTGGTGGCCGAGCGAATGAGTGGGGGAAGCCCAGTTCCGCTCATTGGCTCCGCCGCTACGCGCCAGCCAAGCTCGCCTCCCATTGGCCACTGGTTTTCGCTAATAACTCGTTAACGATGCCTCGGAGAACATTTTTGTAAAGGAAAAAGTTGCTTCGAATGACCACGGGAATCTCTCATTTCCGGATTGCGAGACTTTTTTGGGACACCCTGTATATATTTTTAATTACATTTGCAACGGAAACATTTTCTCGTTAAGTAAATATTCTGAATTAGATTAACTTAAATTAACTTAAATTACCTTAAATTAACTTAAATTACCTTCAATCAAATAAAATAAAATAAATGTACCTTTACGGTCTCAATAATCGGAAATTAAAAACTACGTAAAACTGGTGTACAAATTGAATTAAATTAAGAAAGTTATAATCCACAATGGACAATTATCTGTAGTGCACAAATCTATCCGTATAAAATGAATCACAATTTAGCAATGTTGGATTATTTTCATTCAAGATCGTCGAATACAATCGATACATCCATATTTCACAATCGCAATTAACAATGAAGTACTCGAATGTCATAAAAGCTGCTTTATATTGAACTGCTTTCCACTAGCAGGCGTGTTGTTCACCTCGACGGCAAAATATATATTAATAGGCATCGACCTCCGCCTGTTAGATTAGGGCATGCAGTTGATATGAAAAGGCAGAGGCGGGCTATTAGATTCGCTTTCTGTACAGTAACAAAATGGCGCGCGTAACGAGAGATTATTCAAACAAGCAACATGAAAGACTCGAATAGACCTGCGCAGAGATTTCGAACTACGCAACAAGAGGCTATTGTGTTGTGTTCTTGTTCACACAACGCGGGACTATTATAATTACCCACAATTTGCAGTTGAAGATAGCCGTGTTCGGAGTTCGATACAAGCTAGTTCCTCGATTAATCCACTGCCTCGTAAAAGCCAGCCAAGTACGAGTCGTAACACGACCACGCGAACAAACACGCGAACTCTATTCAACCGCCCCCTCGTTCCCATCGGACAGATACAGGATGTTCCAAGTTTTTCAAGCAAACTGGTACTATGTAGTAGAAGCTGCGGCGAGACAAACATATTCTGTATGCATTAGTTCGTTTCTGCTTTGTCTCGAAGTTACAGTAAACATTTTACCAATGGAATATATATGTTATAATCCGGTAAAGTATATCTTAGAAAGATGTTCACAGATCAAAATTGTGAAAAACAATTTACAAATCGTATTGAACAACAATCTCTCTCGATACATATATACAACTTACAGTAATTCAGTTTAGTAAAAGAATTACGTACAGTCTGCTGCAAATTTCTATCCTATATATAAATTTGGCTTCGAACAAATCCTATACGAATAATCATTATTACATGTCATTCCCAAATACGCATTTCGCAAAGCTAATGTATTCAAAGTTCCACAACATCGATCATTCATGGTCATGCCGATTCGTCGTCGTTGGAGGGATTAAGCTGTAGAAACGAGGACAGGGGTTAACAACGGAAAAAGAAAGTCTGCGCGGCGAAAGCAAGTGCGCCGCGCGCGATTTACTCGCTCGCAGCAGAATGCGAGATTGAAGGCAATCGAGCGGCAGACATCTGTCGAAAGGGAACGAGCACGTACGACGATCGTGGGGGCACGTGTCTCCGTGTAACCGTGGCGAGGCGGTTCGTTTCGAGAAGACAATCCGGCGTTGTGCACGAATAAATTACCGTCGCGGCGTACTTACTCGCGCGAGCTCCGCGCGACTACCAGCAACCGATCCCGTGTCGTCGTCGTCGTCTGGCGATGCCTCGCGGCTCCTTTGAACGAGCTTTCGACAGCTGTTTGTTTTCCTTGATTTTCCGTGCCCTCTAAGGCGCCCAACTTTCCGATTGAGACGCCTCGACGACAGGGAAGATAGCGCGCGAAACACCCTCCAGACAGACGTCTTCCTCGAAGTCGCGCGACCTCTCGCTCGTTTCAGCGCGGAACTTTTCCACGAACCGGCGCATGGCGTCATACCAGCGGACAGAATTATGGAACGCCCAAAAAAATTATTCGGACGACGATTATTGCACTCCTGTTAGTGCGCGTTCCCATTCGTTGAATATTCGTACGTCGTTTCATCGGATAGGCGCCGCATCATTGCGCGTGTACACAATTAAAAACTGCGATACCGTACGATCGTACGAAACGAACGAGTACGCAGCTTTAATTGGCATTGTTAGTAAGATAACATGGCGATTGTTCATTTGCCCGGTTCTAAAACTGGATGTAACAACTTCGTGAATTGGAAAATATCGTAAGCCAGCACATACAGATAAGAACAACGTTAATGCATTATTTAATTAGTAACACAGACGACTTGATTTATGGTTTTTAAGTATATCATAATTCCACTCGAGCCTTCGTCTTAAAAGTCTTTGTCCGACTGCTCCGAGTTTCTATAAAAAACGGACCGCGAGACCTGAAAAATCGCGAATTTTAGTATTCTTAGATCTGCCGGTTTCGACTCCGACCACCGAACGTTTCTGGGAAAAATCATCGTGTATTTTATTCGTTTCTGTGTCGAATGTTTTACGAGAAACCTAAATCGAAAATCTGTAATCCATTTGGCGAGTCGCGGCATCCGAAATTCCGGAGGACAGAACTATAAAACGCGCCCCTCCGACGCCCGATCCCGCAATCTTCATTCCGCCGACAAGCCCGGCGTTTTCGGATTTTAGCAGATACGCGTGCTGGATAATGCGAGCAACGAATATCGAGTATCGAGCGCGTCTAGTATTTAACGTCGAGTGTCGAGTTTCCAGCAGCCACAGACACAGCGCCAGACACGTATATCGACAGGGGTTGGCGGCGGAGGCGCACGCCGCAATTTCGAGTTAGCTGCGCGCACCGCAAATTGCGACCGGAACGCGGGATTCTAGGGATCAAGCTACCGTTTCTCTGCGGCAGCCTCCTCTTTTTTATAACTTTATCCGTTGGCAATGTCCTTTTTCGTTATTTCGACGGCGGATGCGCCGCGGATCAAAAGCACCGATCGGCTATCCTGGTTTTTGGACGTTGTCTGCAGCTCCGTAAGGAACGCGAGCGTCATTTTTATATGCTATTTCCGTTAAGCGTTAAACGAATGTATAATCATCCGAACGAATTCGAAACGCAACTATGTCTCTTTTAACACTAGAATTACAATTCATAATGCTATAAAAACATTTTTGTCGGATATTTTTATACGAACTTTACCATTCAAGCATACGTCATAATTAAAATCGTAGGAAGTTTAATTATTTAAATTATTTTATTATTTCACACTAATCCCAGTCTTGTCGTTGTTATAAAATAATATGCATTAACTGCGTTTAGGGCTTGGTAATTATAATGTTAATACAAACATCACAAAACACTTGTCGGTGCTTATTTTTATCGAGCAGTTTTAACCACTGCAAAGATAGAAAAGCATCGAAAGTATGCTTCAAATTTGTAAAATAAACCATCAGCAAAATTATTTACAGCAACGTTCGTACCAACTGCTCGTGACAAACAATTGTCAAATTCTCTTACGAGATTAAACAATCGTAGCGTACTTCGCGTACACGAAAATTCCGTTTCTCGCAGGTCTTTATCGCTGAACCAACGAAAATTGTGGATTTTCGTTCGGGAAACGCACTCTTCGTGTCGCGCCGCGCGACGTGGAATTGTGGAATTTTTCGCAGCTGTTTCTCCGCCCCTGTCCGGTTTAAATAGGATTTCGTTTAGTCGCGGCGGTTTCTTTTCCCGGCAGCAACTAGTTCTTCAGCTATTCAGGGGAGACGCGAAACTAACCAGAATTACGAGCCGCCGGAGCAATTAAAATTAACGAAGTAATGCACCGAGGCCGGTCCGTTTTTCATTTTACGTGTTCCACTCTAGCCGTCGACCGCGCGTTATCCCGTTATATATTATTTAAATAAACTTTGACATCGCGACGGGCGTATTTCATTCGCGGAGCGCATGCCTAAAATTCAAGCTGCAATTCTTGCCACGGAACGCTCCACCGACCAGAAATAATTTCCATTCCCTTCCCAGGTTACGCGCTCATGTTTTCATTTCGCTTCTAGCCCCCTCCCCCACCCCCCGCGCAATTCCAGCCTCCTTCTCAATTTCTCGGGAAGAATGTGCGAAAAACGTGATGAAACGGAGAAGACGGTGCTCTCTCCATTACGTCGTCCCACGTCTATCCCGTATTCTGACAATGAGAATTATTAAATTCTTAAGAGAAAGGAGCATAGTCCATTGCAATGATTTTTTTTTTTGGCCGGTACAATAACGTGTCTGTTTTTTTTTTTTACTGAATCGAGGACTATGATTAACATGTTTTCCGAAACTGAGAAAAAATATTTTGATATTGTTACGGCGACCTGTGCAAATCAAGTCGCTGTAATGTGAAACTGCCCTGTTGTGAACAACTCCTTAGGAAATAATGGAAGATAGGGGTCGAAAAATGACGAAAAGTTTGGTAAATGCGGTACGTAATAAAAAAAATCGTCGAAAATCATCCATATTTCATGTTTATAAGAAAAAACGCCGTTAGTCAGAATATCAAAATGTTTAAGTTAACTCTTTGCACTCGAGTGGCGACTCCGAGGCGCCATTAAAAATTGTTATATCGCGTCTCGAAATAATTTCATTGATCAAATTTGTTTATATTTAAACAGCTGTTAAAAGCGTATTCAATTTCATACGCACGAAATGCACTAGATCGTATAAAATGGACAAAACCGTCGGTCGAAAGAACTATTTTAAATTTTGCGTTAATTCGGCTTCGAGTGCAAAGGGTTGATGCATTGATTGAACTGTAGCATACGTGCTTTACGTATTTATCGCAAACAAAACATCATGAGAACAAATTCTATAGACTCAACAAAAATTATACAATTTGGAACACTCCTGATCAGAACTTTAAAGCGACGATATCTCGGAAGTGAAAACATGTGCCTTGCCACAGAATCGAACGGTTCGCTCGAGGCTTTGAGGCTGCCACCTTAAGTCTCCCTCGGCAGACCTAATCGTGACCTTTCTGCTCTGAAATCAGGAGATCCTCGAGATGCGTTGCGGCGCGGCGCAACAAACGTCTTCACTCGGTGTCAAGTGGATCACGGCCGATAAACCGTGTAAGCCGAATCGTCATGGTTCGGGACGCAACGAATGCACTAACGATGCGCTTTAATCCAGATCTTTCATCCGAGCCATGCATCGCCGCCGCCGCCGCCGCAGCAGCTGGAACGCGTCCTCTCCCCTCGGTTAAGGCACACAGACACACAGACACAACAACCGAGAGCTTTTATTCCCCGCGAGACTGCGACGACTCTCTCCCTCTCCCGGCGTCTCTCTGTTTTTCGTGTGCTCTCGCCTCCTCTAAAGGAGGCGGCGGAAGACAATGGAATGCTTACGTCAAAACCCGCGCGCGCTGCGTCGGTATTTCATGTCTCAATTATTTCCCACAAAAGCAGCCGGAGAAGAGCGTCGGAGGCTACGTCCTCTCCCTCCTCTGTTCTGGCTAACCGTCACGACGGTTAACCGGCGTGTTAACCGTCGTGAAACGGAAATTTTCACCGGCGTTAGAACCGGCTGCGTTCTTTCCCGGCTGCGCGGACCGAGGCGGGGATCGCCGTTTCTCAGGGATGCTAAAGGAATTTCATCCTGTGGAAGTTGTTTCTTCTAATGGGTGGATAAAGAAGCGGCACCGTTTCTGAATCACTGAAGAAGTTTGTTGTAAGTGACGACTATTAATTCTTTGGGGCACGGTGGGATTAAAAATGTCCCATTTTTTTGGATAGTTGCTGTTGCATGGTGGGACATTTTTGGATCTACAATAACGTCTCCCTAATTGACGCTCAGATTGTGCAGAGAAATGGAAAATTTGGGAAGCGGAGTTACGATTATTCGAGCCTTGCAGCTCGTTTTTATAGTTGTTGACAATCGATAACCATAAAAAACGAGCCACAAGGCTCGAACAATCGTGTCTTCTCTTCCAAAATTGTCAATTTTTGTGGACGATCTGTGCGTCAATCGGGGAGACATTACTGTACCTCGAAATATTGCAGTAGTTGCATGCGCATTCATGAACCCACGTGGCACGGTGGGACTATTCGAGTCCCACAAATTGAATCGAATTATTATTATTTTCTTATGTTTTTATATTATGTGATTCCTTTGCTAATGAAAATATACTCTTGTGTAATTTAAAACGCAATAAAATTTCTGTTCAACATGGGTCTATTTTATTTTCTGAAATCCTGTGCCCCAAAGAGATAAGGAGATTAATCCATTTAATCGATAATTAACACTAGAAATACCGAGAAACACTGAACAAAGGCAAGATTGGATTTATTTAAACCTCGTGCGGTTTCTACGATAATATGTGCTTGGATGGAGAAATTTTTTTTTATTTGAAAATCTCTCCTAGAAACATTTTTATAATATCAGGAACTATAAAAGAACAAAATCAGAGACCAGTCATTTTGACTGGTAGGATCTGTATCATCAATTTTACCACTCTTTAATGTGCATCTTCATCACTCAGTTTGTCTTTTTAGGTAGCTTCGATCGTGTTTTTCATTTTGAGAACGTACGACGTGACTCGTCGATCTCTTTTGTCGTTTATTATTACCGTCTTAAATCGCAAGTTTTACAAGTTTTTGCATCAAAGTTACTTCGAATTCTTTAAATGACATATGCGCTAAGTTTCTACAGATTTGCATGCTCTTGATTGGGACATTCGTTATTTGAATGTCACACGTGCATTGTCCGAAAAAAGATGAATTTATCGCGTTCGTTGAAATGTCCTCGCGCATTATTCAATTTGCATGATCGGTATAAGCGCGAACATTTTCCAATCGAATAAACGCGATACAGTGTGCAGCACATGCGTCGGACGGTTTCGATTTTCTAAATGTGCTTAAATTCTCTGTCGCGGCGTTCTACGTAATATTGAACCAGGTAAAAGTCCAATCCCGGACTAATTAAAATGACACATCGTCGGGACGAACAGTGCACCGTCCGCAGACGACGTCAAAAACCGTAGCAGCTCGAACAGGATCACATAAATTTCGCAGACGATCGAAACGGAATTTTAAAGCGGACCTAATGGACCCTCCTTCGCGCGATTTGAATTCTCACAGCCAGCTTCGTAAATTATTTCGACAGGATGGGTGTCTTCCCGTGAATAATGAAGCTCGGCTCAAGCAGTGGCTCGAACGAATCCCGCGAATTCGAGATGCATGGCGTTATCGATCCTGGATTTTTATAAACAGTACCGTTGCCAAGAAAAATTTCGACAAATTACAACCTCGCGGATCCTTTCGGAAAGATCTAACTTTGAAACAAAACACACTCGGTAGATCGATTGTTCTAAATTTAAATTCACCGTCTTCTCCGATAATGTTCGCTAAAATAAGTGCAACGAAATGACGAACAATCACGTGACGAGTAATAGAAAAGCGACTAAATTCTACATATTCATTGGAAAAAGAGGAACAGAATATTAACAGGTTATCTTCCGGCGATGATTTAATAATATTTTTAAGTCCACAATTTACAGTCAATGACTTCTCAATTCATTGTTCGACGTGTATAGCAATTTTAATCGTGTACCAATTACTAACCATCCCAAGTTGGGATTCTCGTATAAAAAATAATTTTAAGTTTTCTCTTAGCTACAGTAG